>NC_140561.1:4702236-4712236 GCF_057381845.1 Rhamphochromis longiceps
TTGGTGTGGTAGTAAAGTTATTTTGATTTTATTTGTCTACTTATTTTTTTAAACCTATTGTAGGCGTTGGGTGAGCTTCGCAGAATTTTGGATCCCCACAACAACAAGTTCATCAGTCAAGTAAAACTGAGATGGGAAGAATTCTGCTCCAGGGTAGAGTTCTACGGTGTGTCAAAGAAGGCAATGAATCCACCAATGACCATGGACAAAAGTAAGTTTTACCATTTGAATACAAAGTTCTCATCCTTTAAAATTTATGTTTATGAAGGTTTGTTTCTGCTTTGTCCAGCTGAAGCCCACCTTGCACTGATGAAGGCTCTTCCTCTTTCCCACACCTTCCCATCCACCAAAAAAGATGGGGAATGCTTCTGAAGCATTTCTACATGTCCTGAAGGTAAGTTTTATAAAATTTGCTTATAAAGATCTACAGAAAATTTGGCAAACAAAATATTTCGGTCAAACATGACTCAAAAATGCTTTTTCAGTTTCAGCCGAAAGACTTAAATCTATAATTTATTGTTTTCATTAATTTATAACGTATTTAATGTACACGAGTGTGGTCACATAAGGAGTCGCTTGATAAACCATAAGTCAAAACTACTATAAAATGTGTGTAACCAACAAAGAACAGGATAATGACATCTCCAACGTTATGACCAAATCCCAGCAAAAAAACATACAATTAACATAAGATGTTGACTGTCATGTCTTTTGTGTCTTGCAGCCTACAGAAGATCCAGATGCTGTCCTCCAGAAACGAAGCTTGTCATGTCCAGTAGTGATGTTCGATGGCTGCAAGTGTGTCATTGCTGTTGGTAATTTACCAGTTACAACATTTGACAAAGAAAAAATTGGTGAGGCTATGATATATGTGATGGCATACTTTTATGCACTCCATCTGACTTACCCCAAATGCGTGGCAACCCTGCTGTCTGTCATTCAGACAGAAGTTCTCCAGGATGCCATTCATGAGCATGACACTACATCATCTTACAGAAAAGCCCTGGCAGAATGGCATGCATTTATTGGAAAGTAGTGTGTAAATTTCAGATAAGATTAGGAGAGGGCACTTCTGTTTTGTTTTTGTTTGTTTTGTTTTTTTTTCAATCTGGGTCTTATTTCTAAAATGGAAAATGTTCATTTACTCACCCAGACAAGTTTTGTGGTATTTGGTGTCATTCGGAAGAAATTAGAATCTTTGTGGTCTTCCTATGTCACTCGTCAATTTTAATGGGGCAATGGCGAAACCTCTAAGGCTGTTGAAATGTTGAAACCACTTAAACTCATAATGTTGGACCTGTACTGTTCAATTGTATCTTTATTATCTGCAGGTTATTGTTAAAATGGACAAATAAAGATGGACACTTTTACTCTGTTTCAGTTTTGTTTTGTCCTTAATCAGCAATATAATCTTAAAGTAGTGTTTAGCTAAATTTAAAAAGAAGAAATATCTTTAAAATGATTTAATGTACTAGTTTTTAGATTATTTGCCTTGATTTGTTTGTTAGAATAAGTGTTTTATGCCTATTTTCAGATTTAATTTCTTCAACATTTTACTTAGAACAAGTGGTTAAAGCTTATTTTAGGTTTCAAGCCATGATTGGTTGCCTGGAATAAGTGTAAAAGACTTATTTTTAGCTTTATTATCTTTATTTGTGGCCTACAATCAGTGGTTAAAGCTTATTTTAAGTTTCAATTGTTCTAATTTGTTGCCTGTAATAAGTGTAAAAGACTTATTTTTAGCTTTATTATCTTATTTGTGGCCTACAATAAGTGGTTAAAGCTTATTTTAAGTTTCAATTGTTCTGATTTGTTCCCTGGAATGAGTGTAAAATACTTATTTTTAGCTTTATTTAAATCTAGATATTGTTCTTATTTCAAGAAATCTTATTAAGAAAAAAACACTTACCCCATGGGCAGATAATTTCACTTGTTTTAAGCAAATCTTCACCAAAAATAAGTGTATTTTTCTAGTATTAAGGAGGTGGGTTTTTGCAGTGCAGGCCCTGCTGTCGTGAAGTGGGCCTCAGAGGGAGCACTAGCTATGGTATAATGTGGATGGCCTCATTCAGTAGCACAGGCCCTGTTGTAATGTGGATGGCCTTATCTACCAACGCTGTCCCAGGTGAAATATGGATGGTAATGGCCTTAACCACAGACCTTGGTGTAATGTGGATGGCCTTAGCCAACACCACTGGCCCTGGTGAAATGTGGATGACATCGGCAAGGACCAATGGCCCTGATGTAATGTGGATGGTTTCAGCCAACAGCACAGTCCCTGGTGTGGTGAAGATGGCCTCACAGGAAGCACTGTCCCTGGTGTAATGTGGATGGCCTCAGCAAACAACACTGGCCCTGGTGAAATGTGGATGGTATTAGCCAGCACCACAGGCCCTGGTGTAATGTGAATGTCCTCAGCCAGTAGCACAGGCCCTTGTGTAATGTGGATCACATCAGCCAGCAACACAGGCTCTGGTGAAATGTAGATGACCTCAGACAGCAGCGCAGGCCCTGCTGTCGTGAAGTTGGCCTCAGAGGGAGCACTAGCCCTGGTGCAAGGTGGATGGTCTAAGCCAGCAATACAGGCCCTGGTGTGGTGACGATAGCCTCACAGGGAGCACATGCCGTGGTATAATGTGGATGGCCTCAGCCAGTAGCACAGGTCCTGTTTGTTAAGGTTCAAATATTGAGGAAGGAGAGTACAAACAACCATGGTCCAGAAGATCTTGGTCAAACGATTGATTTTAATGAATACACGCGTGGGAAGACCAGTCTGTACGCAGACAGGGATTGATCTTCGACTTAATCAAAGCATACACTGCAAAAACCCACCTCCTTAATACTAGAAAAATACACTTATTTTTGGTGAAGATTTGCTTAAAACAAGTGAAATTATCTGCCCATGGGGTAAGTGTTTTTTTCTTAATAAGATTTCTTGAAATAAGAACAATATCTAGATTTAAATAAAGCTAAAAATAAGTATTTTACACTCATTCCAGGGAACAAATCAGAACAATTGAAACTTAAAATAAGCTTTAACCACTTATTGTAGGCCACAAATAAGATAATAAAGCTAAAAATAAGTCTTTTACACTTATTACAGGCAACAAATTAGAACAATTGAAACTTAAAATAAGCTTTAACCACTGATTGTAGGCCACAAATAAAGATAATAAAGCTAAAAATAAGTCTTTTACACTTATTCCAGGCAACCAATCATGGCTTGAAACCTAAAATAAGCTTTAACCACTTGTTCTAAGTAAAATGTTGAAGAAATTAAATCTGAAAATAGGCATAAAACACTTATTCTAACAAACAAATCAAGGCAAATAATCTAAAAACTAGTACATTAAATCATTTTAAAGATATTTCTTCTTTTTAAATTTAGCTAAACACTACTTTAAGATTATATTGCTGATCTTTATTTGTCCATTTTAACAATAACCTGCAGATAATAAAGATACAATTGAACAGTACAGGTCCAACATTATGAGTTTAAGTGGTTTCAACATTTCAACAGCCTTAGAGGTTTCGCCATTGCCCCATTAAAATTGACGAGTGACATAGGAAGACCACAAAGATTCTAATTTCTTCCGAATGACACCAAATACCACAAAACTTGTCTGGGTGAGTAAATGAACATTTTCCATTTTAGAAATAAGACCCAGATTGAAAAAAAAACAAAACAAACAAAAACAAAACAGAAGTGCCCTCTCCTAATCTTATCTGAAATTTACACACTACTTTCCAATAAATGCATGCCATTCTGCCAGGGCTTTTCTGTAAGATGATGTAGTGTCATGCTCATGAATGGCATCCTGGAGAACTTCTGTCTGAATGACAGACAGCAGGGTTGCCACGCATTTGGGGTAAGTCAGATGGAGTGCATAAAAGTATGCCATCACATATATCATAGCCTCACCAATTTTTTCTTTGTCAAATGTTGTAACTGGTAAATTACCAACAGCAATGACACACTTGCAGCCATCGAACATCACTACTGGACATGACAAGCTTCGTTTCTGGAGGACAGCATCTGGATCTTCTGTAGGCTGCAAGACACAAAAGACATGACAGTCAACATCTTATGTTAATTGTATGTTTTTTTGCTGGGATTTGGTCATAACGTTGGAGATGTCATTATCCTGTTCTTTGTTGGTTACACACATTTTATAGTAGTTTTGACTTATGGTTTATCAAGCGACTCCTTATGTGACCACACTCGTGTACATTAAATACGTTATAAATTAATGAAAACAATAAATTATAGATTTAAGTCTTTCGGCTGAAACTGAAAAAGCATTTTTGAGTCATGTTTGACCGAAATATTTTGTTTGCCAAATTTTCTGTAGATCTTTATAAGCAAATTTTATAAAACTTACCTTCAGGACATGTAGAAATGCTTCAGAAGCATTCCCCATCTTTTTTGGTGGATGGGAAGGTGTGGGAAAGAGGAAGAGCCTTCATCAGTGCAAGGTGGGCTTCAGCTGGACAAAGCAGAAACAAACCTTCATAAACATAAATTTTAAAGGATGAGAACTTTGTATTCAAATGGTAAAACTTACTTTTGTCCATGGTCATTGGTGGATTCATTGCCTTCTTTGACACACCGTAGAACTCTACCCTGGAGCAGAATTCTTCCCATCTCAGTTTTACTTGACTGATGAACTTGTTGTTGTGGGGATCCAAAATTCTGCGAAGCTCACCCAACGCCTACAATAGGTTTAAAAAAATAAGTAGACAAATAAAATCAAAATAACTTTACTACCACACCAAATATATTTGAAATTAAAGTGATTATTTATTAACTCTTCCAAAAACTTACATGATGCAATTCTTTAAAGCATGGATATGCATCCAAGATGAGGCAAGCTCTGTTCTCCTCTTTCATGGTGTCTGAGTCAATGAAGGATCTTCTGGCTTCAAACTCGAGGTCTAATAGCTGGGACACATCTTCTTGGTTTGGTTTTGCCTTCTTACACATTTCTTGTAATGTTTTGTAATGTCTTGCTTGTATTTGCCGACTATCCTTGTCAGCTAAGATAGAGAGAAGTACAAGAGCATTTTGGTTTTTCATTGTTACTGAAGTAGACTTCCACAAAACATTAGCTACTACTGGCTGTGTGTTGATAACCATTTTACAAAATTACTAGTATGTACTCACATGAAGTGGAGGCATTGTCAGAATTTCTGACAGGTGATAACAGAGTAGATGCACCACTGGAAGAACTGCGATCAGCATCTTCATCATCAGCTTCTTCATCCCTTGGGTAGAGGTCAGTGAGCCTTCTCTTGGGCCGTCCCCTCTCCGGTGTTGGTCCTTGCCTTTTTACTGGTGTTTTCATATTTTGCAGCCTTTTCTCCTGGTGAAAATACATATATATCATGCCCCCTGAACAAAACAAAATGATTTATATATGAGACACAAATACAAGAACTTACGTGTTTTACGCTTGCATCATTATCCTGCAGCATAGGATAATATTCCACAACTTTTTTAGCCATTGCAGTGATTTCGGTCTTAGAGGGGTATTGCTCCATTTGGCCTTGGCTTGCTCTCAAAAGGGACACCATACTTGTGATTGTATTTCTCACCAATCTGCATCTCAGTTCTTTTGACATGACGCATGCCTGTTCCCTGCCGGAGCAGGCCAACTCCAGGTAACTCTTTCGGCATTGCTCCAACTCACTGTCGGTGTACAGAACATATTCCGGAGGACTGGGGAGCTGCAAGGTTTTCAGCTGGCTTACATTAGCATCAGCAGTTGGAGGGCCTGTTGCAACTACCCTGGGTGAAGAAGTTGTTTCAGGTTTCTGTGGTAGCGGATGGTCTTCCTGGTTTAGGGTGAGAAAATAAAAATGTCAAGTACTGCTAAAATAAAAGCATACTTTCTGGAGATTAGTTGAACTAAATATTTTTTACATAATACCTCAGGATGAATTATTGACCACACATGTTTTCTTCTGAGAAAGTGCTCAGGCCCAGAAAAAAGGTCCCTCAGATCATCACGGGTCAATGTTAAAAGCATGCGCTCGTCAATGCTTGCAGCTAACAAAAAGACAAACACCAGTTAAACTGTGCAAGCACATAACTGCACAAACATAACTGTTTTTTTTATATATATATATATATATATATATATATATATATATATATATATATATATATATATATATGTGTGTGTGTGTAAAAAAAAAAAAAAAAAAAAAAAACACCCAGCACGCCCCTGCGGGCGGTTTATCCTTCAAGCTCGGGTCCTCTACCAGAGGCCTGGGAGCTTGAGGGTCCTGCGCAGTATCTTAGCTGTTCCCAGGACTGCGCTCTTCTGGACAGAGATCTCCGATGTTGTTCCTGGGATCTGCTGGAGCCACTCGCCTAGCTTGGGAGTCACCGCACCTAGTGCTCCGATTACCACGGGGACCACCGTTACCTTCACCCTCCACATCCTCTCGAGCTCTTCTCTGAGCCCTTGGTATTTCTCCAGCTTCTCGTGTTCCTTCTTCCTGATATTGCTGTCATTCGGAACCGCTACATCGATCACTACGGCCATCTTCTTCTGTTTGTCTACCACCACTATGTCCGGTTGGTTAGCCACCACCATTTTGTCCGTCTGTATCTGGAAGTCCCACAGGATCTTAGCTCGGTCATTCTCCACCACCCTTGGGGGCATCTCCCATTTTGACCTCGGGACTTCCAGGTTATACTCGGCACAGATGTTCCTGTACACTATGCCGGCCACTTGGTTATGGCGTTGCATGTATGCCTTGCCTGCTAGCATCTTGCACCCTGCTGTTATGTGCTGGATTGTCTCTGGGGCATCTTTACACAGCCTGCACCTGGGGTCTTGCCTGGTGTGATAGACCCCAGCCTCTATGGATCTTGTGCTCAGAGCTTGTTCTTGTGCTGCCATGATTAGTGCCTCTGTGCTGTCTTTCAGTCCAGCTTTGTCCAGCCACTGGTAGGATTTCTGGATATCAGCCACCTCCTCTATCTGCCGGTGGTACATACCGTGCAGGGGCCTGTCCTTCCATGATGGTTCCTCGTCTCCCTCCTCTTTCTTGGGTTTCTGCTGCCTGAGGTATTCACTGAGCACTCGGTCAGTTGGGGCCATCTTCCTAATGTATTCTTGGATGTTCGTTGTCTCATCCTGGACTGTGGTGCTGACACTCACCAGTCCCCGGCCCCCTTCCTTCCGCTTAGCGTACAGCCTCAGGGTGCTGGATTTGGGGTGAAACCCTCCATGCATGGTAAGGAGCTTTCTTGTCTTTATGTCAGTGGCTTCTATCTCCTCCTTTGGCCAGCCTATTACCCCAGCAGGGTACCTGATCACGGGCAGGGCGTACGTGTTGATGGCCCGGATCTTGTTCTTACCATTCAGCTGACTCCTCAGGACTTGCCTGACCCTCTGCAGGTACTTGGTGGTTGCAGCTTTTCTAGCGGCCTCTTCATGGTTCCCATTCGCCTGTGGGATCCCCAAGTACTTGTAACTGTCCTCTATGTCTGCAATGTTGCCTTCTGGTAGTTCAATCCCCTCAGTTCTGACTACCTTCCCTCTCATGTGTATATATATATACACATATATATATATATATATATATATATACATATATATATACACACACACACACACACATATATACACATATATACACACACACACATATATACACATATATACACATATATACACACACACACATATATACACATATATACACATATATACACACACACACATATATACACATATATACACATATATACACACACACATATATACACACACACACATATATACACATATATATATATATACACATATATATGTGTGTATATATATATATATATGTGTGTGTATATATATATATATATATGTGTGTGTATATATATATATATATATATATATGTGTGTATATATATATATATAAAACACCCAGCACGCCCCTGCGGGCGGTTTATCCTTCAAGCTCGGGTCCTCTACCAGAGGCCTGGGAGCTTGAGGGTCCTGCGCAGTATCTTAGCTGTTCCCAGGACTGCGCTCTTCTGGACAGAGATCTCCGATGTTATTCCCGGGATCTGCTGGAGCCACTCGCCTAGCTTGGGAGTCACCGCACCTAGTGCTCCGATTACCACGGGGACCACCGTTACCTTCACCCTCCACATCCTCTCGAGCTCTTCTCTGAGCCCTTGGTATTTCTCCAGCTTCTCGTGTTCCTTCTTCCTGATATTGCTGTCATTCGGAACCGCTACATCGATCACTACGGCCGTCTTCTTCTGTTTGTCTACCACCACTATGTCCGGTTGGTTAGCCACCACCATTTTGTCCGTCTGTATCTGGAAGTCCCACAGGATCTTAGCTCGGTCATTCTCCACCACCCTTGGGGGCATCTCCCATTTTGACCTCGGGACTTCTAGGTTATACTCGGCACAGATGTTCCTGTACACTATGCCGGCCACTTGGTTATGGCGTTCCATGTATGCCTTGCCTGCTAGCATCTTGCACCCTGCTGTTATGTGCTGGATTGTCTCTGGGGCATCTTTACACAGCCTGCACCTGGGGTCTTGCCTGGTGTGATAGACCCCAGCCTCTATGGATCTTGTACTCAGAGCTTGTTCTTGTGCTGCCATGATTAGTGCCTCTGTGCTGTCTTTCAGTCCAGCTTTGTCCAGCCACTGGTAGGATTTCTGGATATCAGCCACCTCCTCTATCTGCCGGTGGTACATACCATGCAGGGGCCTGTCCTTCCATGATGGTTCCTCGTCTCCCTCCTCTTTCTTGGGTTTCTGCTGCCTGAGGTATTCACTGAGCACTCGGTCAGTTGGGGCCATCTTCCCAATGTATTCTTGGATGTTCCTTGTCTCATCCTGGACTGTGGTGCTGACACTCACCAGTCCCCGGCCCCCTTCCTTCCGCTTAGCGTACAGCCTCAGGGTGCTGGACTTGGGGTGAAACCCTCCATGCATGGTCAGGAGCTTTCTTGTCTTTATGTCAGTGGCTTCTATCTCCTCCTTTGGCCAGCCTATTACCCCAGCAGGGTATCTGATCACGGGCAGGGCGTATGTGTTGATGGCCCGGATCTTGTTCTTACCATTCAGCTGACTCCTCAGGACTTGCCTGACCCTCTGCAGGTACTTGGTGGTTGCAGCCTTTCTAGCGGCCTCTTCATGGTTCCCATTTGCCTGCGGGATCCCCAGGTACTTGTAACTGTCCTCTATGTCTGCAATGTTGCCTTCTGGTAGTTCAATCCCCTCAGTTCTGACTACCTTCCCTCTCTTTGATACCATCCGACTACACTTCTCCAGTCCGAACGACATTCCAATGTCATTGCTGTATAGCCTGGTAGTGTGGATCAGTGAATCGATGTCTCGTTCACTCTTGGCATACAGCTTGATGTCATCCATGTACAGGAGGTGGCTGACAACTGCTCCGTTCCGTAGTCGGTATCCGTAGCCAGTCTTGTTAATGATCTCACTGAGGGGGTTCAGGCCTATGCAGAACAGCAGTGGGGACAGAGCATCTCCTTGGTAGATCCCGCACTTGATGGTAACTTGTGCTATGGGCTTGGAGTTGGCCTCTAGTGTTGTACGCCACATCCCCATTGAGTTCCTGATGAAGGCTCTTAGGGTCCCATTGATCTTGTACAATTCTAGGCATTCCAGTATCCAGCTGTGGGGCATTGAGTCATAGGCCTTCTTGTAATCAATCCAGGCAGTGCACAGGTTGGTCAGTCTGGTCTTGCAGTCTCGGCTGATTGTTCTGTCTACCAGTAGCTGGTGTTTTGCACCTCTGGTATTCTTGCCAATTCCTTTCTGTGTCCCGCTCATGTATTGACCCATGTGCCTGTTCATCTTAGCCGATATGATGCCTGACAGGAGCTTCCATGTAGTACTGAGGCAGGTTATTGGTCGGTAGTTGGAGGGGACCGCTCCCTTCTTGGGGTCCTTGGGGATCAGGACCGTCCGACCTTCGGTTAGCCATTCCGGGTGTCTCTCGTTAAC
>NC_140561.1:4717236-5039736 GCF_057381845.1 Rhamphochromis longiceps
AATTGTTTTTCTTTTTGTCCTGTAGGGTAAAAGAGAAACTGTTGATCTTGCCAGATGTGCAGCTGCATTTGCTATTGGTGTGCGGGAGCAATGCCACCTATCACAGGTACTGCTTCATCTGATATTATGGGGGTGTCATTGTTAACTTGTTAATAAGTCTGGTTCAATGTAAGGCTGCAACTAATGATTTTTTTTTCATAATCTGTCCACTATCTTTGCAATTAATTGATTGTTTTTCATCGCTGGTTTTATTCAGCTATTACTTTCACCTATATAAGTTATTAAGAACAAATGTACATTACGAAGAAGTTAAGCACAAGAGTTGTGCAGTTCACTGCAATGTATGTAACTCTGGGCACACTCAACAGTTTAAAATAGGCTTAACAGTGTAAAATGTGTTCACTTTTAGGCATAAAAGACAAATGAAGTAGAATTACATAAAAAAAATAAATGAGGCAATCATTTGTTCACTTTTTCTGTTGTAACCTTTCATGCTCCTCCATCTTGCTCGGTGCAATGTGTTTGTGCCACGTGAGTCATGCATGTGGCATGTCATGCAAAACAATGCCAATTATTGGCTGATTTCTTCTTCTACTGCTCCACTGGTAAATTACAACATTCAGTGGCTCATTAATTTGAGCTAAAGAAATAGAGTTGCATTTTGCTTCTGTTATATTTTCTATTTACGCTTTCATGTCTCTGATGTGTTTTTTTTTCCCCCATCAGAGGAGTGTCAACAACATTGTCCTTGGTGTCCAACAGTATCAAACAGCTCTTCTGACGTCCTTGAGGGGAAAAATAAAGACCATCCTTGAAAGGCAACCTGACAGCAATGGACCTTTACAACAAGAAGTTCTTTCAACACTGGACAACTTTCAGGATCCCTTTCCCATATGTGCAGCTTCAAACCTACAGGACCGTGTAACACAGATGCATTTCAACCCTGTCACACCTGAGGAGATCATCATTTCCAATTATGCCTGTAGAGTTAAAAAGGGAGAATCGAGGAGTTCTTGCAATCAAAAACAAGTCTTTCTACTACATTCCTTTGATTGAAAGTTTGAAACAGCTTTTATCCAATTCAAGACTATTTGACATGCTCAGTGCTGGACCTCAGAGTTGCCCCAACGCCAGTTTTTTGTATGACATTAATGATGGAATTATTTTCAAAACCCACCCACTGTTTTCAAAGAAGAACTCTGCTTTACAACTGATACTCTATTCTGATGAGATAGAAATGTGTAACCCCCTAGGGTCACGTGCGAGTGTAAATAAACTACTAATGTTTTATTACACCTTAGGCAACATAGACCCTAAGTTTAGATCAAAGTTGGCTTCTATCAGACTTCTCGCAATCGCAAAGTCTAGGGACATAGATGAGTGTGGGGTAGATATAATACTGCGGAGAATCAATGAGGACTTGAAGTTACTGTACGATGGTGTTATGATTAACACTGTCAATGGGGAATTTTATTTAAACGGAGCAGTTGTTGCTGTGTGTGGAGACACTCTTGCCCAGCATGAGCTTGCAGGATTTAAGGAAGGAGTTGGTTTTGCGTATAGCAAATGTCGTCATTGTGAGTGTACTTTTGATGAAATGCAAGAAAATTTCAATGAACATAGTTTCACCAGACGGACATTGGACGGACACATTAGGCAGTGCATTGAAATAGAAAGGGCAACTACCGAATTTTTGAAATCCTCGCTCAAAACGACTTTTGGCATAAATAGACAAGGCAAATTAGTTGATTTCCCAGGTTTTAATCTCATAGAGCAGATGCCACAAGGTTATTATGCATGTAATTCTTGAAGGAGTGGCACCAATGGAAATTAAGTGTGTGTTGAAATACCTTGTTTTATCTGGAAATTTGGATTTGGACTTGTTTAATTCTGCCATGCAGAACTTTCCTTTTTCATCAGTGGACATACGTGACAAGCCTTCACCAATTAGTATTGCTACTTTAGCTTCAAGTGACAACAGACTCAAACAATCCTCTGGACAAATGCTTATATTGATCAAGATTTTGCCATTCTTATTGTACAGTGTTGTAGAGAAAAATCCCTTTATCCAGTTTATTTTGGATTTAATTGAAATTGTTAAAATACTTTTTGCCCCAGTTGTGTCTTTACAAACTGTGTCCAAACTAAAAAAAATGATAGAAGATCATCTTAAACAATTCAGGCAACTATTCCCAGAAAAAAATGTAATACCAAAGCAACATTACATGCTGCATCTTCCCTCTCAAATTATTGCCCTGGGACCTGTAATACGTCATATGTGCATGAGATTCGAGTCTAAACACAGTTTTTTTAAACAATGGTCATCCAAATTAAACTTTAAGAATGTGTGCAAGTCTCTTGTAAACCACAATCAGCTGCTGGAGTGTTGCCAAAGTGAAGCAGGAACTGAGCATCCGATATTTGTAAATGAGAAAGAACTAGGTCCTGTATCAGAGGTTGCTAATATGGACCATTTGCAATCAAAGGTTGTAGATTTTTTGGGGATTGAAGATGCTATACATCATGCCGTTAGAGTAAAGTGGCTTATTTTACATGGAAACAAATACATCTGTGACAGGTCTCCTATACTCATTTCAGCAAATGGTTTAAACCCTATCTTTGGACTTGTAAAAAACATTTTTATTGTTAATAGTGTACTTTATTGTTTTGAATACCAGGTGTATGAAACCTTGGGTTTCAACAAAGACTTTCTTGCCTATGAAATTGCAATTCCCAACCTTGCCCAAGCAACTGAACTGACTGATGTTGAAGACCTACTTGATTTTACGTCATATTACCCAGTCAATTTCAGAAACAGTGTCTATGTTATGACAAAATATAACCTTGAAGATGTCCTTTCTTTAAAAACCTGAAATAAATACCTTCCAATGAGTGACTTTCTTATTTCAAGGAAAAAGGTGAATGTTTCTTATTTTGAGATAATTTTTGTTTTACACTCTATCTAAAAGCTATTTTTGCTTGAAATAAATGTAAAATGGTTCATTTTTAGATATACAGACTAAATAAGGAAAAAAAGTAATATATACTTGAAACAAGTCTAATCATCTAACACATGAGACTGGAAACTAGCTTGTAATGTTCAAAACAAGATGGACAAGATAATCTGGCTAAAATTAAGACAATAAATCTTGTCAAGCTACAAGGAATTTGCAGTGTACACAGATTTTTATAGCATCAGGGTTTGAATTAATGACGCCCCTTCATACGTCACCGACAGAATATATACATACGTCAAATCAACCACAATGACTTTTAACACAGTTTAAAAGAACGTTGTCTTCGTCTCGTCTGGAACACGAACCCCACATCCTGCCAGACGCTGTTCCTCTTTCCAGAGACAAACATGACCAACCTCTCACCTATAAATGAGTCTACTAATGTGTGTGTGTGTATGTGTTGACCCTACATGCCCTCTCATCTCACCCGTTGCACTTCTGACCTTTTACCAGACCAGAGGCTCATCCTTATGTGTAATAACCTAACTGAAACTATATGTACTATGTTGAATAAATGTTTTAATCAAGAACCTCTACTAAGAGCTTAATAAAAGAATATAAAAGTATAACAGACAATTTGAATAACCTAGTAATTCAAATAGCCTCGTCTAACCTGCTCAGAATAACTTAGACTCTGCTTTCACTTCTGCTTTCCCTTCTGCAAACTCTCTGCAACTTCCTGTCAGCCTGCAACTTATTCTTTCTAAAACACACACACTGTTTAAACCTCTGAATACAATATCAATGCTGCAGATTCTATTATTAATGCAATGGTAATGATGATGATTATTTAACAATAGCAGTAAAATAATTTCCCTAGCACAGGCCCTTGTGTAATGTGGATCACATCAACCAGCAACACAGGCTCTGGTGAAATGTAGATGACCTCAGACAGCAGTGCAGGCCCTGCTGTCGTGAAGTTGGCCTCAGAGGGAGCACTAGCCCTGGTGCAATGTGGATGGTCTAAGCCAGCAATACAGGCCCTGGTGTGGTGACGATAGCCTCACAGGGAGCACATGCCGTGGTATAATGTGGTTGGCCTCAGCCAGTAGCACAGGTCCTGTTGTAATGTGGATGGCCTCATCTACCAACACTGGCCCAGGTGAAATGTGGATGGTAATGGCCAGAACCACAGACCTTGGTGTAATGTGGATGGCCTTAGCCAACACCACTGGCCCTGGTGAAATGTGGATGATATCGGCAAGGACCAATGGCTCTGATGTAATGTGGATGGTTTCAGCCAACAGCACAGTCCCTGGTGTGGTGAAGATGGCCTCACAGGAAGCACTGTCCCTGGTGTAATGTGGATGGCCTCAGCAAACAACACTGGCCCTGGTGAAATGTCGGTGGTATTGGCCAGCACCACAGGCCCTGGTGTAATGTAGATGGCATCAGCCGGTAGCACAGGCCCTTGAGTATTGTGAATGGCATCAGCCAGCAACACCACTGGCCCTTGTCAAATGTGGATCGTTTCGGCCAGCAACACAGGCCCTGTCATAATATGAGTGTCCTCAGCCAACACCACTGGCCCTGGTGTAATGAGGATGGCATCAGCCAGTAGCACAGGCCCTTGTGTATTGTGGATCGCATCAGCCAGCAACACAACCCTGGTGAAATGTGGATGGTTTGGGCCTGCACCACAGGCCCTGGTTTAATGTGGATGGCATCAAAAAGTAGCACAGGCCCTTGTGTAATGTGGATCACATCAGCCAGCAACACAGGCTCTGGTGAAATGTAGATGACCTCAGACAGCAGCACAGGCCCTGCTGTCGTGAAGTTGGCCTCAGAGGGAGCACTAGCCCTGGTGCAATGTGGATGGCCTAAGCCAGCAATACAGGCCCTGGTGTGGTGACGATAGCCTCACAGGGAGCACATGCCGTGGTATAATGTGGATGGCCTCAGCCAGTAGCACAGGCCCTGTTGTAATGTGGATGGCCTCATCTACCAACACTGGCCCAGGTGAAATGTGGATGGTATTGGCCGGCACCACAGGCCCTGGTGTAATGTGAATGTCCTCAGCCATGACCACAGGCCCTGATGAAATGTATTTGGCCTCAGCCATGACCACAGGCCCTGGTGAAATGTAAATGTCCTCAGCCAGTAGCACAGGCCCTGTTGTAATGTGGATGGCCTCATCTAACAACTCTTTCCCTGGAGAAATATGGATGGTATTGGTCAGCACCACACACCCTGGTGTAATGTGAATGGCCTTAGCCAACACCACTGGCCCTGGTGAAATGTGCATGATATCGGTCAGCACCAAGATAATGGGTTGGCTTTTTCTCTTTCCTTCTGTCTCTTTTTTGCTTATTATCTAACATTTAACCTACAGTAGAACACCATCCCCAAGTGGGATATGCATTATTAAAAATATGATTACTTGATTGCCTTGAATGCTGATTATTTTTTGCATGCAGTGGATGCTGTGAGTTGTCTGGAATTGTGTGTGGCACTGCAGCACTACTTTCATGCTGTGTAACTAATTATAAATGACCTCTGCAGAATTCTTTTCTGTGTGTGTGTGTGTGTGTGTGTGTGTGTGTGTGTGTGTGTGTGTGTGTGTGTGTGTGTGTGTGTGTGTGTGTGTGTGTGCATCACTGTGTCTGCGATTATTTCAGGAGCACGATAGGTAGGTCAAGGTTAAAAAATTAAGAGGAGGACATTAATGTGTCTTTGCAGTCACTCTCCATCTGTCTCTCACTCCATAAAAAGTCCATTAACATCTAGAATGATAACCATGGTGATTGCTTCACACTGTAACCCATAATGGTGACCATCCCGGTTTTCTGAGATCCTGCTTTTGGGTTAAACTTCTTACGGGGGACAATCTATCACCTCTTAAATCTGGCCCATTCCTATTCTTCACTGTAATGTTACAGCAGCATACTCAAAAGCTCTTCATGAACTCAGTCAGAGTGCAACAGCAAGGACATGTAGAGTAATAAATGTGAAGCGTTAAGGCTGGCAATACTGACAAAGTCAAATATAATGACATATTTGACCAAGTAACTCAACATCTTTGATGTGACAGTATTTTACAGAAGAATTTTGATGCTCTATAGAACAACGATTTTAACCTCTAGCCTAACCCTAACCCTACCTTTCCCACCTTGCTGATAGTGACAGGATTCAGCAGCATGTTTTATGATTCCCAGTAATACAGATATTATATATTCTCTCCTTATTCAACTTAATTTTTTATTTCGTTTGCATGATACATACACAAGGAACCTATGAAAATTTAATATTAGAGATTAAAGGGATGATGGTACTTTTTATTTTTCATATTCTCAAAAAATCCTGTTAAAATCCTAAAACCAACAATAAAAGACCCACTGCATAAGACTGCTTATTATATCCCCCTTTGTGCTGCTAAAATTGCTCTGACCTGTTGGCATGTGGACAGGCAGCAGTCCCCAACCCCTGGGCCACGGACCGGTACTGGTCTGTGAGTCGTTTGGTGCCGGGCCACAAGAGTTGAGGCTCGGGTGTGAAATTTATTGTTTTCAGGTTTTTTATCATTTTTTATCATTATTTTTTTTTAATCGTTTTTATTGTTAACTTTGTTTCCCTGGGTCTTTTCCCGTGTGTTACAAATAAATCTTCTTTTTTTTTGGTATCGGTACTGGTTTTATTTTGTTGTATTTATCTGCAACACCTTAAAGTCTGGTCCGTGAAAATATTGTCAGACATAAACCGGTCCGTGGCGCAAAAAAGGTTGGGACCGCTGCTCTAGGGGTATTCTGTTGTGCCTGGTTTTGTTTTACATGTACAATAAAAATAAAATGCTATTTTGTTCTATTCTATTCTATTCTATTCTATTCTACCCCAACTCACACATTTAATTTAAAGTTACTTTATTAAAATTCATATAATTCAAATCTACAGTATTACTTTTACTAATGCTACTATTACTACAGAACATTGCATTGGAATGACATGAATGGTGTGAATCACTTTCCCTGTAAAACTGCATTACCTAAGCAGACGGCAAAATCTTCTTTGCGATTGCTTTGGTTACTATAATACTGTTGCAGTTGTATTTTGAATGGAAGTGACAAACTTGTCTTCAAACACTGATCAGGTACTCTTCAAAAGTCAGAAGTCAAAGTTGCTGTGCTGAGACACACTTTCAAAACAAGTCTTCTCCATTTCTGTTTCACTACCACTCTGCAAGTGATTAGTTGGTATTTTCAGAAAAACATGAAAAACTACAGATGACTGTGCCAATCTGCTAGCAACCAAAGCAATCACTGGGAAGTTTTTGGTGCAGCACATTCTTTGCTAACATTTCCATCTAACAAAAGCAAGAAAGCTCCAGGAACCACTGCCAGTCAGTCAGGGAATACACAACAACTTCTGAGCAATGTGTGCATGACATGTTGGGAATGATCATGATACAGTTTATATTAATAACTTCTATTTATTGTTTTCAATGCTGAAATTTAAAGAGACATGTTTTCTGCAGCTTCATCAGATGCATATCTATGATGCAAATCTCTCATTCCATTAAAGACAGTTAGCATTTGGCAAGTGTCACCATAGAACATACTATCATCCTAGCAAATGTGCTTGAGAGTATACTGACCTTTCTCACAAACAATGTTTGACAATCCTTTTCCTCTGCAACTCACACCTCTACTACTTATACTATAAATTTCACTCTCATCTTCCTCCCCTGTCCTGTCTTGTCTATATCTTCTATCTAACACAAAATAATTACAAAATAAATTTTTCTCCACAATAGCTTTTTTCTTCCCTCGAAAATACAGCAACTGTACCGTAGCTCACAGACAGATGACTTATCAAAACTGCTCAGAAACAGTTGTGGTGTGGTTGCTGATATGGATTGAGCTCTTTCATTTGAAATTACCTGCAACTTAGAAAGTGTTACTATGTTTAAGCTCTACTCTTTGTCAGTAGAGCTATCCAGATGCTGAAACACTGCAACTTTATCAACAGCCTCAGCGCGGACATGATAGTGATTTAAAAAGAAAAAAAAGCATGGATGCAGGTGAGACCATGTAGTTACTTTAATGTCTTCTGGCATCACCTAGGATTGCAACTAGGCTGCAGCACATGAAAAGAGAAGCTGAGTGACATTATTTGAAACAGTTTTTTCAATTTAATGATGTTTAAAAAAGGTGCCAGTGTGCCATTCTGGCTCATTTGGCTCACTTTAACCCCTGTACTTAGTGTATCATATAATACATTATAATGAATTACATTTTTTTCTTCAGCATTTTGAAAAGTCACTTGCTTCAAAGGTTCAAGGCAAACCACTGTAACATGCTTGGACAGTAAAGACAGAAGTATTGCTTATCTGTATAATTTATAGAACAAAAAACCTTTTTGTGAGAGTTTGAGAAAAACGTTTCAGGACACCTGTTTCTTCTACTGACATCAATTTTAGTTTTAGACTAAGGCACCGTTGACAGTACCTACATTGACACCAGCAGTGTTTTGGTATAACTCTTAAACGCCTGTCTCTACTACAGACTGCAGCTGCACATGAGAGATTGTTGGTGCCCATTTTTGTAATATTTTGACATCAGTTTTTGGTGACACCATCTATAAGCTCAACTTAATCCAAACCAAATCCCAAAACTCAGCAGGGGTTGTGGCTGAGTGATCATGAAGGCCTGGCTATCTGTTGCGTTATTCTCAAGGTTTGTTCTTCATCAGTGTGTGGCTGGGCTGTGGTTCAGAGTGCAGTGCCAGGTGAGGCTATTTTCTAATCAGTCAAAATGATGTTGCAGCAATAAGGGAGGTCAAATGATATTTTAAATCTTTATACAGTGTTGACAATACACAACACACTTGTAAGAGTCATAGTTTCTAAGTGATAAGGCTTTTTGCTCATTTTCAACCAATAAATTATTAAGTTCACCTTGAAGATCTTAGTGGATGTAAGCCAAATTTTAATAGATTGTTAAGTTGACCTCACTCTACACCCGTACAATGTCTTATAAGAATTTGTTCAAAAGCTCAGCAAGAAGAACCAACAATGGTTCGGCCTTGTTACAATCAAGGTCCCAGGTCCCTCTCTGTTATTTATTGTTGTTATTTTCTTTATTATTAAAAAAGAAGATGTACGATCTGTAATTAAGAGCCCAATAATTCTTCTGAAATTTGCTCCATTCATGACAAGCAGTATTCGCCATTTACATTCAAAGATACTTTTGCAGGAAAACTGTGTATTTTCAATCATTCACTGAGTCACATCACTTAAGAAATACTAGATTAACAAAAATCACCTGCAAATAGAACTCAATACACAACACCTGGTTCTATCCACTATTCTGATTGGGCTTTTCTTTATGAGAGTCGGACATAGTCTAGTGCGGCAGATAAGACTCTTCCTCTGCTCTTTGAGGTATGCCGACTGAGTGCAGCCAACTGACCCATGACAACCCCTTTTTAGCCTCCTTAGCCTCCAGGAGTCTCTGGTGCAACCAAGTGGAAAGCTTGGACAAATAACCTTAAATAGAATTTAAATATCTTGAATTCAATTATGTAAAGTAAGTGGGACCCTTAACACAAACTCACTCTCTTGCAAATCAGCTTATTGGCGATGCAGTTTATTGCTTCTCCAGCTGTTGCAGCGCATATCTAAGTTCTTCAGCAAGATTAAAAACAAGTCCCGAAACTGTAATTCCTGCGACTTCTTTTTATCCACAGCTTCAATTTTGCGAAAGTGTGCTGCTGCAACTGCATCAAACAAAGCTTCTCTGGGAATGAACTGCAGCTTTTCAGATAAGTTTGTAATTATCGCCAAAGCCAGGAATGTGGGAACAGCCATTCTGTTTATCTGAAATCGCTGAAACCTTCATGTAGTGACAGCATATTATCAGTTCAGGTGTGAATGAGTTTCCAGTCTCTGCATGCTTCTAATTCACTGCTGTAAATGTGTTTTGTTAGCCACACGCTCATTGCATTTAACGGTGTGACATCTCCAATCCAAGTTTTCACATTCATTTTTAATTCGATGTAACTTTTCCTCTGCTGGTTTAAGCAGGAAGCACATGTACGTGTATGTGTGTACAGAGCGGTCATAAGAGGTCGAGTGATGTCAGTGTCACTGCTCTCCCTCCTTGTTGACCCTGTCATGGTCACTGCCATCTAAGTGTCTGCATCCAGGCACTGCTGCTCGCGCACACACCCGGACACACGAGGTGCTGACATCTTCAAGTGCAAGGGCAACGGCGCTGTCAGCGTCAAGAGCAAGGCCAGCAGGATGGGCGACTTCAAGTGTCTTGCCTGAGTCACCAGTTCACTACCCGACCATCGGCCCAAACCCCAGCCACACTCTGCTTCCCTGCAGGCAGAGGCAGTGTGTTTTATAAACTTTTATTTTATTAACATTAACAGTTTGTAAAGCTCATTGGGTTTACAGCTACAAAACAACCAAAAATATTCAATTAAAAAAAGTTCTCTATCTAATTTTTCACCAAAATAGAACATAAATGTTTCTCTGCGTGCAAACTTTTCTAATGCATTTCAATTTGTATACTTAACTCAGTACTTTAATGTATTACTCTACAATCAGTTGTTTACTACATAAATTTGACAGGAAGGTGCATGGTTATGGCCTAAATGCGACTCACGATTATTAGCATTTTGGCCATAACCAAAATGCTTTTGCTCCTAAGGTGAAAAGTGACTGGCATTGTCCAAATTCAGAGGCTGCATCCTTCAAAGGCCAGAAGTGCTGTTCTATTGGATGGTCTAATCTACGACAGGCGGTTCCTGTTACCTAGCAATTGCGACATAAGCAGCTACAGCTATGGCGGACAGCATGTTCGATAGAAACAGAGAAAATCTTTATTTTATATCATTTGTTTGACTTTGATTGAAAAAAATTGTGTTGTTTCATCTCCATGTGATCTGGGAGAATACCACAACCATGTGCACCATGAGTCCCTTTAGCGTCCCTTTAGCCAACAATGATGCTAAGTTTAGCTAGTAAACTAGTTTGCTAGTTTAGCTCTTGAAACAAGTCTCATTTTGATGGTACAAATGTAATAGATTTACATCACTGATATTTTACTATATATACACGATTTTTGGAAAAAGAAATGCTCAGTGGTGAAATTAGTTGTCTCAAATATTACATTTCAGTTCAAATTCAAGGAAAATTTATATTTCATATCATTTATACCAGTTTTACTGTCTGACAGACAAATATTAATATATAGTGACCACTGTGTGAAAGCTTTAATTATATTTAAGAGCAATATCCCAAAAATAAACTAATAAGATTTGATCCTTGTATGTTTCAGATAAAACGGAAGACAAACTGATGCAGTAAAATTATTTTATTGATGAGAAAACTGTGCAGTATAATTTGCTTAAGATGTTGAAGATATGAGAGCATTAAACAGGGTAAGAGGCTCTTGATACAGAAACTTGACGTCCTCATAAAATACTGACAAACTTTTCACAGCTCTTTGAACTTTGTATTTAAATGATCTGCATACTTTTTACACTGAAACCAGCACAATCCCACTGTGATGAAAACAATACTCTGGATAAATCAAAGTATTATCAAAGTTATCCGTGGTTCCCTTTATTTTTCCTTGTTTCCCCATCAGATCCTGTCCTGCAGGATAAACATCAGTGAGGGGTTCCCTGTATGCAGCTGTTGCAGTTTGTGTTGGAGATACTTCTGCAAATACACAAAGCAAATATCTAGAAACTGTTTTAACTGTTTCCACCAGTCCCTCAACTACAGAGAAGGTCTGTCTGTTCTCCCCCTGTACTCCTCTCCATCTCTCAGCTGCTGCTGGCTCCTTTTTCTCCTCCTCTTCCTCACACACTGCTGAATCTGTCCTGTTGTATCACCGGGGTGGAGAGCCTCTGTCCTGTCACCTCTCACCTGCAGTGGTGGGTTTCTCAGTCTCACCTGAGTTTGGACATTTGCAGAAAGAAATCAACTGTGGCAGTTAACAACAAAAGCAGCAGAAGTTTATCATATCTCTGTTAACTTGATGAATGAAAACAGTTTTCTAATAGAATCACATGGACACACTTTATGTTTTTAATCAGAGAGAGAAAAAACTAAGAGAAAGGGAAACAGGACATGCAATCCTGTTAGAAAATGTTGGGCTTTATAACAAAGGTGACAGACTCAAGTTGTTTGGTATAAGCATGACAAAAACAGCACAGGCACAAGACGAGGACTTCTCAATTTACTGTGTCTTATTATTAGTGGTTTATAAAGGATGAGAGCTTTTTCCTGACTAACTCAATGCCCCAGAGCCATTTCCCATCAAAAGTTGCAATTTTCTGCCCAGTTACAGACATTTGATTGGATGGGGGCAAGTGTCATAAATTTAGTGTCAGGTGTATTTCTCGCCCTGCAACTTCTGATTGGTGGAACTGATGTGAACACGAAGATGTTACCGTGATGCTCAAGCTACTAAAAGGAGGGATCGGCCAATAGAAGCCAAAGTTGGCCCCACAAAGTTTAAAGGGAAAAGCAAAAGGTAGCGTAGTTAAGCAAAGGGAAAAAAGTCCCAAAGTGCGTGGGACTAAAATAAAACTATTTTAGGCATGTAAATCATTTCTGCTCTTCAATACATAAGAAATTTCATCTCACAAATGGTGCCAAAATATGCCAAATGGCAAAAAGCCTGACTACGAGTTTATTAAACCCACTGTAACATTTCTGGGTTTCACTTCAGCAGCATCAATCTTTGCACAGATAATGGTTTTTTGTTGATTACTGGTTTTCTGGAGATTGTCTATTGAAGCATCTCCAAAAGTTGATTCTGTTCATCTGGACATAGCGTTTTGTGGGAGAAACGTTTCGTCACTCATCCAAGTGACTTCTTCAGAATCAGCTGACTGCAGGTTTCCCCAATCCCAACGTGAAAGGGGAAAGACCATCTCTGAATCGAGGAGGGGGCCTAAGGGTACATCTTTTGCCATCTTACAAGGCTGTGATTGCAGCCATTCTCCAGCTCTCTGTGAATGGTACTCATGGCCATTGATCAGTGGTCTTTGATCAGTGGGTTTTGGTCAGTGGTTGTTGATCAATGGTCATGAGAATTTGCATAATTACGATTAAGGAACTGACCTCCATTGTTCCTTCAGTGGGCTGGTTTCAGTCATTATGCAAATGTTCTACTGAAGCATATTTTCAAGCCTAGCAACAAACAGAGTGATGTTAAAGCTGTTTACTCACCTCAGCAGCCAGAGCCTGATCTTCCACAGGTAACAAACGCTGTGATAAACAGTCAGGCTCTTTGATGTGTTCAAGTTTCCTTTGTATATGTTCAATTTTATTTTTATTTTAATTACTTACTATATACTTAATTCTTATAACCTAGTCTTCCCTAAACACACAAAACTACAAATCTTACTACTTGCAACAATTTTAATTGGAAACATATTCGAAATGTAGGTGTTGGTGTGAGTTGTTCTATTCTAGGAGTATAAAGTCTAACAGATTTTAAAAGCACTGGTTGTAATGTAATAGTAATTGTACAATAATACCGTTTTCATGGTCATTTTAAAATGTGGATTGTAATTCCACCAGTTTTATCTGGATTGAGATGTTTTTACAGACAGCTAAATATATGAACATTTACTAACATGTGCAGCGTCTTTGTGGTGGAATGACGAGCCTTATTTGATTTCAAAGTGAAAACAGAGGGAACAGAGAAAAAATTATTCTTGGACTCCGCAGCAGCGAGGAAGTGCACCATCCCAATTTTACACCGCCATACTTTTATAGGTTCGTAAGTGTTGCTGGAAGCACCAAGCATCAGCGAGCACCAATAGAAACATCAATCAAGTCAGTTGCCATTTCTGTTATCCCACTTAGTTACCATCTGCTTATTCTCAGCCCCGATGCTCCTGCGCTTTCAGCTTCAGAACAGCTCCAATTAAACAATAAACATGCATATGTGAGAGTATGTGAGCGTGTGTGGATCTACGGGTGGAGCTAATACAGTCCAATAAAAGATTGCTTCATCCCATATTTGCAAAGTTCTTATTTTATCTTGCATCTATTAGCCTACGGGCATTCAGGACTTCAGCGCACCATAGAGTGAGTGTGTGCGTGCGTGCACACGGGCTCGCGTTTTGAGGGTGATGTATTGAGCCAATCACTGTGTGACGTCTCATACATCACTTTTATTGCAGTGGTTCGGCCCTAACCCTTTTTATTTTTTCTTGTGTAGCTCAATCTTTTCTCTCCTCTCCATTTTAGGCACAAGCAGCAGAGGAGAAGATAAATAATAAAGTTTTCATGAGACTTCCACATTCTGGGAGACAGAGAGTGCTTGTCAGTGCGCTCGGAGGCAGTGTTTATCCCTTTTGACAAGATTTACTATGTTGACCTGTGAACCTCTGGCTGACATTATCCTCTTGACCCTTTGTATCTGTCTACAGGTGGTGGCATCTCATTTTTGCATTTTAAGGAATCGCTGTGCAGTTTGTGCTGAGGTGAAGGCCATTAATAATAACGGCTGGGATCAGCTGCCATGCCTCCTGCTTTAGAATACAAAGTGGACCCTTTCAACATTTCACCGTGCTGATCAAAGTAAGCATTTGAAATTTTAAACAATGAAAACATCCTTTATTTTCAGAGCTTCACTTCCTCCTTTCTTCACCATCATATTTTCCTAATGTATCTTATTCTCAGCTTTAATGAGTTTTGATGGACTGTTTTTGTCTGGCTAGCCCACATTATTTGGCTCCATCTACATAGCCTTTGTTATGCTAAATAAACAGCCCCAGGACTTCTTTGTTAGTCTAATGCCACTGAATAAAAGTGCTGTTTCACCACTAATTGTCCTCTCTAATCTTATCACACATAATTGTTTTTATCCCAGCAAAATCTGTTTTTGCTCACGGTTCATCGGCCATTTGGCCACACAGCTCACTTTTGATTTGAACTCCCCTAAATCTGGATAAGCTGGTTTAGTATCTATGCAAATCTTTCAGAAAAACATATTTTTGAAGAGTCACTCCCTGTTACTTAAACCCATCGCCCTCTAATTACCACAAACATCCATTGACATTGACAGTAAACATTTTTTTTTTTCACATTTATTCATAATGTATTTTGGTGATTTGCTGGGTCATCCTTGGACCTCCCAGACCTTTCATTACAGCATCACTTGTACATAATTTGAATGTATCTTTTACCTCTGCGAAAATGTGCAAGTGTGCTATAAAAAATGACTTATAAGTTCTCCTATTTATCAATATACAGCTGGCTGGATATGTAATCTGGAAATAGAAATTTATAATGTAAGGTGTGTATTTGTTATTGACAACCTGCTCGTAACCGGGCAGCATAAGAAATCAGAATAATGAAAAAAAAATCAAACTTCATAAAAGGCTTATCCATACGCCGTCTAATTGAACAGACATTTTAGCATCACATTGTACTTATACTGTACTATACTTATTAGTATATTTATCAGTATTTATCAATTTTGAATGATATAATACTACTTGATTATTACTAATATTGCTTCATTAAGTCATCACTTTAAAGTTGTAGCTTGAAATAATGCAGTTGGTAGATGTATCTTTAATAATAAATTATTAGTATCCAGTGTATATTATTTAATTATTAAATTTTTTGCAAAATAATAAATAGAATTAAAGTATTTGGGCCCTGCTCAGTAAATAACAGGTAATTCCTAGCAAGACAGTAGCGTTTACATTTTTGTACTGTATATTGTTTATGTTATAACCCACCTCCTCCCTCCACGGAGGACTAGAGCCATTATAAATAAATAGAGACCATTGTTACCTGAAGTTCTTTAATTTATATAGCATGCAACAACTGTGACTATCTAACATGCACACCTGAAATCCATGGATTATCCAAGAATAATTTGAATGCCATTTATTTCAGCTACACAGAAAAGCTCAATATAATTCACATGTGCACCCGCTACTACCACAAATGCAACTGCATTCTGAGGGAAGCTGCTCTTTGCTTTTGATTTTATCTTTCTTCAAAGGTTTTTCTTTCTAAAAATCAGTCTATAAGTAGTGTCCCAGGGCGACATGGTGGCACGATGTTTACCACCGTCGGTCCTAAGTTTGACCCCACCATCTGGCTCGGGCCTTTCTGTGTGGAGTTTGCATGTTTGCCTGAGTCTCCGGGTACTCTGGCTTCCTCCCGCAGACCAAAGATATGCAGTTAGTGGGATTAGGTTAATTGGTTATTCTAAATTACCCATATGTTTGAACGGTTGTCTTTCTCTCTGTGTTAGCACTGCTTCAGACTGGTGACCTGTCGAGGGTGTACTCTGTCTCTCACCCTATTGTGGCTGGAGTAGGTTCCAGGCCTCTGTGACCCTGATAACGATAAGCAGAAGACACTTTCTTCCTCTAAAGTTTTGCCTTGTTTATATCTATTACAGGGCTTTTTGTGTGTCTTTGTGTTCGTTTTCCTTTTCCTAGGTCACTTTGCTGATTCTCACTTTATAGTCAGAACCATGTACAATGAGAAGTTTATGCCACATATGTAATCTTACTGTAATCTGAAAGTTAAAGAAAGGCCCAAGTTTAGTTAAGCATAGTTTAAGAACTAGAGGAGCTAACTTTAGAATCAACTCTCAACTCGCTAAACAGTTAAGAGACTAAGAAGGCTGCAGTTATTGCTTCCATGTAAAGTTCTTAGTAGTGAACTGGCATCAAGAACCAATTTGTTGCACACACAAACCAAAACCAAACAAAACAGAGACACACACACACACACACACGCCAAAGTGGCATGCTTATTTGGAGATAGTACTTCATGTGACACAGCAAAGTATTACGTCAAAGTACAATTGGGAATTTTTTGGAGGCCTCGCTGTAATTCAGTGCAACTCTGCTAATGTCTTTACACAGATGACTTTATAGTTCAGTCTTGAAAGTGACAAACTTTTGCCAGGGGCACTGAAAAAGAAACTCTTCGGTTGAGCTTCCCTTAGAGATCAAGGATGAGAAGGAAAGAGGGTTAGGAAAGGTCGACAGAGTGGGGAAATAAGAGGAACAAAAAGAAGGGCAAAAAAAAAATGCAAGGAAAATAAAATAAAAAAGAAGAACCAAAGGACAAAGAAGACAAGAGATGTTGTCTAGCGCGCTAAGCCTCTGGGATGTCCCACAGATTTAGTTCTTTTCATTTTGATTTGATCCATGACAGCAGGACAGATCAGTATAAAAGCAGCCACTGCACTGCCGGGCGCTTGCTGTGGAACTAAGCGCTTACCTTCACATGCCTGAAAAATCAATCTACACTCCAACATTGCCAAGCGCTCATTTGTGTGATAACTCTTCAGCTCAGAGAAATATCAGGACTGCTGTTGTGTTTAGGGTATAGATTTCAAGTAAAACACAGGTCGGTGTTTCTGTAAAAGATACATTCTAACAGACATGCTATGTTGTTACTTACAAGCAGTACCATCCAGGGGAATCAATGAGAGGGAAAAACTGTTTGCTCTCCACATGTCAGGCTGTGCTTCATCTCTGTTCAGGTAGCAACTATCTGCCAGCATCAGTGACTTTCTGTGACTAAAATGGACAATACCTTGGCATCGAGTCACAGCACAGCAGAAAGTATCATAAATGGAAAATGGCCTGTATTTGTATAGCGCTTTTACTAGTCCCCCCTAGGGACCCCAAAGCGCTTTACCCACCCATTCACACACTGGTGGAGGCAAGCTACAGTTGTAGCCACAGCTGCCCTGGGACAGACTGACAGAGGCGAGGCTGCCATATCGCGCCATCGGCCCTTCTGGCCATCACCAGTAGGCGGTAGGTGAAGTGTCTTGCCCAAGGACACAACGACCGAGACTGTCTGAGCCGGGGCTCGAACCGGCAACCTTCCGATTACAAGGCGAACTCCCAACTCTTGAGTCACGATCACCTAAATGGAAAATTCAGTCTCAAGCAAGTCTTCTGTTTTGAAAATTAACCAGATGTTCCATGCTGTTTAATATCTGAGTTCCTTCCCTCCCTGTCTGGGAGTAATAATGGATGTCCAATCCATTATTATTATTATTATTATTATTATTATGGACAGCCTGACAATTTCCATCAAGAATAAGCTCAAAAATTTGTAATTCAATTTAAAATTAAATGAAATTAAAACAATGCAATTCAATTATTATTGAAGTATTGTTGTACAGTCTTAACTAGTGTTGGTCAAGTTACTTGACAAAAGTAATTACTAACTAATTACTGATTTCAAGAGTAGTTAGTAACTTTTTAATTTAATTAATTAAAGTAATTAATTAATTAATTACCGTAATTGTCGGGCTATAAGCCGCTACTTTTTGCACAAGCTTTGAACCCTGCGGCTTTTAGTCAGGTGCGGCTTTTCTATGGATTGTCCATGATTTTTGTGATATCGTAAGACGATTTGTTTTGTTTGTTCCGCTGTTGTACGGCACTACGTTGCTTGGCGGAAGGATCGGGGTTCAAGAGTGGTATGTTGGTCACATGTCCATCCGCCAGGCAACATAGTGCCGTACAAGTAGCGCGAAAAACAAACTTCAAAGTAGCGCTATGCGTTCAGAGGGAGGCGTGGATGATGAGCGGCGATAAACTTGCGAAAAGCAAGTTATGCTCAACTCCACCGGTGGATTCTGACAGCGTGGAAAAGTGTGAAAACATCCACGATCACCAGCGGATTTCGAAGGGCTGGACTGCTGCATGATGGAGAGGACACCGCCACGGCCCTTCTGAGGGTGTTCGACTCTGACACTGACAACAAGGATTTCTTTTGTTTTGAAAGTGACAACGAAGGAAAGAAGCTGAGAGTGGATGACGAAGCCATCCTGAGCCTGTTCGTTTCCGACACTGGAGAAGAGGACTTTGGTGGTTTTAGAGCGCAGGAAGAAGAGAAAGATGGTGGTGAATGACTGACTTTTCTTCTTGTTAAAGCTGTGTCGCTGCACCTGAGCCTAAAAGGTAGTCTGAATCTATTTTTCTGGTGTGCTGTAGGTTATTATGTACTACATTTGTTACTCATTTATGAAGCACAGCACATGTGCAAATATGTACCCATAACTTGTTTTTCAAAATATTAATAAAAGGGATGTGTCTCCAAACAGCCATCTCTTTCCTGACAATTCGCTTTGTGCATATTCTCTTACATATGATAAGTCAACATTGAAACACCTGCGGCTTTTGGTCAGGTGCGGCTAATGTATGTACAAAACAGGATTTTCCCCTGATTTTAGCTTGTGCGGCTAATATTCAGGTGCGCTTTGTAGTCCTGGAAATACGGTAATTATTTTTAAAAAAACATGATACACAACTTGAATACGTAATAAAGCAATAGAGCTTTTAGCCCAATTTTATTTTTTTCTGCATAATCCATCATATAAAACTGAATCAAATGAAGAAATCTCTTTTTAAAAATGTTTTCTTAGTTTTAATCTTTTAACTTTATGCACATTGCATTAAGCAAAAAAATTTAATTATATGCAACTGTCTTTGACTTGAAGAAATGTGTTTAACATTTAAACCTATTTTCTGCAGATTCCATCTTATAAAATAAAATAAAGTTTTGTGTTTACACTTTTTCAAATAGATGCAAGTAAAACACAGCAAAAAATAAATAAAATCAAAGATTGAGCAGCACTAAGTCCTGTCTCTTAAATCTGTTGTCACCTGTTTAGCAGGAGTGGGGCGGGTGGAGGTTTGCCCGGTGCCGCAGCGGTCATGTCAGTGGGAGGATCCGGGGGTTTCTCTGTGAATGTCACATTCCCGTGGCAGCGTGCTCGATGCTCGCTCAGAAGTTTAGTTTTTTTTTCGCTGTACAAAGAAGTGTACAGTGGACGCTGATGTTTTTGTCACTTTTCACAGAGTCAAACTCGAGGTAATGTCAGTACTTCCAGTACTTGCTTTAAACGCTGCACGGTCGTACTCTCGCTGCACTTCATACACTCAACAAAAATATAAATGCAACACCTTTGTTACTGCTCCCATTTCCCATGGGATGGACATAGAGACCTAAAATTCATTCCAGATACACAATATAACCATCCCTCCCAAACAGTGGTCACAAATCAGTCCAAATGTGTGGTAGTGGGCACATCTGCTATATTGAGATAATCCATCCCACCTCACAGGTGTGCCACATCAGGATGCTGTACCTCAGACTGCCCACAACAAAAGGCCACCCTGGAATGTGCAGTTTTTTGCGCTATTGGGGGTCTGGGGACCCAGAACCGGTCAGTATCTGGTGTGACCACCATTTGGGAAGGTTACTTTTAAAATGTATTCCATTACAGAATACAGAATACATGCCCCAAAATGTATCCTGTAACGTATTCCGTTACGTTACTCAATGACAGTAACGTATTCTGAATACTTTGGATTACTTAATATATTATCATGCTTTTTACAACAACGTGAATGTACTATTGCTGTGTGATTTATTACTATTACTGAAGGTCCGCGACTCCGAACTGTAGTAAAGGGACCTCTGACTAATACGGCGGGGTCCCTGTCGGCTCGTAGCCGAAAAATAGCTTTACTTTGTTGTGTGGGTCAACTTTTCCTGCGAGAGACAGAGAGAGGCGTCGAAAGGCTGCTCCAACGGAACTTACCCAGATAGCAAGGAAACATTGAACATTGTTTTCGGAGGAAAACACGAACATGGTGTACAGTCGAGTCTTAATAGCTTACTTACAACTGGGCTCGTCAGGCACTCTTCTTGGCTGCAGTGGTTATTATTATATTTACATGCTTCCAGCTCCCGTTTTTGCTCGATGACAACTCGTAGTTTTCCACTCCCCTTTTTCTCCCTCCTCGCGCTCACAGACACATAACGTGTATGGCAGTCCATTCTCCCTGCAACACGGACTACACTGCCCATGATGCTACATTCTTTAGAGCTATGCTTGTAGCATTCTGCCTGTTAGCTTAGCACAACAACAACAACAACGAAAAGGCGCTCTCTCACCCAGGAAACACACAGTCGCAGAGAGAGAGAGAGAGAGAGAGAGAGAGAGAGAGAGAGAGAGAGAGAGAGAGAGAGAGAGAGAGTCGCCCTGTAACCATGGCAACCGTAACGCTGCCGCCTGGAACAACAGAACGTAGCTGTCAAACAAAACCCAAACAGTCCTGACCCGCGACAATATGAAACAGGAAAGTACCGCAGTGTAATCCATTTATTTCAACAAAGTAACTGTATTCTGAATACCACCTTTTTAAACGGTAACTGTAACGGAATACAGTTACTCATATTTTGTATTTTAAATACTCCCCAACACTGAACTTAACCTAACAACTTTTTGAATCCACCAGTTTACATTGTTTATTACAATAACTCATATAAGTAAGGGACCATAACAAGAGATCTTATCAGGCACTGTCAAAGATTTATCCACAGTAAATATTAGCAGTCTCATTCAGTGGGCTTTACCTCTGGTTAGTCTCCTGAACTCTATTTTCAGAAGTATCTCAGCAGGTTTTCATCAGCACATAGTCAAAAACGTTTAATGTTATTTTGCATCTCACTTTTGGTTGTTTTTGTTTCTCAGACCTTTTCTAGCACACAGCACTTCAAAAGCCAAAACAAGTTCATACCGCACATCCCACAATATCTTATAAATGATTAACAAGAAAGAAAAAGTATGCAAATCAAATTTTACTAAAATAATGTTTATCACTATAGTATCATAAACTCTGTTCAAAGGGTATGTACATTTTTTTTACTTTGCTGTACTAGCAAATATAAAGAAGTTGGTGCTATATAAATGTAACTTTTGAAGGTACAGAGTATTAGGCCTCTGTATTTTGTGAGGTGAGTGGTAGCTGGAGGTTGCCAGGCTTGGATAAACTCTCCTGAAACAATGAACAACTGGGTTGTAAAATATTTATGAAAGATCTTAAGTACTGCAGAGAGGTCATCCACAAATCTTAAAGAGCACTGCAGTAAGAAAACAGCCAATCACTGACCCTGAATCAGATGTCTACACTACTAATGGGCAGATAAAGTCAGATGTTGAGGTTTGGTCAGGTCGCAAAATCTCTCTCAATTCTGACATACTTACCTTCGCTACAGCAAATAATAATAAATATATTAAGTGCATTACATAACAAAATCATAATACTTTCTGGGATTATTATTAATAAATATTCTGGTTCCACTGAACAATAGTCTGTAGCTGTTCTTATACTCAAATTTACTGGGACTACCAACAATATCTTTTAATGCTCGTTTCTGCCACTATTAGCCTATTTATTCTACTGGATCTAAGCTATAACTTTTATTTCACCACTTCTTATATTCTAAAACATTTTGAGAGTAATGAAAACAGGTTTATGAACATTTTTCAGTGTGATATAGAAAGGATAGTAAATCCATGGGTTTCATGGCAGTAGGAGCCTTGGCTCCTTCATCCTGTTCATGGGCAGAGTTGTGCCTGCAAGTCCAAAGACAGTAAATATCTGCCAGGAAGAGCTGGAACAATGTCCCTGGTCCAAATGGTTTTGGAAGGTAGGTGTGAAAATGTACTGAATCTGAGTTCACATTCAGTTTCCTTTAAAGTAGGTTCACTGGGAAAGTGTTTCACTAAAAACTTTGTTGTGGAGTTGTCCAGATAGTGGCAGAGCTAGATTTCAACTAATTCGCAAACACTTGTGTCATTACACTTTAGGCATTTGTCCTGCATTAACTGGGAAAGCTCAACAAACCTGAGAAAGAAGGGGTCAGAATCCTGATACTGTACATAACTACAGTTAGGAAAAGGAAACCCTGCTTATACAAAAAGAAAGATGTAAGACTAATCAATGACAGAAAACACAATACAGAGATGCCCTGACAAGTATGTCTCAATAACCATGTGACTAATTAACTAATTATGTGGCTAATAAACAAAATAGCTAATTCACTAGCTACATAAATATCCACGCTCTGAATATAATCCAGTAAAGTATTACATCTTTACCTCAACTTATTTAAGAAAACAATAAAAAAAAAAAAGAACTATTTTTGATATGACATTGGAGTACTGTTAGTCTTACAATACCCTGGTTGAAAATGGTGTAACATACATGCGTACTGAAGTTGAGTTTCCATGTTCTGCTGTCTGCCCCCCCCCATCCCCCAATATTATAGGTTATATTACAGGTTATTTTTTAGAGTTTAAGATAAATACCTTAACTCCACCAACTTGTAATTAAAAATATAAAATCAACCTCTGCTGGGCTATTATCATCCTATGTGACCAGCTGTTTACAGGAACAATGTCATGTGCTAATCACTTTTTTTTTTCAAGACCTCAACCGTGCACACACAAAAACAATCATATGACCACTGGGTTCAAAAACACACGGGTCCAAATAAAACAGGGGCGGGCGAGACAAAAGCACCGTGGCAGTTCTATAACCATGCTGTCCTGTCAACTCTACTTGATGGATCACTCTCACGCACTTCTATGCTATTTAAAAAAAGAAGAAGAGAGAGGTAGAGGAGTAAGCTGAGTAGGTGAATTCCCTTACAGACAAAGAAAAATGTATTTCTGCTTTTCTTTACCACAAACCAATACTCCCTTAGGTCTGGCCTTGGGCCTTGCAGGAATCTGGGAATGGCATGAGACAAAGCAGCAACAACAGCCCCTTAAACAAGTCTGGACATTCTTAGAAGATTGTCTTGCATGCAGGTATGCCTGGATGGGTGTCACAGAGTGGGAATGGAGGCATCTAATCTATTCCCAGGCTCTGAAGCCTGCAGGCCAGCAACAACAGGGGCATTATGGTCAGACCCCAGCTTCACAGAGCTGTGCCACAGGGTCCGGTTTGGAGGTAGAGGGAAGAATGTGCATGTTTGTTTGGAGGTGAAGGTAGAGACGAAGATGTTGTTACACCCCGGCCTAGGCAACCGGAGTGCAACACGAAAAAAGTAAAAATAAAGAAAAAAAAAAAAAAAAAAACACACACACACACACAAAAACCCCCCACTAAAGCTCACCACCAAAATCCCAAAACGAAAGTATCGACAAATCTATTTACAACAAACTATTTATTTACAACAAAACACCAAACTATTTACAACACGGGGGAGATCGCGACCATGACACACTGAAACACAGGGTTTAAATACCTAGAGGGAGCAATCAGGAAAATGGACAACAAGAGGGAAACACAGCTGGGGCAACTCAGAACTGACGAGACAGGGAAACGTAAACTGAAAAGACTAAGATAACACAGACTTTCAAAGTAAAACAGGAAACACATAACAGTCACGCCAAAAACAACACACTGACAACACCGAAACGTAACAGTTCCCCCCACCCAAAAATCAAACATTTAACACCAAGTGAAAAGTTTGATCCAGACAGACGAAGCCGATGAAGGCTGGAGCGGTCCCACTGACCCTCCAGCAGACGACGAAGGCTGGAGCAGTCCCACGGACCCTCCAGCGAAGGCGGATGAAGGCTGGAGCGGTCCCACGGACCCTCCAGCGACGACAAAGGCTGGGGCGGTCCCACGGACCCTCCCCTCAGCGAAGGCAGACGAAGCTGATGAAGGCTGGAGCGGTCCCACTGACCCTCCAGCAGACGACGAAGGCTGGAGCGGTCCCTCGGACCCTCCAGCGAAGGCTGATGAAGGCTGGAGCGGTCCCACGGACCCTCCAGCGACGACAAAGGCTGGGGCGGTCCCTCGGACCCTCCAGCGAAGGCTGATGAAGGCTGGAGCGGTCCCACGGACCCTCCAGCGACGACAAAGGCTGGGGCGGTCCCACGGACCCTCCCCTCAGCGAAGGCAGACGAAGCTGATAAAGGCTGGAGCGGTCCCACTGACCCTCCAGCAGACGACGAAGGCTGGAGCGGTCCCTCGGACCCTCCAGCGAAGGCTGATGAAGGCTGGAGCGGTCCCACGGACCCTCCAGCGACGACAAAGGCTGGGGCGGTCCCACGGACCCTCCCCTCAGCGAAGGCAGACGAAGCTGATAAAGGCTGGAGCAGTCCCACTGACCCTCCAGCAGACGACGAAGGCTGGAGCGGTCCCTCGGACCCTCCAGCGGAGACGGACAGCTGAAGCGAAGGCAGACGAAGATGATGAAGGCTGGAGCGGTCCCACTGACCCTCCAGCAGACGACGAAGGCTGGAGCGGTCCCTCGGACCCTCCAGCGAAGGCGGATGAAGGCTGGAGCAGTCCCACGGACCCTCCAGCGAAGGCGGATGAAGGCTGGAGCGGTCCCACGGACCCTCCAGCGACGACAAAGGCTGGGGCGGTCCCCGGACCCCCCAGCGAAGGCAATCCCGGACGAGCCCCCATATGTTACACCCCGGCCTAGGCAACCGGAGTGCAACACGAAAAAAGTAAAAATAAAGAAAAAAAAAAAAACCACACACACAAAAAAACCCCACTAAAGCTCACCACCAAAATCCCGAAACGAAAGTATCGACAAATCTATTTACAACAAACTATTTATTTACAACAAAACACCAAACTATTTACAACACAGGGGAGATCGCGACCATGACACACTGAAACACAGGGTTTAAATACCTAGAGGGAGCAATCAGGAAAATGGACAACAAGAGGGAAACACAGCTGGGGCAACTCAGAACTGACGAGACAGGGAAACGTAAACTGAAAAGACTAAGATAACACAGACTTTCAAAGTAAAACAGGAAACACATAACAGTCACGCCAAAAACAACACACTGACAACACCGAAACGTAACAATGTGTATATAAAGCGGAGGAGAAGAGTGAAAAGGATCATGGAAGTATGTATAAAATTTCAGAAATTGGATACAAATTTCTCAGAATGAAGAAACAACAAATTCAAATTTCAAATTCAAATTCAAATTTTATTTGTCACGTACACAGTCATACACAGTACGATATGTAGTGAAATGCTTGGACAACTGCTCGTGACCTAAAGAGAACAAAAAAGGAAAAGGCTATGAATAAGATAGGAAATAAATATGAAAAATTAAAAAGGGTAAATTTAACTAGGAAGGAATAAAATATAAATTAAGGTTAAAAATGAAATAACTGTACAACACAAATTAGAATGAAGGGTAAATTTAACTGGGAAGAATAAGATAAAGATAAATATATAAATTAAAGTTGAAAATAAAATAACTGTACAACAAAATACACAATATAGAACTATATAAGAATGTATGAAGAAATCTAAATATAAATAAATATATACACAATAACAGCAGCTGTACAAGTATTAACCGGAAATGAAGAATATAGTGACCAGTGTTGTGCAAAACCAAAGTCCAGAAAGTCCAGTGTGTGTGTAAGAACCATATGTGTGGGTCAGTACTGTGTGGTGGTGTGATTGAGAGACCGTATCGCCTGCGGGAAGAAGCTCCTCCTCAGTCTCTCTGTGTTGGTCTTCAGAGAGCGGAATCGCTTTCCTGACCTCAACAGAGAGAACAGTCTGTTGTTGGGATGGCTGAGGTCCTTCACGATCTTCCTGGCCTTGGTCCAGCACCGCCTGCTGTAGATTGAGTGCAGGTCAGGGAGCTCGGAGCGGATGGTGCGCTCAGCTGACCGCACAACCCTCTGTAGAGCTCGTCTGTCCTGCATGGTGCTGTTCCCGAACCAGGTTAAGATGTTTCCCGCCAGGATGCTCTCTATGGTGCACGAGTAAAAGTTCCTGAGCACCTTGGAGGGCAGTTGGAAGTCTCTCAAGCGTCTGAGGTGGTAGAGACGCTGTCGGGCCTTTTTCACCACGGTGTTGATGTGACAGGACCATGACAGGTCCTGTGTGATGTGAACTCCGAGGTATTTGAAGCTGTCCACTCTCTCCACTGGGCACTCGTTGATGACGGGGGTCTGGTAGTTCCTCTCCTGCTTAGTGCTGAAGTCCACTATCAGCTCCTTTGTCTTACTGACGTTTAGAAGGAGGTTGTTCCTCTGGCACCAGTTCTCCAGATTCCTAATCTCCTTCAGGTAGGCCATCTCGTTGTTATCAGAGATCAGGCCCACCACGACGGTGTCGTCAGCAAACTTGATGATGGTGGTGGAGCTGGTAGTGGCCACACAGTCATATGTGTACAAAGAGTACAGCAGGGGGCTCAGAACACACCCCTGGGGGGCTCCAGTGCTGAGAGTGGTGGAGGCTGAGACATGTCCGCCCATCCTTACTGCCTGTGGTCTGCCAGTTAGGAAGTTGGAGATCCACTGACACATAGATGAGCTGAGTCCCAGATGCTCCAGCTTGGTGGTGAGTGTGGAGGGAATTATGGTGTTAAATGCAGAGCTGTAGTCTATGAAGAGCATTTTAACATAATTCCCCCTTCTAGTGTCCAAGTGAGTGAGTGATGTGTGGAGGAGATGAGAGATGGCATCGTCTGTGGAACGATTTGGACGGTAAGCGAACTGTAGTGGGTCCAGTGTGTCTGGTAGTGAAGAAATGATGAAGTCTCTGACCAGGCGTTCAAAGCACTTCATCACTACTGAGGTGAGGGCTACAGGGCGATAGTCATTGAGAGAAGCAGGGTGGGGTTTCTTCGGGACAGGAACAATGATGGACTCTTTGAAGCATGTGGGGATCACCGACTGAGATAAAGAGATGTTGAATATCTCAGTGAACACAGGAGCTAGCTGGTATGCGCAGTCTCTTAGGATACGACCTGGGATGCCGTCTGGTCCTGCTGCTTTCCTGGTGTTCACTCTCTTGAAGGCTCTCCTTACTTCATGCTCGGAGATGACGAGCACGTTTCCGGTGCTGGCAGTATCTTCCTGTCTGCAGCCGTTAGCGCCGCTAACACTAGCATTGTTGGAGACCTTAGCTGCAGCCTCGAAGCGAGCATAGAAAGTGTTCAGCTCGTCTGCCAGAGTCACGGCCGCGTTCGTCATACCGGTTGTTGGTGCTTTATAGTCCGTTATTGTCCTTAGTCCCCGCCACAGGCTCCTAGAGTCACTCTGTTGGAGTTGTGACTCTAGTTTCCTCCCGTAGCGCTGCTTCGCCTCTTTCACCGCCCTCCGCACGTTATATGACGCGGCTTTGTACGGGTCCATGTCCCCCGTCATGAGTCCCGTGTTGTAGGTAGCGGTGCGGGATCTCAGAGCGTCGCGGATGGTTTTATCCACCCACGGCTTCTGGTTGGGAAACGTTGTGATAGTCTTTGTCTCCACGGTATCATCCGCTAGTTTCCCGATGAATCCCACAACCGCTTCCGTAAACACGTTGACGTCATCGTCGGAGCGGTTTCTGAACATGCCCCAGTCTGCGTCATCGAGTGCGTCCTGTAACGCGGCCACCGATTGATCCGTCCAGCGCGCGACCTTCCTCTGAACCGGAACTTCCTGTTTCAGCCTTTGTTTGTATTTTGGCATGAGGAAGATGGCGGCGTGATCAGATTTGCCAAACGGGGGGCGGGATTGTGCCTTGTAGCCGTCCTTGACCGTAGTGTAGCAGTGGTCCAGTGTCCTTTCACCCCTGGTGGGGCAGGTGATGTGTTGATAAAAGTTCGGCGCTGCGTGTTTGAGGTTGGCGCTATTAAAGTCCCCCGTCACAATAAGCGCAGCGTCCCGGTGTTGTGTCTGGTGCTGTGTGAGTGCCTCATGCAGCTCGCATAAGGCGGTGACCGTGTCCGCTTGTGGTGGAATATAAACGGCACTTACAATGACCGATGTAAATTCCCGAGGTAGATAAAAAGGACGACACATGATGGACAGTAGTTCCAGATTTGGTGTGCAGGAGCGTGTGAGAGGAACAACGTTCGCACTGTTGCACCAGTTGTTGTTCACCATTAAACACACGCCGCCTCCCCTTGACTTCCCCGAGTCCCGTGTCCTGTCCATGCGGTGAACCGAGAAGAACTCGGCCGGCTGGATGGCGTGGTCCGGCACCGCTGGGTTCAGCCATGTCTCGGTGAAGCAGAGGAGATTGCAGTCCCGAATGTCTCTCTGGAACTTTATCCTGGCCCTGAGGTCGTCAAGCTTGTTCTCCAGTGACTGGACGTTGGCGAGCAGGATGCTAGGCAGAGGTGTGCGGTGTGCACGAGCTCTCAGCCTGTTCCTGACGCCGGCTCGCTTCCCTCTAGGCCGCCGCCGCTTCCCTTTGTTCTCCCTCGAGATCTCACTCGGCCAGCTCGGATCCGGAGTTAAAAACTTCGAATTGTGAGTACATTGTATACCAATAGAAACAAGAGTGTCACTGTCGTACCTAATGTACCCAATGGTGAGGATTTTGCCGATTTAGAAACGCTGAAAACTAACTTAAAAAGCAAAGACAAAGAAAAAGTGGTCGGAGCAGTCGTGACGGCAGCCGACCTCACCGGCGCCATCTTTATTTATTTAGGTGTGAATGTGCGAGTGAATGTGAGCACGAATGGTTGTCTGTCCCTGTGTGTTGGCCCTGCGACAGACTGGCGACCTGTCCAGGGTGTACCCCGCCTCTCGCCCTATGACAGCTGGGATAGGCTCCAGCGCCCCCCGCGACCCTGAAAAGGACAAGCGGAAGCGAATGGATGGATGGATGGATAGTTTCAGTTATAGTTTTAGTTGTGTTTGCAAAAATTAAGTGTAACAAAATCCCAGTTTCATCGTATCAGTCATGCTCTTCTGCTTATCCTTGGGTGTTGAGACTATTAACTATTAACTCTTGCAGCACCGGGTGTTCATAATTTTGGTTCAAGTGAATTGATAAACTTTTTGAAGGCAATTGACTCACACAGTTATGTAGATGTCCCCGTCCTGTTATCTCGGGATGCATCACGCTGCCTTGCCTGGGGTTAGCTTCTGTTTTCAAGGTAAGCTAGGTTAGCCTTCTGGTGTGAGCTTTTCAAGTGCACTTTAAGGTTTGTGGGATTTTTTCGTTTTATAAATGTCCCTCACAATTTGTCTCTTTCCACTACAAGCTTTATCCAAAACACAGTCATATTCAGAGTAATCCCAAATTGGACTCTGGTGCTTTCTCCCGACTTTTCCTGACATGATTCTGCACGTGGATGGAGCAGCAACCAGTGTCGCCAACTCCTCAGTAAGGAAAATCGCTATTGGTTGTCCTAACAGTCGCTATAAGTCTCTAAATCACGTCATCGCCCAATTTGCATAATTGGTCATGCTAATCTCATTGTAACCTATGTTGTTGGAGAGAGAAATAACATCGTGGAAGAGACATAAAGTGAGTAAAAAATGTCCTAAATGCATTTAGAGTCTATTTAGAACTACAAATTAAATTTCTTTTAGCAATTATCGTTTTGTTTTTTGTTTTTTTGACACAATTCCAACCCTGCTCCTTTACCTGGGCTTGGACCGGCAAAAGTGACCCGAAATAGGCACTCTGGTGGAGTTACTTTGTGTGTGTGTGTTTATAAGTAGTTTTAAACCTTGTGATCCACAAAACAGCATAAGAGTAAAAGAAGAACTGACTGCGTTACAGCACCCGCTACTTGTTGAGAGTAAAAGTGATACGCGCTTTCACGTCTTTTTTAGCTAAGGGGTCTGAAAACTCGTTAAATATAGCGACAAAGTCGCTAAGTTGGCAACACTGGCAGCAACACAGATGACTCGACTAACGTACTGCCACCTGCTGGCATGAGACAGCAAGCAAAAATCTGGAAACTAAACTTTATTTTCACCCTTGACTATCCGGTTGTTCAGTGATGACGCGACGAATCCTACTTCCGGGTCCAAAGTAGTCTGCGTTTAATATGGCTTTTGTGTTGTTAACATGTTTAATGTTATGTATTTTCTTCTATTTGATCTCAAGAAGCTCCTAAAACAGTCAGTGATCCCTGTTGACCTCCCTCGGCTTTTATTACCGCTAATCATTTATTTAAACTCAGTTTTTTAAAACCTTAGGATGTTGTTGCGGCTACTCCAACCAATGGCCGCGGCAGGCTAAACATGAGGACACCGATGACGCGCAACAATTAATGCACAGAACACTTCTGTATCATTTGCTTCTTTATTTACACATGCAACTGTCCAAACTATAAATCAGCACATGGGATCAACTGTCAAACAAACGCACAGACTGCACAAGCAAATAACTGCAACTTACAAATAAATGCACCAGCTACTATTTCAAAATTCCAAACTGGTCTATGGCAGCAATTAGTGCATAAATATACAAACACCATCAAGTTACAGTCAAATATATCAAATCATTCAAATTGTGCTCAAGTTGCGATATATTGCGGTCAACAGAAAGTTTTGCCTCGTGCTCACCCTACCTTCTGCTCATCACATCAGGTGCTGTGAACAAGTGAGTGCAACCACATTTACCTTATACCACACCCATGAGACACGCCCTACACCCATGCACCAATACAGTGAGTCCATTTAAACCGACCCACTTAGTCAGACGGAAACAACTCATATGGCTCATACTTACCATGTAGGAGACATACTGATAAACATGATCAATCTTTTATCAAACATTCAAAGATACAATTTCAATTCCAAATAAATAAATATACATTAATGCAAATAGATATTTCAAAAAAGTCAATTTTCATGACTCTTCTGTTTCCTGTAGAAGACACACTTTAGTGATCGGCCTGTCCAAACAACCAGTCTTTGTCTTAACACGAACCCGACGTACAAGTCCTTTACTGTCAGAAATTGCTTCCACAATCCTTCCAGTCACCCAAGAGTTACGAGGCGCAGAATCATCGACAACGATAACCACATCCCCAGGAATGAAGTTCCGTCCGATTCTCTGCCACTTCTGACGCTCTTGAAGCTGGGGCAGGTACTCCTTGACCCAGCGCTTCCAGAACAGGTCAGACATGTACTGTACTTGCCTCCATCGACGTCGTCCATACACGTCCCCCTTCTGAAACACTCCTGGTGGTATCAATGGCTTGGTCTTAAGCAGCAACAGATGGTTAGGAGTCAAGGCCTCCAAATCATTAGGATCAGTAGAGGCTTTAGTTATTGGCCTACTGTTCACAATAGCCTCTGCCTCACAAAGAACTGTACAAAGGCCTTCTTCGTCCAAATTCTGCACTTTCAAAATGGAATTTAACACCTTCCTGACAGACCTTATGAGACATTCCCAAACACCGCCATGATGGGAACCAGCAGGAGGATTAAAAATCCATTTCATGCCCTTTTGCAGCAGCATCTCCTGAATATACCCTTTAGAAATGATTTCAGTCATAAAACTGGTGTATTCGTCGTGAAATGAACCATTCCTAATAAACTTTCGTTTAAGGCTCAGAGCTCGCTGTTCTACAGCCTTCCTATTATTTGGCATGTTTACCTGATTGCATCTAAAAGGCAAACCAATGGTGTAATGACCATCAACCAACTTAGCAGAATCCATCACTGACTTCATAAACTGCTGGTCTTCTCTAGATAAAGCCAACTGCTCATCTTGAATATATTCTGGTAAGTCAGTCTTCATTTGACGTTCTCACAGTTCATCCAATCTTGCTACGGAAATCCTATTGACACTCACATCAAAAATGTCAGTATTACAATCCTCTCTGAGAGGACCATTCACCGTCCAACCCAGCATAGTTTTTACTGCATAGGGACCTCCATCCTGACTTCTAACAACCTCCCATGGCTCTAAAGCCTTGGGCACATTGGTCCCGATCAACAGGTCTACCCCGGAATTTATCTCCAGTATGTTAATATGGTGCAAATGTGGCCATCTGTCGAGATCTTCCTGTCGGGGAATATTACGTTGATGAACAGGCATGCTTTTCTGAGTAAATAAGTCAGGCAAGTCACAGTAGTGATCTAAATCCAAACCAGCTACTTCCAAATCTGAAACCACATAGCTACTGACCATTTTCTCCTGAACCATTGTCCGCAAAAGAATGCCAGTTTTACTTCCTGAAAGATTCAGTCTATTCATGAGCGCTTCCGTACAAAATGAAGCTGAGCTCCCAGGATCTAGAAAAGCATAGGTTATCAGTGACCGATTACCTTTCTTGGACTTCACTCTAACTGGTATTATGGACAGAGCACTATTTTGCTCACTGGCCCCAGTAACACCACTGCTTTGCACCGCACATGAAGGACCTTCATCTGGTGGCTCTCTCCCTCCTATAGTTTGCACTGCAACACTTTCCCTCTGCTTAGAGTAGATATGTAAGAGCGTGGGGTGTTTCTGATTACAAACTTTACACAAGAGACGTTTCCTACAGTCCCTGCTTCTGTTCCCAATGCGCAGACAACCAAAACACACGCCATTCTCTTTCAAAAAAGATAATCTTTCAAAGTGCAACTTTCTTTCAAATGAAGGACACAAATCCAACATATGCCCTGCTCCACAAAACAAGCAGACCTTGGTCACAACTGAACCATTCTCTCGCCTCAATGCTGGCTCAATCTTCCCTTCCACCTTGGCCACTGTAGTAGCAAAACTACTCCGCTTAGCCTTAGGGTAAAACTGAGACTTATCCTTTCTCGCCTCTTTTCTGATGGCTGTTGGAGGATCCTGTATATCTCCAAACAATGGGTCACTTGCGATCTTAACTTGCCTTTCGACAAACTCAACAACGTCGCAAAAAACCACTTTACATTGAAATCTTTCCTGCAGATCGCAGACAACATTCCTCCACTTATCCCTGAGCTTATAAGGCAACTTCTTTATAACTGCTTGCATATTAACAGAGACATCCAACTCATGCAAGGACTCAACGTCTCCCATTGCATTACAACATTGCCTTAATAAAAACCCATATTCCTGCAAAGCCTTCACATCATCAGATTTTATAGATGGCCATTTACTGACCCTTTCAATGTAGGCAGCAGCAATTTTCAGCGAATTGCCAAAGTTCTCTTGGAGCAAAGATTTAGCTTTAGCATATCCATACTCAGCAGGCATATACTGACAGCTTCTGACCATTTCCCTTGGATGGCCTCTAGTGTATTGCTCGAGAAAATATAAACAATCCTTAGCACTGTGAGCTTGACTCTCCACCATGTGCTCAAAAGCTCTCATAAATGTTTGATATTGTAAAGGATCGCCATCAAATAACTGAATGTCACGCCTTGGTAACAAAAACAGAGACTGCTGCTCAGCCAATAAAGTTGTAATTTCATTTTGTTTCTTCAAAACTGTGACTAGATGATCATGACTCTCACTACCTTGCACTGTATGTGTAAGAGGTTTTGATTGTGAGTGAGACTGCGACATCATCTGAGTAGTTGAAACTGCACCTGGAAATACTTGATGTAACTTCGTCTCTGACCTTTCCAACGAAACGACCTTGGGCTGAAAAGTATTTTTAACCTTGGGCCACTGAGTGATGTGATGATTTGCTTTTCCTACAACTTTTGTTTCCAACATTAGAGATGCTATCACTTGGTTTAACATCATCTATCGCAGCACCTTTACCAACATTCCCGGTGTGCCTAGAAGCACCAGAACCATTTCCAGCAGCTAATGGATCAGAGGAATCAACACCAGGTGGATTTAAATGTGGCAAATCAAGCTCAAACACCTGATTTTTGCTCTGAGAGTTTCCCTTTGCATCATGAAGCCATTTCTTTATCTCTTCCATAAACTCAGTATTATGTGCTCGCACACTTATAAACCAAGCAGTTTGTTTTTCTTGCTCTTCTTGAGGAAGCAACGGAAGCAAAGTTTCATGCAGATGAATTGCCTCATTAAGCAACACAGACAAATTCTCTAACTGAGTCTGAACAGTGGAAACATTATCTTCAGATTGCTTTAATTCTTTAATAATCTTTATGACCTTTTTAATTTTATTAATCTTAGTGTGACTGTTACGCCCCTAGTCTAGGCGGGTAGGGACGCACATAAGGTTGGAGGAGAGAGAGACAAATCCCCGCCCTGGTTCCCAAGCCAAACATCCAAACCAGTTGTGAGTAAAAAAAGTGATTTTATTTAAGGACAAGAAGCATAGCTCCAGGGTGAGCCCAGGCCAAAATAATAAACAAAACCAACTAAGTCCCACCAGAAAAGACTAACTAAACCCTAAGAAAGAAAAAAGAACAAACAAATGACAGAGCTATCCCTCGCTCCCTGACCAAGAAAACAGGAGAAAACGATTCCAAAAGAAAAGGCAGCTCACCCCTTCCGCTTCAGCCCACGAGTGCCTAAGCTCTAAGCTAATGCACTAGGAGCGGCTTTTACAATTCACACTCCCACAAATACACAAGATAAACACAGGCTGGGAAAACCAGGGTCAGGACTGCGACGGCTGTCAGGCTACTCGCTCGTTCCACACTCTCTCTCTCTCTCTCTCTGGAGCTGTCAGAGCGGCTTTTTGAATGTGGTCACCTGTTCCATGGTCCAATCAGCTGCTCACTACTCTTCATTAGGGGAGGGACCTGTAAAGAGTCTTAAACACAGTAAAGAGACACAGAACAAACAGCCCACACAGTGTTCTTATGGCCACAGCCGTAACACCCCCCTTCCCAAAATCAAAGACATCTCCTTTGTAGATGTTTTGGACAGTCATGTTTAAGGGAAAACACGGGATAGGGCATCCGCTAACACATTCTCTGTGCCCTTTTCATGACGGATTTCCAAATTGAAGTCCTGCACCAGGAGGGACCACCTCATCAGCCTTTGGTTCGAGTTCCGCATCCGCATTAGGAATACCAAGGGATTGTGGTCGGTATAAACAATCACAGGCGAGGGACTGCCACCGACATACACCTCGAAATGCTGCAATGCAAACAGCAGAGAGAGGGCCTCTTTCTCAATCGTGCTGTACCCTCGCTGATGGACATTGAATTTCTTTGAGAAATAGCCGATTGGGTGATCCACACCATGATGGTCTTCCTGCAGCAATACGGCACCTGCCCCGTTTGCACTGGCGTCCACTTCCAACTTAAAAGGGCGTGCAAAATCAGGGGCGGCCAGCACTGGCGCACTGCACAGGAGAGTCTTAACACCCCGGAACGCACTCTGACACGCAGAGGTCCACACAAAAGGTCTCAACACACTAGTGAGGCTAGTGAGAGGTGCGACCACGTCCGCGAAGTTTTGACAGAAACTCCGGTAGTGGCCCACCATGCCGAGGAAACGGCGAAGCTCACGCCTAGTCTGAGGGGCAGGAAAATCCAGTATGGCCTGGATTTTGGCCGAGATAGGGCGCACTTGCCCCTGACCCACCTGCTTTCCTAAGTACGTTACCATGGCTTTACCAAAATCACACTTGGCGAGGTTGAGGGTGAGGGATGCCCTTTCCAAGCGATGGAACACATCAGTGAGTGTCTCCATATGCTCTGACCAGGTGTCTGAATAGACGACAATGTCATCCAAATACACTTCACACTTGCAGACGCCGCCCAGCACGATATTCATGAGCCGTTGAAATGTGGCGGGAGCGTTGCGCAACCCGAAAGGCATGACAGTGTACTGGAGAAAATGGTCAGGAGTAACAAAAGCAGAGATTTCGGCCGCACGTGATGTTAGGGGAACTTGCCAATAGCCCTTTAACAAGTCCAGCTTGGTAACGAAGGTCGCAGAACCGACCCTATCAACACAATCCTCCATTCTGGGCAGAGGATAGGAGTCAGGCTTGGTCACACTGTTCACCTTCCGAAAATCTGTACAAAACCGTGGGGTCTTATCCGCTTTAGGCACTAGGAGACATGGGGAACTCCACGCACTAGAGCTAGGGACAGCAAGACAATTCTCCAACAGATAAGAGACTTCTGTCTGGAAAAGAGCACGCTTAGTGGGATTCACCCGGTAGGCATGCTGTTTGATTGGAGGATGGTCCCCCACATCGATATCATGCTCCAACACGGTGGTACAGGATGGAGTGTCCGAGAAAAGATTAGGATGATTTTCAATCAACCGACACACGTCATTTCGGACATCATCGTCTACCCCAGTTAAATGTGACCTTAAATCACGTAGGATTTCAGAATTCCTAAGTCGTGCGCAGCCCACAGCACAACCGAAAACCAAATCGTCACCTACTGGGTCATACCGAGTTTCGGAAACCGGCACCCCCACAGTCGCAACTGTTGACACACCACCAGCAAAGTAGGGCTTCATCATATTAATATGACACACACGGCACTTTTTCCTTCGCTCTGGGGTGTCGATGACATAATCCGTGTCACTCAATTTCGCCTGCACTGTATACGGACCACTGAACTTGGCCTGGAGGGAAGATCCAGGGACCGGTAAAAGTGTTAAAACTTTATCACCAACCTCAAATTTTCGCTGCACAGCCTTCACATCAAACTTCCTCTTCATCCTACCTTGTGTTGCACTGAGAGCATCCCGTGCAATTGCGCACGCTTTATGCAAACGCTCTCTGAAAGAGCTCACATAGTCTAACACATTTTCCTTAGGGGCAACAGTGTCGGACAGGAAGTTCTCCTTAAGCAATCGCAAGGGGCCACGCACTGTGTGACCGAACACCAGCTCAGCAGGGCTAAATCCTAACGACTCCTGCACACTTTCTCTCACTGCTAAAAGAAGCAGCGGCAACCCCTCATCCCACTCCTTTTGAGACTCAAGGCAAAATTTCCGCATCATCGATTTCAATGTCTGATGAAACCGCTCGAGCGCACCTTGCGACTCCGGATGATAGGCACTAGATTTCCGATGTTTAATGCCAAGTGACTGCAAAACCTGAGCGAAAATCCTAGACATGAAATTAGAGCCTTGGTCAGTTTGAACAGCTTTTGGTAAACCAAAAATAGAGAAAAAGTTCACCAATGCCTTAACAACTGGTTTAACCTTAAGGGTGCGCAACGGAATTGCCTCGGGAAAACGGGTAGCAACACACATCAGAGTCAAGAGGTACTGGTGACCCGATTTTGTTTTAGGGAGCGGACCAACGCAGTCGATGAGGATGTGTTCAAAAGGTTCCCCTAAAACTGGAATAGGGTGTAATGGAGCGGGTGGAATGACTTGGTTAGGCTTACCACTAATCTGACAGGTGTGACAAGAACGACAATACTGAGCAACGTCATTCTTCAATCCTGGCCAAAAGAAATGACGCAGAATGCGGTGATAGGTTTTCCTAATACCTAAATGTCCAGAAAAACTGTCATGGGCAAGACCAAGAACTTTGGGTCGGTACTGTTGAGGCACCAGAACCTGTTTAAACACATTCCAACCCAAATCACCAGCTGTAGGCGGATACCAAGTACGCATCAACACGTCATCCTCGACACTATAAACACGAGGGTACTGGTCGCTAGAGTTGGCAGCGGAAAAACAACTCACAAGAGTTGGGTCACTCTGCTGTGCCGAAACCAACTCCTTTTTGTTGATTTCCAAAGACAGTTGAGGTGTCACTGATGGGCTAATAGGCAGCATCGCCTCAGAGTCGCCCGTCAGTGGAACACGGGTTTCAGATTCAGACTCCGGCCCACCACCAGCACAGAGAAAAGAATCAGATAAATCCACGTCACCGTACTTGCGCCTATGCGCACGAGTTACCGCGCAAGCAGGAAAAACAGAGGAGGAATGCTCCTCAGCGACAGGGTTAGGTAATGAAATATCAGGCACCGGTATCTCAACCACTCTCGGGGTAGAAAACACTTTTCCGTTAGCCAAATCATTCCCCAGAATCATCGCAACTCCGGGCACTGGCAACTGGTCGCGCACGCCAACCGGTACCGAACCCGAAACGAGCGGCGATTGAAGAAACACATTGTGCAGTGGCACACGCAGTACATCCATTTTTACACCCCAGACAAGAGCATCCGAACCACAAAAACAGTCATCAGAAAAAGGTAGAATACCCTTCAAAATAAGAGTCTGCGCGGCCCCAGTGTCACGCAGAATCATGATCGGCACCCGATCCTCCTCTTTTTCATTCAACGAAACAAACCCCTCCGACACAAAAGGGCGGTAGCTCTCATCAAAGCCTTCACTTCCCACTCCATTGCTAGGTGAAGTGGAAGCTGACATAGAACGAACGAAACCCACACTTTTCGGCTTCCTCCCCGTGTTGGCCTGCTCCCTGCGCTGTAGTGATGGGCAAGCAGCAACGAGGTGCCCGATTTCATGACAATAAAAACATTTGCGATCTGACATAGGAATAGCAGCAGAACGTGTCTGGCGCTTAGGGGAAACCCTATAACTTCTGACAGGACGAGGTGAGGAAGTGTACTCACGGCGCTCTGTCGAAAGTGCAGCACGATGAGTTAACACAAACTCGTCGGCAAGGACCGCGGCTTTAGACAGTAACCCCACCTTCTGCTCATTAAGATACACGACAATGTTTTCAGGGAGACATGTCTTGAACTCTTCCAGCAGGATCAACTCCTTTAGCTGAGTAAAGTCCTCCGCGTGACTGGCAGCCACCCACTTGTCAAATAAGACAGTTTTCTCACATGCAAATTCCACAAACGTTTGACTATCAAACTTGCGACAGGCACGAAACTTCTGTCGATACGCCTCTGGGACAAGTTCATAAGCCCGCAAAATAGTGGATTTGACAACCTCATAATCCAAGCTGTCCGCAATAGAAAGACTCGCACAGACCTCCTGCGCTCTTCCTATTAATTTGCATTGCAGCAACAGACTCCAGACGTCCTTTGGCCATTTTAAAGTGGTTGCGATGCGCTCAAAAGCAGTGAAATATGAGTCAACCTCTCCTTCCCTAAAAGGAGGTACCAAAACAATCTGTTTGCTAGCGTTAAACTGGTCTATGGTGGGAGTGTCGGGGAGTGTACTTACAGGAACGGGAGCAGCGTCACTCGCTCAAGAACGATCAAGCTCCATAGCTCGAATGCGGAGATGCATGAGCTCGACTTCCTTAGCCGCCAACTCCACCTCCTTCAAGCGAAGGGCAAGCCTGAGATCCTCCGTCACCAAACCCGCCCCAACCTGGCCAGCCGGGTCAAATACAGGAGACTGAATGGCGACAGGAGCTTCCGCCCCCGACGGCATCCGCCCCTTGGAAGGCTTCGGGACGGCCCCAGCAGCTTCCGCCCCCACTGCCGTCTCCAAACTCCCAGACCCACTCGGCGAGGTTTTCTGCCCCCCAAACACTCCCCTGTCCACCAGTCTCTCCACCAAACAGTGTTTAATTTCCGCCTTCTTAGCATTCAACGGAACATCCACCCTGAATAAGTTAGCCACTACCAACAAATCTGCTTTTGTGCACCGCTCCAACTTTTCAATGGAGGGACGTTGCGCAAAATCATCCATGTCAAACGACATCACGAGCAAAGCGAAAAAGGAAAACACAACTCCGCAGACACCCAACCGCATCCGCGCACTCCAGAGCCGCAAAACTCGCGCACGACGTTTCCCCCCCACCACAAACGCAAAAAGGAAACGAACCAATCACACGAACGAAAAGGGACGAGCCCCCATTTATGTTACGCCCCTAGTCTAGGCGGGTAGGGACGCACATAAGGTTGGAGGAGAGAGAGACAAATCCCCGCCCTGGTTCCCAAGCCAAACATCCAAACCAGTTGTGAGTAAAAAAAGTGATTTTATTTAAGGACAAGAAGCATAGCTCCAGGGTGAGCCCAGGCCAAAATAATAAACAAAACCAACTAAGTCCCACCAGAAAAGACTAACTAAACCCTAAGAAAGAAAAAAGAACAAACAAATGACAGAGCTATCCCTCGCTCCCTGACCAAGAAAACAGGAGAAAACGATTCCAAAGGAAAAGGCAGCTCACCCCTTCCGCTTCAGCCCACGAGTGCCTAAGCTCTCAGCTAATGCACTAGGAGCGGCTTTTACAATTCACACTCCCACAAATACACAAGATAAACACAGGCTGGGAAAACCAGGGTCAGGACTGCGACGGCTGTCAGGCTACTCGCTCGTTCCACACTCTCTCTCTCTCTCTCTCTGGAGCTGTCAGAGCGGCTTTTTGAATGTGGTCACCTGTTCCATGGTCCAATCAGCTGCTCACTACTCTTCATTAGGGGAGGGACCTGTAAAGAGTCTTAAACACAGTAAAGAGACACAGAACAAACAGCCCACACAGTGTTCTTATGGCCACAGCCGTAACAGTGACGTTCTGTTTGAAGTCTTTCAATCTGCTTCCCCAAAGCCTTAGCAGTCGGTTTTGGCTGTCTTTTCTTTCCATCCACATCACCACATTGTGTTAATTGGTGTGTCTCCATTTTTCTTTAAAACATTACAAATCCAAACGCTGAACTGCACCTATGCCACACAGCTTCATTCCAACGCCTCCACTTGATGACATTCACTTCATAAAACCTTGGACACACACACAGGAGCAATATCCCCCACTATCTGCCTATTAAACCTAACTAACTTAACCTAGTCTTCCGTACATACTAGCGGTGGGTATTTATGTACCTCCATACCGTCAGCTGTGAGAAAGACAAACTGTCTTAAACACAAACTGCGGCGGTACTCCCAAGCCAATGGCTTCAGCCGCCTGATGTACAATAACTAGAAAGCAAATCAGTACAACGCCTTGTGCAGCTGTACTGCTAAAACCTAACAGGGGAACAAACTCCTGAACAAAATGTGCTCGTGTAGCCAAAGGCTTAATCTAAAAGCGGGTGGTAAAAGGCAACAGCAAACTACAAAACTATCATCAATAAAACTAATCTATTTATAAATAATCCAATAAAACCTACAAAACAACTTTCTGTTGACAATTTGTTGCGGCTACTCCAACCAATGGCCGCGGCAGGCTAAACATGAGGACACCGATGACGCGCAACAATTAACGCACAGAACACTTCTGTATCATTTGCTTCTTTATTTACACATGCAACTGTCCAAACTATAAATCAGCACATAGGATCAACTGTCAAACAAACGCACAGACTGCACAAGCAAATAACTGCAACTTACAAATAAATGCACCAGCTACTATTTCAAAATTCCAAACTGGTCTATGGCAGCAATTAGTGCATAAATATACAAACACCATCAAGTTACAGTCAAATATATCAAATCATTCAAATTGTGCTCAAGTTGCGGTATGTTGCGATATATTGCGGTCAACAGAAAGTTTTGCCTCGTGCTCACCCTACCTTCTGCTCATCACATCAGGTGCTGTGAACAAGTGAGTGCAACCACATTTACCTTATACCACACCCATGAGACACGCCCCACACCCATGCACCAATACAGTGAGTCCATTTAAACCAACCCACTTAGTCAGACGGAAACAACTCATATGGCTCCTACAGATGTAACTACAGCCCAACCCATGCAGCAGTATATGAATGACTAACCTCGTATTGTGGATGGATTATCTCAGTTGTTCTCCTGGCTGAAGTTTGGTCCTTTTACAGCATCCTGCCATGCGATTACATTTGTTCCTGACCACCGAGAACACTCACGTTAACTTTTATCGAGTGGAAAAAAAAAAAAAAGTTAGCTTGTTTATATTATGCTAACATAGCTGTGTCACTAGCGGTCACGTAGCACATCATTATATACCAGCTAGCCCAACTTCAGTAACCCTACAAACGTCACTGCTGTCTAGTTTTCCGTCTTCATTTATGCTGGAAGTGATGCAGAGCTGTACGTTTTAATTTGTTTCCAAATCCCTGCAGTCAGGACATGCTATATTGTATTTAGATAGAAGCTAGCGAGCTAACTCCCTGCTAACTTCTAACTCCGTTAAATGTCATAAATTCCGTTTTCATGGATGCCTGGATGTTAAACTCAATTGTTACACCTGGTAGAGCAGAACGCTGATCATTTTATTAAAGATGAAAGACTTTAGACAGTTTTTCAACTCTCAGTAATGCCATAGTGATCGTTTGATATATGGACCTGCAGCAGAGTTTAGACCCAGACACGGCCAGTGACGTCAGACTGAACAATCGGATTGTAGGACATGCACACATCAATGAAACTAAACACATTTTTGCTATAAATTCAGTTACTTTTAGTTAGTTTTGTGAACACTCATTACAGTTTTAGTTAGTTTTCCTTTTTTGTTTTTATTATATTTCCGTTAATGAAAATGTTTTTTCACTTCTATTTTTCGTTATTTCGTTAGTTTTCGTTAATGATAATAACCTTGCTCTGCACACTGGAATAAACATACAGTGGGGCAAAAAAGTATTTAGTCAGCCACCGATTGTGCAAGTTCCCCCACTTAAAATGATGACAGAGGTCAGTAATTTGCACCAGAGGTACACTTCAACTGTGAGAGACAGAATGTGAAAAAAAAATCCATGAATTCACATGGTAGGATTTGTAAAGAATTTATTCGTAAATTAGGGTGGAAAATAAGTATTTGGTCACCTCAAACAAGGAAAATCTCTGGCTCTCACAGACCTGTAACGTCTTCTGTAAGAAGCTTTTCTGTCCCCCACTCGTTACCTGTATGAATGGCACCTGTTTGAACTCATCATCTGTATAAAAGACACCTGTCCACAGCCTCAAACAGTCAGACTCCAAACGCCGCCATGGCCAAGACCAAAGAGCTTTCGAAGGACACCAGGAAAAGTATTGTAGACCTGCACCAGACTGGGAAGAGTGAATCTACAATAGGCAAGCAGCTTGGTGTGAAAAAATCAACTGTGGGAGCAATCATCAGAAAATGGAAGACATACAAGACCACTGATAATCTCCCTCGATCTGGGGCTCCACGCAAGATCTCATCCCGTGGGGTCAAAATGATCATGAGAACGGTGAGCAAAGATCCCAGAACCACACGGGGGGACCTGGTGAATGACCTGCAGAGAGCTGGGACCAAAGTAACAAAGGTCACCATCAGTAACATACTACAACGGCAGGGAATCAAATCCCGCAGTGCCAGACGTGTTCCGCTGCTGAAGCCAGTGCATGTCCAGGCCCGTCTGAAGTTTGCCAGAGAGCACATGGATGATACAGCAGAGGATTGGGAGAATGTCATGTGGTCAGATGAAACCAAAGTAGAACTTTTTGGTATAAACTCAACTCGTCGTGTTTGGAGGAAGAAGAATACTGAGTTGCATCCCAAGAACACCATACCTACTGTGAAGCATGGGGGTGGAAACATCATGCTATGGGGCTGTTTTTCTGCCAAGGGGACAGGACGACTGATCCGTGTTAAGGACAGAATGAATGGGGCCATGTATCGTGAGATTTTGAGCCAAAACCTCCTTCCATCAGTGAGAACTTTGAAGATGAAACGAGGCTGGGTCTTCCAACATGACAATGATCCAAAACACACCGCCCGGGCAACAAAGGAGTGGCTCCGTAAGAAGCATTTGAAAGTCCTGGAGTGGCCTAGCCAGTCTCCAGACCTCAACCCCATAGAAAATCTGTGGCGGGAGTTGAAAGTCCGTGTTGCTCGGCGACAGCCCCAAAACATCACTGCTCTCGAGAAGATCTGCATGGAGGAATGGGCCAAAATACCAGCTACTGTGTGTGCAAACCTGGTAAAGACCTATAGTAAACGTTTGACCTCTGTTATTGCCAACAAAGGTTATGTTACAAAGTATTGAGTTGTATTTTTGTTATTGACCAAATACTTATTTTCCACCCTGATTTACGAATAAATTCTTTACAAATCCTACCATGTGGATTCATGGATTTTTTTTTTCACATTCTGTCTCTCACAGTTGAAGTGTACCTCTGGTGCAAATTACTGACCTCTGTCATCATTTTAGGTGGGGGAACTTGCACAATCGGTGGCTGACTAAATACTTTTTTGCCCCACTGTAATCAACATGATCAACCTTTTACGGCGTGTTATTTCACCATCTTATCGATTCAAATGCTCCATCCTTATGTGGTTTGCGACATTATGTTTATCCACTCTGTCTCTAAATGTTTGAAGAATTTTCAAGTTTGGGGTCAAATTTTGAGAATTTGACCATAAGTGAAATTTATGGTGTCATCACCCCCTTCGGGGCTTACCTTTCACAGTGTTGATGATATTCCTCTCTGTTCTTTGCAAGTACCCCCTTTTGGTGGCGAGAAACTGTTGGTGTGGTCAAGTGGGTGCTGTAAAAACAAAAGCTCAGGACAGAACAGTTATCAATCATGTACTTCATACAAAATTAGCATATATCGAATTTCATATTGATCCTCTGAGTGTAATGGTACATTTTAATTTTAATTTATCAAAGCTAAACACAATATTTTTCTTTATTTTGCTCTTGTTCTTGTGCAGCACCACCTCTCAACACATGCCCCTGTCGGTTCTATCCTACTTTTAGATTGCTGACTATTTCAATGAAAGCACCCAAAAGACGGGGACCAGTGTTTATTATTACATATCTCCATTTTGAATGTGACACGCCTATCATTCCCCTGTTATCCAGATATTAATAGAGGGGGTTTTTTTGGCTTTTTTTTTTTCCCCCTCTATAACAGTTAATTGACTCTTTACAGTGGCCCGCTTATGGTTAATAATAACATGTTCAGTCATGAGTGAAATCAAACCTTTTCTTCACTTTAGCATTTAACATTCCCAACAATATAATGTGATACATTAATCGAAACACAGCTACTAAAACACACTTTTGTTAATGCAAACATCAGAAACTCAAAATTAGCAACTAAAGGGTTAAGTCTGCAGTTCACACTCATGTGAAGCTACAGCCTCCCCCTTTAGTCTCTGTCACCCTTCTGTTCTTGTAAAAACAAAACAAAGCCAGACACAACATCCACCCTTCTTTTACAGGCTGGGTGAATTGTTTGTGGACATTTACTAATCCTAAAGTCGGTACCGTTTTTTCTCAGTATCAAGTCAGTTAAAACTTTTAGTCGTCAGTCCATCACAGTCCAGTCACATGCATACATCCACACACATTCATACCAGATATTGCTGATAATGGAGTCTCACGCGCAGCCTATTCGAGCCTCCCTCACCAGCAAGATGACGTCATCATTTTAAAGGAAAACAGTTCCTCGTTTTTTGGACTGGATTGACTCGCTGCAATCCTTTTGGGTTCAGGACTTCTCATGTGATCAATATCCCATATAAGTGAATTTCTCCTGAGCCCATTACAATCATGGAGAAAAATACTTTGCAACTGTTTTCAGTAAGAATATTTTTATAGCGCTTTAAAGTTCAATCTCTCAGGCCTGGATTAAAGAGCTGATTTGTTAAATCAAGAACTCACAAAATACCAAAATATCACCACCGGTGGATCACACCTCTCAGATGTTCTTATTTCAGTGCACTGTAACAAAAGCAAAAACAAACGTAACCAATAAAATTGTCAAGGATCGCTGTGTGGCAGGCAGGAGGAGGACCCAAATTGCAAAACTCACAGACTCGGGGATGAACTCAAAAATCACAGCTTTAATGCTGGAGAGGCAGAACGTAGGAAATACAAAACTAAACTGGGAAAACTAAATACAAAGCTCGCCAAGGAACAGGGAGGAACACACACAACATGAGGGAGAATGCGACACAGAACTGAGGGAGACGCAGACATAAATACACAGGTGACACTGATAATCATAACAAGACACGGCAGGAGTGAACGCAACACTGACGGGAAACGGGCAAAGTAAAACAGGAAGTACAGAGGTTCAGACAGGAGGAGAGAGAGCACGGGGAAAACACAGACATAACGGGCTGGGGAAAACATAGAATAAAACACAAGGAGAGACGAGGGCTCACAGATACACAGGGGCACACAGGAGGTAACCAAATAAGGAACGTTTTAACTAAATAATCCTAGGAACCAAGGCATAACTAGGGAATAAAATACAAAACACACAAAAACTGAGAATACTGGGCCCACATGGCCCAGGACCATGACAAAAATACTCATATAATAACAAATACTGGGGCCCATTGCAAACATGTCCAAGCATAAAACCATCTTCCTCTCTCTTGGAGAAAGAAAACAATCCAAACCTCACTGATAAAATCAACCTAGTGTCAAGAAGAACCCAAAAGTCAACCAAAACTTCACCAGAAAGTTTTTCTCCCTCCCGGGACAATATTGTGTAGGAATACAGGCACCGTAACTCCTTTTTGCACCGACAAAAGACATGTTGGGTTTACTTGATTCAATAGTGGACACTGGTTGCACACAAATGTTTTGCTTTGGCAGAAACTTAAACAACTGAGTTAAATCAACACAACCTTTTCATATTTCGTAAACCTGTGCATTTTGTGTTCATAAAACACGACTGAAACATGTTCAGATGGAGTAAGTTGAGCTCCTGGAATATTTTAATCCTTCAATTCTGTCATTTTATTTCAACACTATTCAGTAACTTTTATCCAAATACTACTTGGTCACTTAAATACTACATGTTGTCTTCATATTGCATGCGGTTCAACAAAATCTAGATTATGGTTACCATAAAAATTGAAGGGGTCTACAACAACTACCATCCTCCTATCTTTATACTGGTTGCAACAGGGCTGAGAAATAACCCTGAAGTGATAGGTTATCAGGCAGGGTACACCCCGGACAGCCGACCAGTCTATCAGATAGAAACAAACAGCCATTTACACTTACATTCATGGATAATTAACTAGTAACTTCATCAGTCATTACAGAAGCTAATATTTCTGTGCTAGCATCGTTTAAACAGTAACAGCTTTACTCTAATATAAGCTAACGTTTACACCGTAATTTAAGCTAGCACCATAAAGACGGTAAAACACGTAATAATATCTACAAATGCATCTTAAAGCTGTTATATTAGCACTTGGTGTATTACTAACATAAGCACATTAACATTATTGACACTCGCTGACTTTTAATAGTCATTCTATAAATGCTGTCCGTTTAAATCAAGGGTGTCAAACTCAAATACACAGTGGGCCAAAATTCAAAACTGGAACAAAGTTGCGGGCTAACGTTAATATTTATTGAAATATATTTATTCCTCCAGATATAAGAATGAATCTTTTCTTATGGACTCAAACACGTTTTGCTGAAAAACTGAATATGGAACAAGCAAAGCTTAATACTAAACAATATATATATTAGCTGTATAATACCAGTAGGCCAGCTCTTAATAGTAATTTGGTATGGCTTTGCGGGCCAAATGTAATTAGGCTGCAGGCCAAATTTGGCCCGCGGGCCAGAATTTGACACCTATGGTTTAAATGGTCTTACCTGTAAACACTGCTGTATCCACCGGATTCCAGCCAGAGTGGATTCTGGAGTCTTCCCACGCTCATGTTAGTGATCCTCCATCTGGATGGATGATAACAACCTTCTGAACAATCTAGCAGGAGATGGCCCATATATATGGGACTGATTTCTGCTAATATCGCCTGATGGACTCATAACATCCGAAGCGGGTGAATAAAGTCACCCAGTCGCTAGCTGTGCCATTACCCAGCATACACCACTCCCTCCATAAATGCAATAAACGATACAAAAGTAATAACTATAATTAATTTATCTGCTGTATCTGCTGTTTCTCAGGTAGTTGCTTACATTGTATAATTTATTGTGTTCTGTATACGTCACTACAATGTGATTTCGGAAATATATAAATATACGGACAACAAGCTCTTCCGCGGCAAACTCTTATCTTCAATAAACAACGTTTAGGGAGCTCTATAGTATTCAATGAGAGGACCCTGCACGTCAATTCTCGACACGAGGGAGGTACCCTGCGTGTCGATAAGTGAAGCAGAGGGAGCCTGACCATGCGTCACACATTTGACGAGTTGGGAGTGAGAACATGTTGAAATGTGATGTCAGTGCAAACTCTTGCAAAGACTTTCTGAAACTCACAAGTTTCATTCCTATTTCATAACTGATTCATCAGCTTTAGACATCAGTTGCATTTCTACTCACTAAGCTTAAGTTTCACTTTCCACAAAGGCCCCAATGTTCCCTCTAATTTTTCACGTGTCTGAGCGAACACACAAACTCCCTGAGCGGTCCCTTGGACCACTGTGAGCGACATCAGACGTGTGCACTGCGGTCATGCTGGCATCTAATCCATCCAAGTTACATGGTTTGTTAAAATAATCAAATTACAGCATTTACATTTATGTTAGACTACTTTTAATTAACTGTTTTAGCCCATTTACAATGAAAATTAAAAAAAATCTAGTCATTGACTTGTGCAGTGTGTTAACAATATTGGAAGTAAAAATAGTCACGGTTCTGGGTCCGTTGGACCCAGTAATTTGAGTTTATTATGTTTTGGTTTACTTTTGCATCATGGATTATTCTTTATGTTTCTCTGGTACTTTGTGTTTCAGTTATCTTGGTGTTTTGGATTGTTTTCCCATTCTCTTGTTGTGATGATGATGATGTTTATTATTAGAGTTTCATGTTTTGTTTATCTATGTTTTAGGAATTGTGGTTTCATGTATTGTTTGAGTTTCATGTATTATTTTCTGTCCGCCCCTCTGTGTCGAGTCCGTGTCTTTTAGTCCGTGTACTTCCAGGCTGGACGACTGTAATTCATTATTATCAGGATGTCCAAAAAACTCCCTGAAAAGCCTTCAGCTAATCCAAAATGCTGCAGCAAGAGTCCTGACAGGGACTAGAAAGAGAGAGCATATTTCTCCTGTTTTGGCTTCCCTTCATTGGCTTCCTGTTAAATCCAGAATTGAATTCAAAATCCTGCTCCTCACATACAAGGTCTTAAATAATCAGGCCCCATCTTATCTTAATGACCTTGTAGTACTATATCACCCTATTAGAGCACTTCGCTCTCGCTCTGCAGGCCTACTTGTTGTTCCTAGAGTATTTAAAAGTAGAATGGGAGGCAGAGCCTTCAGTTTTCAGGCCCCTCTTCTGTGGAACCAGCTTCCAGTTTGGATTCAGGAGACAGACACTATCTCTACTTTCAAGATTAGGCTTAAAACAGAACAGGGTGTTCCGAAGGGCCAGCTCTGTTCTAGGATGCCCTCTGGACCCAGTGGAGGTGGTGAGTGACAGGAGAACGGCGGCTAAGCTGTCATCCCTGATGGACAACATCTCCCACCCCATGCAGCAGACTGTGACAGCACTGAGCAGCTCCTTCAGTGGGAGACTGCGGCACCCACGGTGTGGGACGGAGAGATTTCGCAGGTCTTTCCTCCCCACTGCTGTCAGACTCCATAATAAAGACTTTAACTGATCAAGCACACACATCCATACATATGCAATAATACTAAGTGCAATAATCCTTTCTGTCATCGTTGTATTTTTACTCAGTTGTATATAGTATTTGTATTCTATTTTTATCTTATTGTATATTTATTTTATTTTATTCTACTGTATATAGTATTTTATTTTATTCTATTCTGTACAGTTGTGTACTGTATTTATTCTTATTGTATTCTAATTTTTGCCTCATAACTTTTGCACTGTCCACTTCCTGCTGTGACAAAACAAATTTCCCACGTGTGGGACTAATAAAGGTTATCTTATCTTATCTTAAAACTTTCCTTTTTGCTAAAGCATATAGTTAGGGCTGGACCTCCCTTAGTTATGCTGCAATAGACATAGGCTGCCGGGGGATTCCCATGATGCATTGAGTTTTTCCTTTCCAGTCACCTTTCTCACTCACTATGTATTAACAGACCTCTCTGCATTGAATCATATCTGTTATTAACCTCTGTCTCTCTTCCACAGCATGTCTTTTATCCTGTCTTCCTTCTCTCACCCCAACCGGTCGCAGCAGATGGCCGCCCCTCCCTGAGCCTGGTTCTGCCGGAGGTTTCTTCCTGTTAAAAGGGAGTTTTTCCTTCCCACTGTTGCCAAAGTGCTTGCTCATAGGGGGTCATATGATTGTTGGGTTTTTCTCTGTATCTATGAAGCGCCTTGAGGCGACTTATGTTGTGATTTGGCGCTATATAAATAAAATTGAATTGAATTGAAAATTGAATTTTAGTAGTGTTTCATGTTTCCTATTTTATTGTGAAAGTCTTTGTCTTAGGTTAGTGTGTGCAGCTTTGTTCCTCCTGTCTCGTTAGCCCTGATCTCTCCCAGCTGTGTCTGCCTCCTGTTGCCCATTCCCTCATTACTACCATGTGTATATAAGCCCTGTGTTTTCCTGTGCTCGGTGTCGCATCGTACCCGCAGATCCTGCTTGTGTGTTCCAGTTAGTGTCTTCATGTTTGGTTTCTGTTTTGTTGGTGCCAGCAATAAAGCTGTGGTTTTCAGTATATTTCTGTCTCAGAGTCCTGCACTTGGATCCACATCTCCACCTGCCCGCACACAGAGCCCTGACAGAACGACGCAACCAGTATGGATCCAGCGGACTCACTTTTCACCTCTGAGGGAGAGAATCTCGCGCACCTATGGGTTCAGTCACCCATAGCTCAGTCAGTCATTACTGTTGGAGGATAATCCACGCTGCAAGCCCCTACAAGAGGCAGCTGGAGGTAGTGTTTTTTGATAATTTTTTGTCGTCCACTGCCTCCACCGTCAGTTTTCTAAACATAAATGGACTTAAGCAAATAATAACAGCTCTAAGAGCGAGGCTAGCCTTCAAACTGTTTGGCATGGGCGGTCCAGGAAAGGACGATTCAGCTACCCTCCTGGAGTCCCTCACCACGTGGTGTTCTCGACGTAAGCGGCAGTTTTTGCCAAGGTTTATCGCCAAATCGTTTGATCCATCCTTGAAGAAGAAAGGCAACCCTAGGCATCACCACCCAACCACACTTCCCTTTTCTCCTGTAGTACGGACTGGTGCAGTTTTCATTTCCACTCCGCAGCAGCGTTTCTCCATGTCACCTTTTACCAGCCCTGATCCCATTTCAACTGGGAAGCGGCGAATGCGCTGCCAGCATTCACAGTCCCAGCAGGAGTCTGGGATTTTGTCTGAACAGCCGGCTAGGAATGTTCTGGAGGATTGTCATGCTTCGAAACCTGTCAAGCATGTAGAGACCGCTGTTCGTCCTCAACTCAACACATCTGTGAGCGCAAACAACGTGTGTGTTATCCCAGATATTCATAAGCCCCTGCCAGGTAACTCAGGAGTAGTTAATTCAGAAGTTGTTGTGCCTACTCCTGTGCCCATGTTTAAAAATGACCAGTGTGTTTCCTGGCCTTCAGTTCAGTTAGCTGCCCAGCAACCACCTTCAGCTCGGTCAGCTGCCCAGCAGCCACCTTCAGCTCGGTCAGCTGCCCAGCAGCCACCTTCAGCTCGGTCAGCTGATCAGCAGCCACCTTCAGTTCAGCTAGCTGCTCATCAGCCACCTGTTGCTCAGTGTCCTGTGTTTCCTGCTCAGCAGCCGCCTGTAGCCCAGTCACCAACTCCACCCCCACCACTTTCATCTCAAGTTCAGTCACCCATAGCTCAGTCTTCACCCCCGCTATCTATAGCTCAGTCGCTACCACAATCGGATTTTCTGCAAGCTTTGTTACAGTCCATGACCCAGTCAGTAGCTCAATTAGTGGAGGAATCATTAGTGTTGTCATCTGCTCAGTCAGCCGCTCATCTTCACCCTCAGCCAGGGGTCCCAATTGTCTCTGGTCCTGCATCTGCTCCAGCTGGAGGGCTCGAGGAGCCCGTCCAGCCTCACGGGGTGACCATGGCTCAGGGGGTTGGGAAGCGTATCTGTAACCGGAAGGTTGCCGGTTCGATCCCTGGGCTCTCTGTCCTGGTCGTTGTGTCCTTGTGCAAGACACTTTACCCTACCGCCTACTAGTGTTGGCCAGAGGGGCCGATGGCGCGATATGGCAGCCTTGCTTCTGTCAGTCTGCCACAGGGCAGCTGTGGCTACAACCGTAGCTTGCCTCCACCAGTGTGTGAATGTGAGAGTGACTGAATAGTGGCATTGTAAAGCGCTTTGGGTGCCTTGAAAAGCGCTATATAAATCCAATCCATTATTATTATTATTATTATTATTATGTGTTGTCAGCTGGAGGGCCCGAGTCGCCCGTCCAGCCTCATGCCACGTCTGCTGGAGGGTCCGAGGAGCCCACCCAGCACCACGCCTCGTTAGCTGAGGGTCCCGGAGGACCCAGTAAGCACATCCTCACATCTGCTGATGGTCCGGGGAAGTCTGTTCAGCTGTCACCTGCTGAATCATCCCCCACGATTTCTACATCGCCGCCTGCAGCATCGCCGCCGTCAGGTTCCGCAGCCGTCAGGTTCCGCAGCCGTCAGGTTCCGCAGCCGTCAGGTTCCGCAGCCGTCCCGCCTCCGTGCCTTCATCCACGCCTGGTCCAGCCTCCGTGCCTTCATCCACGGCTGGTCCAGCCTCCGTGACGCCGCCTTAGTCTGGTTCAGCCTCCGTGACGCCGCCTTCGTCTGGTCCAGCTTCAGCTCCGCCTTCGTCTTCGTCTGGTCCAGCTCCGCCTTAGTCTGGTCCTGCCTTGTCTGGTCTTGCCTCGTCTGGTCCTGCGGTTGCCACACCGCTGTCAGAGCCAGCTCGACCTGTTCCGCCTCGCCTCTGCCGGCCGTTTTCCAGGCCTCTAAGTTGGCATCATGGCCTTCGGGGACAGCCTCCGGAAAGAGTTTGTCGCCGCCGCTGGCATCGCAGCCGACCTCCGGACCTGCTCAGTGGCCGCCACTGCCTTCCAAGTGGTCGGCCTCCTGATTGGTTTTGCCTGCGCCACCGCCGTTGCCGTGTGCACGGTCGGCCTCCTGAACTGTTTGCCCGTCGTTGCCATTGCCATGTGCACAGTTGGTCCCCTGAACTTTTCATGGACTCTTGTTGAGCTCTAGTTTCATTTTTGATGTGTTTTCCTGCATTTTTGGACTCTTGTGCTCCTTGTTTTTTGTTTGGTACTTTTTTTGGACGAATAGGAAAGGAAGAGGGGGGTGGGGGTTGTTTTTGCTCACAGGCGGAGAGTGCTTTCGAGCCTTTGTTCTTATAAAACGCAGTTTTTACCCTTTCTTTCATCAGTACATACACTCAACAAAAATATAAACGCAACACCTTTGTTACTGCTCCCATTCCCCATGGGATGGACGCAGAGACCTAAAATTCATTCCAGATACACAATATAACCATCCCTCCCAAACAGTGGTCACAAATCAGTCCAAATGTGTGGTAGTGGGCACATCTGCTATATTGAGATAATCCATCCCACCTCACAGGTGTGCCACATCAGGATGCTGATCTGACATCATGAGTAGTGCACAGGTGTACCTCAGACTGCCCACAACAAAAGGCCACCCTGGAATGTGCAGTTTTGTCTCACAGCAAAATGCCACAGATGCCACAAGCAATGAGGGAGCGTGCAATTGGCATGCTGACAGCAGGAATGTCAACCAGATCTGTCGCCCGTGCATTGAATGTTCATTTCTCAACCATAAGCCGTCTCCACAGGCGTTTCAGAGAATATGGCAGCACATCCAACCGGCCTCACAACCGCAGACCTCGTGTAACCACACCAGCCCAGGACCTCCACATCCAGCAGGTTCACCTCCAAGATCGTCTGAGACCAGCCACCCAGACAGCTGCTGGAACAATTGGTTTGCACAACCAAACAATTTCTGCACAAACTGTCAGAAACCGTCTCAGGGACGCTCAACTGCATGCCCGTCGTCCTCATCGGGGTCTTGACCTGACTCCAGCTCGTCGCCGTAACAGACTTGTGTGGGCAAATGCTCACATTCGATGGCGTCTGGCACGTTGGAGAGGTGTGCGCTTCACGGATGAATCATGGTTCACATTGTTCAGGGCAGATGGCAGCTGAGAATGTCCCAGTTCTTGCATGGCCAGCATAGTCACCGGACATGTCACCCATTGAGCATGTTCGGGATGTGCTTGACCGGCGTATACGACAGCGTGTACCAGTTCCCACGAATATCCAACAACCTCGCACAGCCATTGGACCAACATTCCACAGGCCACAATTGACAATCTGATAGACTCCATGCGACGATGTGTTGCACTGCATGAGGCAAATGGTGGTCACACCAGATACTGACCGGTTCTGGGTCCCCAGACCCCCAATAGCGCAAAAAACTGCACATTCCAGGGTGGCCTTTTGTTGTGGGCAGTCTGAGGTACACCTGTGCACTACTCATGATGTCAGATCAGCATCCTGATGTGGCACACCTGTGAGGTGGGATGGATTATCTCAATATAGCAGATGTGCCCACTACCACACATTTGGACTGATTTGTGACCACTGTTTGGGAGGGATGGTTATATTGTGTATCTGGAATGAATTTTAGGTCTCTACGTCCATCCCATGGGGAATGGGAGCAGTAACAAAGGTGTTGCGTTTATATTTTTGTTGAGTGTATAAACAACGATAGTATTCAGGAAGTAAGTAAGTAAAACTTTATTTATATAGCACCTTTCAAGATAAAAATCACAAAGTGCTTCACAGAAGCTAAAACCTAAAAATAAAAATCAACAAAAAGCAAGTTTGAAGAAAACCAAACATTGCAGATTTTTTTTTTTAATCACAACTCTGGTTTTAGTGACCTATCAACACGATTTAAAAACTGGTATAAAGTCGACTTTACTAACCCAAAATTGTTCCGTCTGTCCTGCTCACATCTCAAATGGTTGTACACGTTGTCATTAGCGTGGCTTCACTCCACATCAGCCACGTCGCTTTGCCAGCTAAAACACCGGTGTCGGCACATAAAGACGCTGTCATAGCCTGTCAATGACGTTGATATACGCATTATTGGCTGAACTATGGGATAAGGTGGCATCGTTCTAATCCCAAATGGTAGCAGCCAGTCACTGACTAACACTGCAAAACAGGATTGTTGAAGTATTAATTTTAATTTCAATTCAGGTTAGATTTTTTTTGTGCGCAACGCAGATTTTCTGTGCGCAGAGAGCAGTGCAGTGTGCGCAATTGCGCACGTGCGCAGCTTAGAGGGAACACTGCCCACCATCAGTCATTAATTTTGATGACCAAGACCTATGATTGAAATTTTGCCTTGAAGGTCTTATTTGTCAGTTTTATATGTACAGTTCTGTTCTTCAATTCTTCAGTCAACAAGTTGTGAAAGCAGATTCATAGGGGCTTTGGTAGGTGAGAAGGGAATGCCTCAAAGGGAGAAAATGACCATGAAAATGACCCAGCACTGACTGACTGCCTGAAACAGTCAGGTAGTGTTGAAAGAGAGCCAAAGTCATCAAGTATGGAGCTGCTTAGATTGCTCTAGTTTCACTAACTCAAATCGATATCTCATTCAACATTTCTTTCAGCTATTATTGTGAAAAACAGAAGTGCATTCTTAATGTTTATATTCTATATTCTTTCTGCACCATTTACTATTTTCATTCATTTCCTTTTTAATGTTCTGAAACTGTCCATCCCTGCCCAGCTGCGCTCCTCAGAGGTATCCAGTCCATTTTTCTATCCTCAAGGATAGAAAATCAACGCAATCCTACAAGGATAGTTTATGTGGTAGGCCTGTGGTAGCCTACAGGAGGAAAAGGATTTTGACTGTTTGCCAAAGCAATCAAACAATATCACGTAGTATGTGGAATGCAGCTTTTTAAATCTTAAATTGTTTTCAAATTTCAAAACTGCTTCTTAAGATTTTGTGATTTTATATAGACCTCTTAATTTAGTGGTGATAATGGTAAATAAATGGTAAATGGCCTGTATTTGTATAGCGCTTTACTAGTCCCTAAGGATCCCAAAGCGCTTTACACAACCAGTCATCCACCCATTCACACACACATTCACACTCTGGTGATGGCAAGCTACATTGTAACCACAGCCACCCTAGGGCGCACTGACAGAGATGATAATCTTTATATCTATATATTTTTCTTGCCCTTCCACATTGATGAGGATTGCTGTAAAGGGGACAGCTGTTAACAACAGGCCAAGTTATCTATAGCAACATTTACTTGATCTCTTATTGCAAAACCAAAACACATCTACACCCATCTTACAGTGGCCAAACAGGTGTTCTTAAAATGCTTTGCCACTGTCCCTGTTATGAAAAAAATATACAAATTTCTAACAGGGCTTTCATATTTAAATATTTAATTTTTTTTTAAAAAGAAAAGAAGCACACAGTAAAATGCTTGGGGTCTTTTAATAGTGGGCTTTTTAACTGACCACATTTGCTTGAGAAATGTTATTGTAATCAGTGGGGTTTTGTGTGTGTGTGTGTGTGTGTGTGTGTGTGTGTGTGTGTTTTGTTTTTTAATGCTGGGACAAGGCATTTTAGAGACCGTAACTGGAGTAAAATTTTAAGGCACAGAGAAAAACACTCGTTTAACCATCTCTAGAATGAGGAAGGAGGTTCACGCCACAGTATAATGACCTCTTACACCAAAAGGATGTTTCAGAGACTAACCATGCAAGAAGAGCATGATACATACAGGAAGCTACTGTTTTGCTGCACCTATGATTCTGGATCTCTATTCCTTACATCTAGATTATTCAGTCCCACCATACCAGCATTTTCACTTCATCACAGTACCATAAAAATATACATTTTGCTCCGTGTGATGATGCAACCAATGTATATTATAACATCATGCGCTTTTCAGGTAAAGTCTTTAACAAAGGCGTAGATTTGGTTTTGACATTGGTGGGGATGGATGATTCAACCACCGAACCCTGCCCTGTTTCTTTTTTTTCTCCTTTTCGTCTTTGCTTCTTGATAAAAAAAAAAAAAAAAGGAGAAATATACTTGCCTACATATGCTATTCTACATGCTTTTAAACCATTTAAAATTACAATTCATAGTTTTATATGTGAATTATATAATGTTAAGTTACTATTAAACAAATAACTGACTAAGTATTTTATACTTTAGTTTACTTCAACCATATTCCATATAAATCAGATATCATACAAAAATAAAAATACCTTAAAATACAGTCATGACAATAAAAGAATATGACTTTAAGGACTTAACAACATTACTTCAGTTATAGTACACCAACATCTCTTATACATTATCACTAAGGGAACACTGAATGACCTGGTGGTTTTTGTCAATAAAACTACTCATCTAAGATTACCACAAAGTAACAGATCTCTTAGCAAAATTATGCAACATTTTAGGCACACTATTGCCCCTATCAAGTCAGTGAGCTGGATGTTTTACTCTAAACATGAACTACTGTTACAGCAACAGACATGGACTACTGGTGTCCCACACAACAACTCAATGTCTTTCATGAACTGGCTGTGTGGAGGCAGATGAGGACCCAAACGCAAAACTCACGGAGACAGGAACTGAACTCAAAATCACTGCTTCATTGCAGGCTTCACAAAGAAACATAACTAAACTGGGAATGCTAACAGAAGACCGAGGGAACACAGAAAGACACACAGGTTCGGGGAGGAGACATTGACGACACGACACTGAACTGAGGGAGACATGCACATAAATACACAGAGGGTTAACGAGGGAAGTCGGAGCACACGGGGAACACAGCTGACACAGATAATCGTAACGGGACAGGGCAGGAGTGAACACAACATGAGGCATACTGACGAGAGACTGTCAAAGTAAAACAGGAAGTACACAGAGGTGCAGACAGGAGGAGAGAGAGCACGGGCATAGTGGGCTGGGGAAACATGGAATGAAACACGAGGGGAGACGAGGGCCCACAGATACATAGAGGGGCACACAGGGGATAAAAGTCACAAGGGGAAATCAAATAAGGAACAAAATACAAAAAGACATGAATACTAAGACTGCTGGGCCAACATGGCCCAGGATCATGACAAATGTCCACTATGTGAAGGAGCCAAACACATGCCTTCTCCTCTTATTAACTGAGATAAACTGCTGGCATATTTGTTTTACATCTATACTGTCCAGTCTCTCCTGGTGGACATGGTAACACGTTATTCATGGTTACATACAATTTTAGACTGATGTGGGCCAAAGCCTAAAACGATGTGCTGGGAGTTTGCTGTTCTCCCAGGTTCAGATATTTGAAGTTTGCACAGCTACATTCTCGCCTGAAAATTTTTTTAAAGTTTATTTTGCAACCCAGAAAGAGTAATAAGAGGGGCATGTATTGCCTTGCATAGCCTGTAACGTTATTATGATGGACAGATTTTATGAGTGAACTTGGCTTTAAGTGACTTACAGGTTTCTTTGAAAAACACTTTCTTATATCCAGGTTCTTCCTTTTTGCTGCCATCCTCCTCTCCTCCTTGCGGGTCCTTGCAGCGCAGGCTTGCCGCTGCTAAAACTAAACACAGCTCCCTGAAAGGCACAGCCAATCGCATTGGCCATATTTGTCACATGATATAGGACTCCAGTAGAGAACGTAATTTAACTCTTTCTGCACCGCTGGGTGAATGCCAAATCTACGCCCTTGGTCTTTAATAATAATGTTTTTAAAAGTACATAATCAGTTTGCAGCAAGCAGAAAAACAGGAATGGGGAGTAACCCGACTAACAATGCAGGAACAACATAAAGAATACAGGAAGCTGCAGGTAATAGAAACAACATTTTTTTTCGATGACCAAGCATTTGTCTGTGAACAAATGTGGGTGGGGTTAAGGTCGTGTTTATTATATCCAAACTGTTGCTGACGGAAGAGACGAGAAATGAAACTTAACTGAGACCGACGGTTGCAGCCAAGATGAGTCCAGGGTATGCTATCCAAGTCCCGCTGTTGTCGATCAGACTCACATTGGGATCAGTTGACAAATAGGACCTTGGTTTAACGGTAAGCATTATTAGTGGTATTATTATTAGTAGTAGTAGTAGTAGCAGTAGAAGTCTCATTATGTGTATACAAAATGATTCTAAACGTGAATGTGGATTTTTTTTTTTTTTTAATGGCCGGTATTCGGCATTTTCTCATGGTTATCAAATTGTTTATAAAACATTGGACAGTGCGAAACCGACTGTTAATGTCACACTTCAGTAACTCTAGTTTCTTTATAAGTTTTATTATAATAAGTGTTTTTTTTTTCTTGTTCCTCTGGAACCATTATAATAGTAATAATGTAAATTATGCTCTGTGTGATGACACGACCAATGTATTTCATAACATCATACGCTTTTCAGGTGAAGTCTTGTTTTTTTTATTTTTTTAAAGAAGTCAATAATCAGTTTTCAGCTAGCAGAAAAACAGAAATGGGAGGGAGGCTGAAGCCCCTGCATCATCAGACTAACCGTGCAGGAACATCATAAAGAATGCAGGAAGCTACTGTTAAAAGGAGCAGCATTATTGCTGCTGACGCAAAAGAAGAGAAATGAAACTTAAGTAAGACTCCAGCTGAGTCCACGCGATGCTGTCCAAGACCGAACAATCAAACTCACGGTGGGGTGAGGTGACATAGGACATCAGTCAGTGAAAATATTAATGGTATTATTATTATTATTATTATTATTATTATTATTATTATTATTATATGGGGAAGCCCACGTTACACCTGGTATTGTATTTAAAGATGTGTAATTACGCCATCTAGCGGACTTTAGACCCGCTTTACTTTTTCTACGTGGTTATTTATTGTATATAAATACAGACGTTTTAATAATGGTGGTGGCAAATGTCACTACTCGGCAGCCATCTTGAAGCGCATCGGGGCACTTCCTTAGGCAGTTATTTAGAAGCATTATCTCAATAAGTTTAAATTTCAGTGGTCATTAGGGTAACTGTCTATATATCACAGGTCTAATTTTATAAATATGGTTTTGCCCCATAGATTTAATTTCTGGGTTTATGAGTTATATTTTCTTATGATGTTTCTGGTTAAACACTGGTAGCTCAAATGCGAGAATCCTTTACAGACAGAGAGAATTCTTAATAGAAATCTGAGGGAGTTTAGTAAGCATCTTGAGTAAGTGACCTACAAACTGACAGGCTAATGCAGAGGCCGGGGTTCAAATTCACTTCAATTTGCCGTTTGCCTCCCCCTGCTCTTTCTCTCAGCTCCCAGCTGTCTGGTCTTATCTCCACTGCACTGTCGCAGTAAAGACACAATAGAAAAAACAAACTAAAATACCTGGAGCCACCAAATTTCTGAAAAGCAATAGCTTCCTCTACCACCCTAAGTAGACTATAGACTGCATATCTAGGTAGACTTAGTGCTTAGTGATTCTCAAAAAACTAGGAAAAACTTAACTTTGATTTTTGGTGTGGTTTGAATCCAGATCTCAAAGGGCAACTGTTGTTGCATAATTTTGTTTCAACACATTACACAATGTACAACCCCTCAACAAATTGAGAAACCACAAGATTTGCAAGATTTGCAAATTTCATAAACCCATATGTTATACACAATTAAAGCATAATTGGGGAGGGCTTGCATTTTTCAGTAAGACAGTGCTTATTGCAGCCATAGCTCCTACTACAAAGAAGACCCTGGGTGCTAAACTGCTTTGCCTACAGTCCAGAAGTGATTCTCCAATTTACTTAATCCATTTACTTAATATTGTAAACTGAATGTAATCAAAATTGTACTTAATATTAAATATGGCAAATGGCCTGTATTTGTATAGCGCTTTACACTGCATTCAGTCATCTTGAATGTGTGTGTGAACAGTGTTGGTCAAATTACTTGAAAAAAGTAATCAGTAACTAATTACTGATTACTTCCCCAAAAAAGTAATCCCTTTACTTTACTGATTACTTATTTTCAAAAGTAATTAATTACTTAGTTACTTTTTAAAAACACGATTTACAACTAGGGCTGCCACGATTAGTCGACTAGTCACGATTATGTCGACTATTAAAATCGTCGACGACTGATTTAATAGTCGACGCATCGTTTGAAGCTTTGTAAGATCACAAAGGACGCAGGAATGAGTAGCAGGATTTAAGAGTGTAATAACGGACTGAAACAGAAGATGGCAGCACTGCATGTACAAGGATGCCAGCTGCCGTTAAACCCCGAAGAAGAAGAAGCTGTGTCCCAGAATTCATAGCGCAGCCCAGCGCAGTTGTCAACAATGGTGGCAGCTAGTTAGTTTTAACTTTACTCTTATTATTCTTTCTGGGTCACAAAATAAACGTTTAACATATTTTCAGGCGAGAATGTAGCCGTGTAAATCTCAAATATCTGCTCAGTTTATCAAGACACCACGTATTTTCAAAAGCGCTCCGACGTTTTCGGAGACGTCTGTTACCTACTAGCTCGTTAGCTAGGCGGGGGCAAGGCTAACTAGAGCCGTGAGAACACCGGACTCCCGGCAAATCGTTTTCAAACCCACCGCCGTCTTTCGCTAGTCAGGTTAAACATATATATAAGTCACTTAGATAACATAAAAATGTTATTGTTTGGCTTTCTTTAGTATTTTATTTGTTCCTGAGTAAATCGGTTTGGCTGAGATTAAAGTTATAGTTTTTGCACAGCTAAAACTGTCAAGCAGACAGCTGATTGTCAGAAGTGTGAGACGCTGGAGAATATACTCCGGTGTCCTGTTATATTTTAGAAAGCAAGGAGTTTATTAAACTTCACCGAAACAATCTGCAAATTTCATTAAAAATTAATAAACTACCATCTTGTCTTTATTTTTAGTTAGCACAAACACTTCAAGCTGTAAGCTAATGATAGTTATATAAGACCAGATGCTTCTGGTGCAATAAGCTGTACGCTGTACGTCCAATGGATGATGATCTGATTAGTCGACTAATCGCAAAAATAATCGGTGACTAGTCGACTATCAAAATAATCGTTTGTGGCAGCCCTATTTACAACCTGAATAGGTGATAAAGCGATAGATCTTTCAGCCCAATTCTACTTTTTCTGCATAATCATCATACAAAATGTAATCAAATGGAAAAGTCTCTTTTTAAAACTTGTTTTATTAGTTTTAATCTTTTAACTTCATGCATCAAGCATAAATGTAATTATATGCAACATTCTCTGACTGGAAGAAATTTGTTTAATATTTAAACCTATTTTCTGCACATTCCAGCACATTTTTTTTTGTGTGTTTACACTCACTCTTTCAAATAGATGCAAGTAAAACACAGCAGAAAATAAATAAAGTCAAAGACTAGCGGTCCTTTTGCTCTATTTTCACCTGTAAAGCAGGAGTAGGGTAGGCGGAGGTTTACCCTGGTGCAGGTGTGCCGCAGAAGTCAGAGGAAGAATCCGCGAGTTTCTCTGTGAATTTCCCATTACGTGGTAGCTACTCGGTGCTTGTTCGGAAGTTTAGGGGGGGTTTTTTTTGCTGTAAAAAGAAGTTTTCTTCCCACGCACAACGGACACTAATGTTTTTGTCACTTTTTATGGAATCAAACTCAAAGTAAGATCAGTACTTCCACGCTTTAAACGCTGCACGCTCATACTCTCGCCCGCACTGATATATTATCCATTGTTGCTCTGCACACAGCTGTTGTCACGAACGTCACACTTGCTTACGTCACTGTCATGAGACATTCTCGCAAAAAAATCACGTTTTTAGTAACGCAGCGTTCCTACGGGAAAGTAACGGTAATCTAATTACCGTTTTTGCAATAGTAATCCCTTACTTTACTTGTTACTTGAAAAAAGTAATCGTTACTCCCCAACTCTGTGTGTGAATCATTCAGTCATTCACACACACATTGGTGATGGCATGCTACATTGCCACTGTGATCAATTGAATAACAATGCCTGGCACCATGGCGCACTGACAGAGACAAGGCTGCCGGACACTGGCGCCACCGGGCACTCTGAGGTGTGCAGTAGGCAACCAGTTGGCGACCAGTAGGCGACCGAGACTGTCTGCGCCAGGGCTCGAACCAGCAACCTTCCGATTACAAGATGAACTGCCAACTCTTGAGCCAGGTTCCAGTTTCATGTTCCCAGTGCCTTTGTTGTTTGTTTTTCCCTTCGTTAATAAATACTCACCTGCACCAGAACTGCCGCGTCCTGGTCCTAAATATTCCACACGGCTTGCCCTGGCAAACCGTGACAGTACGAACCAGCCACCATGGACCCAGCGGCAGTAAATCCGTCCGAGGAGCTCCGGGACGACACTACATATAATGTGGAGATTCTCCTCGGGCTGTGGCTAGAGAACCCTCCAGAGGAGCTTCGCCGCACTGTGGAAAGTCGGCTACAATGGCTCTTTTCTGGCCTGCCATGGCTTCTGAAGTCGCTTCCTCCGACCATGCAGGCTTTTCTCCAGCACACACCGCACCTTCTCTCAGCCACTCCTGCCTCGCTGCCCGACTCGCCGGATGTGATCTTGCCCGGCCCGTCGGAGCCGTCTGCGGGGAGGAAACGCCGATCGCACACTCTTCTCAGCTAGCTGCCCCGCAGCCACACTCTGCTCGGCCACCAGTGTCTCCCTCTTTTCAGTGCCTCCAGTGTCACCTGTAGTTCAGGCCCCCGTAGCTCCAGAGTCACCTGTAGCTCAGGCCCCCGTAGCTCCAGTGCCCCCGCTACCCGCAGCTCCAGTGCCCCCGCTACCCGCAGCTCTGGCTCCAGTGTCACCGGTCTCACACACTCACTCTACGCAGGGAGAAAGTCTAAGTTCCAGTCAGGGAATTTCTCGCGCTTTAGCTGCTTCAGGCACCGTTCTGCACTCCAGGGCTTCCCCAGAGGCTAGGTCTCAGTCCCCAGCTGATTCTGGACCCCTGAAGTCTAAGCAGCCACCTGAGAACTGCACCATGTCAGCATTGCCTGGGCAGAGCCCGTGCTCAGTGCATTGCCAGTCGCCTTTGTGTCAGCTAGTGGCCTCCATGACTGCTGGCTTAGTGATGACTTTGTCTCCTGTCTCCACAGGAGGGTCCGAGGGACCGCTCCGGCCTTCGTCTCCTGTCTCCGCTGGAGGGTCCGAGGGACTGCTCCGGCCTTCGTCTCCTATCTCCGCTGGAGGGTCCGAGGGACCGCTCCGGCCTTTGTCTCCTGTCTCCGCTGGAGGGTCCGAAGGACCGCTCCGGCCTTTGTCTCCTGTCTCCACTGGAGGGTCTGCAGCGCCTCTGGCTTCCACGCCGCCGCCTGCAGCGCCTCCGGCTCTGGCTTCCACGCCACCGCCTGCAGCGCCGCCGCCTGCAGCTCGTCATCCTCGCCTGGCCCAGCCTCCGTGTCTTCAGCGTCGCCTGGTCCAGCCTCCATGTTTTCAGCGTCGCCTGGTCCAGCCTCCGTGTCTCCGCCTTCAGTGTCGCCTGGCCCTGCCTCGTTTGGGTCTGCAGCTAAACGGCCGCTTTCTAGGCCGCTGGCCAGGCAACTGGCCAGGCGCCATCGCCGTCGTGGGCGGTTCCCAGACCCTCTTTGCCTGAGTGGCCGCCGTGGCCTCCCGCACGGCCGGCTCCGGCTTCCACGCCGCCGCCTGCAGCGCCTCCGTCTCCGGCTTCCACGCTGCCGCCTGCAGCGCCGTCTGGTCCAGCTGCAGAGCCGTCAGCCTCGTCTGGTCCAGCTGCAGCCTCGTCATCCTCGCCTGGTCCAGCTGCAGCCTCGTCATCCTCGCCTGGCCCAGCCTCCGTGTCTTCAGCGTCGCCTGGTCCAGCCTCCGTGTTTTCAGCGTCGCCTGGTCCAGCCTCCGTGTCTCCGCCTTCAGTGTCGCCTGGCCCTGCCTCATTTGGGTCTGCAGCTAAACGGCCGCTTTCTAGGCCGCTGGCCAGGCAACTGGCCAGGCGCCATCGCCGTCGTAGGCGGTCCCCAGACCCTCTTCGCCTGAGTGGCCACCGTGGCCTTCCGCACGGCCGGCCCCCGGACCGCCATCGCCTGAGTGGCCGCCATTGCCTTCCGCACGGCCGGCCCCCAGACCCTCCTCGCCTGAGTGGCCGCCGTTGCCGTCCGCACGGCCAGCTCCCGGACCCTCTTCGCCTGAGTGGCCGCCGTTGCCTTCCACACGGCCGGCTCCCGGACCAGTGCTGTCGCCGTTGCCTTCCGCACGGCCGGCCCCCGGACCAGTGCTGTCGTCGTCGCCGTTGCCTTCTGCACGGTCGGCCCCCTGAACTGTTTGGACTCCTGTGCTGGCCGGCCCCCTGACCTCTTCTGTTTTGGACTCTGTTTTCCTGTGCTCTGGTGTGCTTCTTTTCTTTTGGTTTGGACTCGTGTTTTGTTTTTATTTTTGTCTTTTGGCCTTCTAGTGCTCCTGTTTTGTTTTGCCTTTGTTAGTTTTACCCAGTTTAGGTTCCAGTTTCATGTTCCCAGTGCCTTTGTTGTTTGTTTTTCCCTTCGTTAATAAATACTCACCTGCACCAGAGCTGCCGCGTCCTGGTCCTAAATATTCCACACGGCTTGCCCTGGCAAACCGTGACAACGTTATTGTTTCGGTGAAGTGAATTTCTACAATACTGTTACTGTTAATTGTTCTCTCTGCACTGTTTAAATGCTTACATATACACACACAGTTACTGTCCCTCCACACATACGACTCGGTTCTGCTTCTATGCCCCATCTTTGTTTACTATTTCCCACCGAGGCTTCTAGACTTCTGATTGGCCAACATTTCTACACAGTTAGGAATATATCGCCACCTGTTGCTTTGGCATGTTCTTAGCAGCGTTTTCCTTCATTTTTGCGTTTACATGTGGACGGGATTATTTTTTTTAAACGAAAACGGAAAATCTCCGTTTTCAAAAATACCTGTTTACATGTGGACGTAGCCTTAGATTACGATGACCTGGATGACTGAGAACCTTCACAGACACTATGCTCAAAGCAGTTCAGCTCTGGTGTTTTCTCTGTATTATTTCAAAGTGTTTACCTTATTACCAAATCACAACAACAGTCACCTCAAGGTGCTTTATATTTAAAGCGTGACTGTTGTGATTTAGTGTTATACAAATAAAATGTAATTGAATTTAACTGAACAGAATCTAACACCAATAAAATGCCTATATATTACAGAGGAAAACATTGCTAAGAATAAGTCAATGAGATTTTGTTTTGTTAACACCAGAACATGCAATTGAAAATATACTGAAGTGAATTAATATACCTCTATAAAGACTAAAAACTGCATGGCTATTTTTAAATTGAGCTGCTGAAAGTAAACGGTTTATTTAAGTCTGTCTAACCCGGAATGTGCCCCACTTAGTTTGCCAGTGCTGGTTACTAGCATCAGCATGGAAGTGGAAATCTAAGTTGCAAAAACACTTGAAATGCACTTTCTATGAAGTATGAGACATTTTGTATCCAATAATAGTAGTTTTGAGAATTAAATTAAATGTACATTGCTTCTCTTCACATCCCCAACTAAGTACTTCACTAATCTATCTTTACTGTTATATCTTATTAGTATTTTAAGTATTCTATCTATTTTATTTATTGAATTTTATTGTTTTATTTATATTTTGATATTGCTAGGGATGATGCAATGATCGGGGACCATTCTTAATTTCGTTGTTCTCATGACAATGACAATAAAGTTTCTGATTCTGAAGATTAAATGGCTGAGTCTTAGTAGATAATTTCTGCAGTGACTGAACACACTTCTTATAATTCTCTTTTTTTTTCCAGACACATTCAGGCCAAGCAAGAGATTCATCACCCACAAGACATTTCAAGGGTCATTATACATTTTTGTATTCAGTGCCTGGTTTAAAGATTATGATTGTATCAAAATGTCAGCAAGTGCTTCCAGACTGTCTCCTCTTTTATTGGTCTATGACCTCAAACTTGTTTGCACTCAGTGCTGTGTCAAGGAACAAGAAATTACATATAGATTGAAATCAGTTCAACACAAGTGCGGACACAATGTCCTGCTCTGCAAAGCCAAAGGTGGCATTAAATGGAGGCCCGTTTCTAGACGGCCAATATTTCCAAACCCAAATAAGTATATGGCCTGTTGGTACTATGTAGAGGGGCGTGGTTGCACCCAGCACAAGAACCGGTGCACCTTTGCCAGAAGTGATGAGGAAGCTGCAGTGTGGACATTTGAAAAGCACCAGGGATTGGATCACGCACTTCTCTGTAATCTCATTGCTGAGTCTGAGAGAGGAACTTGTCAGGCTAACATTGATGAACCTCTGGGTGACCTCTTGGCAGATGTAGATTTAAAAGCTGTGTGTAATTTGTGCTCTGTCAAGGTAAATGAAATAACATACAACGTTCAGTCAGTTGTGCACAAGTGTAGAAGATCTCTGCTACTAGCTAAAGGCAAAGCCTCCGACCAATGGAAGCTTGTCTCTAAGCGACCTACACTTGCTCAAACTGTTTGTTACAAAGTGTGTAAATATATTGCTGAGGACTCCAGATGCACACAACACACGCAGGGTCGAGGATGCACTTATGCCAAAAGCCTTGAAGAGGCCACTGTTTGGAACTATCTTAGAGAGAAAAAAATGGATAAGAATGAGTTAATCAGACTTTTAACACAGTCTGTCTCATTAACACCAGAACATGCAGCTGAAAGCATGCTCCGGCACTTTTCAGGTGAATTCATTGAGGTCTGTAAAGACTGCTTTCAGGAACACCCACAAAAACTAACAACCAAAAGGTGGAATGATTTTTGTGCGGCAGACATAGCACATGCCTGGAACCCAGTCTTAGTTTATCACCTATCAGAGAACAGCAGGAAACATGTCTACAGTCAGGTGCGCCCGCTTCCCCCAAACTGTCAGTTTACATATTGTAGTTATGTAATACAAGGGAAGCCCTGCTGGCACACTGCCAGTGAATGCCAGTCTGCCCAAAGTGAGGTGGAGATGGCTGTGTGGAAAGCAGAGCATACCGGGCTCTGTGTTCGGCGTCACCTACTTCAGCTGAGTCAACCAGCGCAGACACAGCCCAGGAAAGTGACCATGTACTGCAAAGTTTGCCACCTGAGTCTTTCTTCCCCAGAGAGCTTCTATAAGCACTGCGCCTCTTTGGAACATGCCCAGTTAGTCGCCCAGGACACCACTACCAGGTGGAGAGGACGCGAGGTGCCACACAACCGGCGAGCTGAGCTTTGGCTTTGTGAGAGGTAAATGGCTCCAGTTTCTTTCACCATGAAGGTTCTGTAAGAAGGCTTTAAGCAAATACACCAAAGCTTTTTTTTTCTCAGTTCAGTTTAGTTTAAGCTCATTCTGTCATGTAATTTGTTCAAAGCAAGGACAAACAGATGTGGAACAAGTATTCAGATTCAGATCAACTGAATATTTTAACTAAAGTGGTTCTGATGTCTAAATGTAACTAAACAGCAAGTGAGCAGAACTGAAATAGGACATAGTTTCATGAGTTATGCTTCCAGCACCTCATTTGCCAGCTTATAAGCATTCTAAAACTAATGTTAGCACAGTGGCATGGTGATTAGAAGTCTAAGGAGCTTGGAAAGAAAAGCGTCTGGACTTCTTTAAGTTGCTTGAAGACGTTTCACCTCTCATCCAAGAAGCTTCTTCAGTTCTAAAAGTCAAATGGTGGAGAGTCCCAGTTTTAAAAGTGGGAGTATCCCCCCAAAGAGGGACAAAAGACAGGGAGTCCTTTGATGACCTAATCAGATGAGCCAAGGTGTGAAAATGGGTGTGGGTCACAATCAGCCAGGGTTTCATGTATAGAGGAGTGGGTGAAATGCCTTCAAGCAACTTAAAGAAGTCCAGACGCTTTTCTTTCCAAGCTCCTTAGACTACGATGACCTGGATGACTGAGAACGTTCACAGACATATGGTGGTTAGAACTGTTACCTCACAGCAATGGTCCTGAGTTCAATTCCTCCATCAGGCCTTCTGTGTGGAGTTTGCATGTTCTCCCTGTGTTTGTGTGGGTTCTCTCCAGGTACCCCGGCTTCCTCCCACAGTCCAAAGACATGCAGTTAGTGCGGATAGATTGAAAACTCTCATTTGCCCATAGGTGTGAATGTGAGTGAGCCCTAAGAATGTGAGTTAGCCCTAAGACTACTGGGCTAGGCTGCAACCCCCCAGTGACCCTGAAAAGGATAAGTGAATCAATGGATATTATGAATATGATAATGACATCCATGTTATTTTCATAGATGGTTTACAAAGCATTGCTTAACATTTTTCTTTTATTTTTTACTTTAAAAATATTTAGCAAAATCTATTTAATTATTTGATATCGATGTATATTGTAAAATGTATTTTTGTCAAGGAGCAAAATTCATAATCATAAACTGTTTTCATGTTCTGTCATACCATAGTAACAATCATTACACGAAGGGAAATGTGTTTCAAATTACTTTATTTGTTTCACTCTAATCAGATAAGTTTATATCTTCTATGTTAGGGAACAACAGAAAAATATAAAGAATTTAAACCTAATTGTTTATGTCTATAGTGGTAAAAATCATTGAAGGACCATTTCCATTTCTTTTGCTAATTTGACTGATTCATTTCACTTATTATTTGTCGAACTTGTCATTTGATCCTAGACCCCAAACTTGTGAGTACGGCAGTAAGTGCCCAAAAGCTCATTCTATGGAAGAGCTGCAGGAATGGATGATGCGTGCTGCAGAAGAGAAGGAGATCAAACATAACATTCAAGCCCAGGGTCTCATGTCTTATAATGATATGCTCTTGGAGGAATACAAAAACAGCAGTAATGAAGTGTACATTGTAAGTATAAGGCTTGAATCCACTGTAAACAATCTTCATATTGTCTTGAAGAATTTTGTATTTGATAGGGTATGTTGGTGGATCAACAAGGTATGCTACAGTCTTTGGCAGCATTTCCATCACAGGAATTTTCTCCAGTTACTGAAAGCACACAGGCTGAAATTAAGCATAAGGGTAATGACTTTTTGCAACTGTGACATGTTGCAGCCCTTAACATTTTTGACTGACAAGGTTGTTGTTTCAGTCCAGGTTCTAGAATGAAATAACTTATGGTATGGCTGAAATTTGTGCTAAAGCCAACAAAGTGTGACCAGGCATGCTATAGCCAGAAGTGATAAATACAACTTGTGCTTTACATTTTGTCACAAAGTTTTTACAAGGATGGAAAAATAATAATTTCTTGAGGAAATAGCCTGTCAATTTTCAATTTTTAAACAACGAGTTACAACATAAACCGCTTGCACACAAACATCAACATGTGCAGACTGCTCCAGTGTGTTATGGAGGGGTGGGAGTCATTATCTATGAATGGCAGCAAGTCTTGCCACCATTCTGTCACTGATCACCTCCACCAGTGTGGCGATCTCATGCCAACAACAGACTCGGCCTTCCTGATGAGTTTGTTTGGTCTGTTTGTGTCCTTTGCTTTAATGCCTGCACCAAAGAAGATGGTGCTCGCAACAACAGACTGATAAAATATATAGAACAGCAAGCCTGCCCAGAGCATAATTAGCTGACTTAATGCAATGAATCTTACTTTTTACATGTTGATTTATGAGTAGAATTTTTTTATTCATCTTTTGACTATTCTAAATGATGTCTTTCACTTTTTCAAATGCTGAACAGATGTCTGAACATGTTGACGATGTCAGCATCTCTTGCGATGAAGATTCAACTGTGGAGTGTCAAGAGGTTAATGCAACACTAAAATGGAATTTTCAAATTGAGACAGAGGTAAGACTTAATGTTTTTTTTATTTTCAGAAAACATGTTCATTGCAGTTTTTTTGTTTCAAGTGTGAAATTTGTGTTCCCTGTGTCCAAGCACAGGTTTCACTATTTTGGGACCACAGTCACGAAAATAGTGAAATTTGCGCAAAATTGGACTCACACAATCAGCATAAAAGAAGCCAAACTTTTCGTTTAATAAAATGTATCTCAGAATAATGACACTAATGGCAGAATCCTCCAGCCTTGAAACAACACATTTTCTAAACACTGTTTGAATGCTTGAGCCTTGATAGGGTCTAATAAGTCCAATTGCATCCTGGGGGAGGCTGGGGACCTGCAGTCTGAGTAGACCATGTTTAATTAACATCTCCTTTACAGAGGTAGCCTATTACAGCAGAAGCCTGAGAAGTTTACCACTGCTAGAAAACAGCAGTGATAGAGGAAGCTGTAAGGTTGAAAAAGGATTGGCTGGCACAGGGTTTTCCTGAAGCAAAAAACAGTTTTTCTTCAGTTACTACTGAAGAAAAAACATGGATGTATGAAGTGTCTAGGGGAGCTATAACTAAAGCTTTTTGTTTGGCCTCAAGTTCTAACAAACAATCTGGTAACTCAAGAAGGAGAAACAGGGCTTGGCTGTTCACACATGGAGACTGGTGATCCCAAACAGGAACTTGGTTTAATAGTGGAAAAATACTGGGGAGCTTCTGAACCCAAGCAACGCATCCTCAGTACAGAAGGCAAAGTCTGAAGACCTACCTGGGGGAAATCTTGCAAATTTTCCAGTAGTTAGTTGTGGTAGTTGCAAAACTCCTCAATGGCAAGGTGTAGGATGTGAATGAGATTTTGTGATGAGATGCTAAAGTCTCTGAATGTGGTTTAGGCTGACTCCCCGTTCAGTGTTGCGGAGAGGTACCTCAAAGGTGTTTTAAAGGGTCCATTAAGAAACATTAATTACTATGATTTTTAAATAATGGTTCATTGGTGATTAATAGTAAATTTATATGTCTGAATAAAAAAATATGTAAAAAAGAAAAATGAAAAAAGGTTGTTGTTTTTTTCCTTTTTCTTTTTTAAATAGTTTTTTATTTTTTGCTTTTATTTGAATAACAAGGATATTTCTGAGTAACCCCAAACATCTGAATGGTATTTTAGACTGAACAAAGTAGACTTTCAGGCTTTAACAGTTAGATCTTTTACCAAAACACTAATTTTGTGTGGTCTGGTTTCACTGCTCAATGCAAAATTTGTATTGCCCAAGAAAGGTTCGAATTATGTTACAGTATCCAAATTTGTGTTCAAACAGAGAGAGCTTGTGCATGTGGCATTGCTAAAGCAAGAACCAGGAGCTTCGTTCACCCTTGGTGATGCAGATTCCGAACCTTGCATCTACTCATCAGGTGAACCTTTTCTCAGGGAGGATGGGACCTATGACATTACCCTATCATTCACATCCATCAACCCAGGCTTGTACAGACAATGGTTAGTGCTTGATTTTGACATGAGACCAGTGCTCTTGAAAAAACTCAAAGTCAGAGTAGGCCATTCAGTAGTCACTGAACAACCAGCTGTGAGCAGTGGAGCAAGATTTCAGAGTTGTGAACGTTGGCACAGAGGGAACAGGATAATCATCCCATGTTCGTCGAGGACAGAAGAACAGGATGAGTTATTAAAGATGTACAAGCCTCCACAGATTAGTTTCCTGTATAAATCCTCCCACAACATTCAAACACCACTGAATAATGAAAACTACAAAGAAAGAATGCACCATTTCCTCTACAATGAAGAATGTGCAGAAGACCAGGTTGTTTCAAGGTAACAGGTTTTTGTATATCATTTAAAATTTTCTGTTTGAATTTGCACATATACTCAGTTGCCTAAGTTTTTTTTTTCATATTTTTTTAGACTAAATGTTTGTGGAGAAATTACAGCACTGGATACATTATACAGTTTGCAGTTTGGTGTGGAGGCTCCTTGGGGGCAACTTTTTGGTGTTGTCTTGATTCCTTGTCACATTACACAAGACAGCCCTGAGGGACTGACACTACAACGAAGCATCCGATCTGCCCTGATAGCCCCTTTAACTTCTCGCCCAAACTCTAAAGTCTATGAAGCAAGCGTGTTGCCATACAAAACAACTGAGAATAAACTTTTTTTGCTACTGTCAAAGCAATGTTGCTTTGATCTTGCACTAAAAAGAAATGAATCATATCAAATGGAGGTGCAATTCCAGCTGGACCGCCTCAACTACTGCACCATGCACAGGGCTGTCGATCTTCTTCCCGATACAAAGACTGTGCTGCCAGTCCTTAAAAGTTGTGTAATTCCTGTTGGTAACATTACCTGTGAAAATCTCAACACAAAGCAGCAATTAGCAATTGAATTTATCACAGGGAATTCTAATGTCAAAAACCTTGTGGCACCCCTCCTGATTTATGGACCTTTTGGAACTGGGAAGACATTCACCCTTGCAACAGCAGCCAGAGAGCTTTGTAAGGATCCTCAGAACAAAGTTCTAATTTGCACCCACACCAACAGGTAATATATTGAAAATATATGCATCAGTCTGGGCAGTTTTCTCTTTATTCAAAGTTTGAATAATTTTAGACTTATTCAGAGTCTAAAATTGGGTTAAACTTTGTTCTAAAGTGAAGGGTTGGTATATCTCAGTTAACATTACACTTTCAACAACATTTTAATAACTATACATTTCTTTAAAGAACAAATCATTTCTGAGTAGATAGAGCAGGTCACTAACTAGAAGGCACTTAAGCACAGAAAAAAAATATAATCAAATGCTAACATTTACTTGTCATTTCCTTTCAGTTCAGCAGATCTATATGTCAGAGAACATTTCCATCCAATCATCAGCAAGAAAAATGGTGGAATCAGGCCAATCAGAATAAAAGCAAACAAACAAGGGACTGCTTTGCATGCTACTGATAGCATTACTTTGAAATACTGTCTCCTTTCAGAAGAAGGACATTATTTTCTACCACCTACAAAAGCTGCTCTAGATCAGCACAACATAATCATAACTACCACAACCATGGCAAGACATTTTCATGACCTAAATCTTCCAGAGGGATACTTCACCCACATTCTGATTGATGAAGCCTCTCAGATGCTAGAATGTGAAGCCCTAATGGCCCTTGGTCTTGCTGGGTCAAACACAAGAGTTGTTCTAGCAGGAGATCACATGCAAATGGGACCAAAGCTTTTGTCCGTGCCTGACCATGATCGTTCCAATCACACACTCCTCACTCGCTTGTTCCACTATTATCAAGGCCAAAACTGTGATGCTGCTAAGAAAAGCAGAATCATTTTGCATGAAAATTATCGCTCAACCAGAGAAATTGTGGAGTTTGTCGCCACCCATTTTTACGTTGGTAAAAATGATTTCATCAAAGCTGCTGGAGATGTTCCAGCTCCTACAAACTGCCATGCTCTGAAGTTTCACCATGTCAGGGGAGAGTGCCTCTTGGAGACAGTATCGATGTCTTGGTATAACAACGCAGAGGTGACAGAAGTGGTTGAAGTAGTGAAAGATATTCTTAAACACTGGCCAGCAAGCTGGGGTCACAAGGACCAAAGCTCAATCTGCATTCTGTCAGAGGGATTTCAGGTAATAACTTTTTGTGTTGAGTCCAGTTATAATCAGACTAAAAGATAAACATTAATCACAGTAATGATAAATACAGGACTTTAAGATTAATTTCAAGACACACATGTAAAGATATGATTAATAACATTTAATGTTTTTTCATTGATTTCCTTGATTTATAGGTTCCTCGAATTAGGACAGCACTTTCAAGCAGAAACCTTGCAAACATCAAAGTTGAGAGACTTGCAAATGTTCAAGGTAAAGACCCCTTGCCAGATTCTTCATTACTGTAGACAGAAAGGTAGTCTAAACTAACATCGCTATTATTAACATTTTCAAATAACACCTTGCATGTGTCAACAGGAAAACAGTTCAGAGCAGTCATAATGACAACTGTGCAAACACGTGACAGCCTAAAAACATCTCACCTGCCTGGTCTGGAGATGTTCAATGATGCCCGTGTTTTAAACACTGCGATGACAAGGGCTCAATCCCACGTGGTTGTAATTGGAGATGCTGCCGCCCTGTGTTGCTTTGGGAAATGTTCAGGAATCTGGAAGAGTTTCATAAACCACTGCATCAACAGCAACAGTGTTGCACCACAACATTTCACTAAAGAGTTCTTTGAACAAGATATTATGGAAACTGTAAAGTTTCAGAAGTTCGAACATGTGGATGAGAGCCATACTCTAGATGATGCGATTCTTAAAGAGCTGAAAGATGATTATGAGCAACTGAAAGCAGATGAAGACAGTTTGGAATTTCAGATGACCTTTTCAAATCACGATGGGTCAAGGGCACTATACAATTTCACCGATACTGGCACAGATCTTTTAAAGATGTGTAAAAAACAACCGGAGATTTACAAACATGGGAAGTTTTTCAGGGAATCACACAGGAAAGGCTACGTCATACCATTTCATAATCCGACCAAACAAATAAGCATCGTGGGACAGGCAAATCTTGGTAAGGCCTTTACTGGAGATCAAGTGGTCCTCCACAAAACAGAAGTTGTAAGCATCACCAAGAAAGAAGAATCAGCACGTGTACTTCTGTGCCTGCTTGAGGATGAAGATCACAGCAAATCACGACAGAATTCTGAAAGCAAATTTATCAGAAGGATGATGATACCGATAAAAAAATCGGAGCCCAAAATATGTATACTGATTTTAAAGAAGCAGCGCAACTATATGCCAATATGGGAGGAAATTGATGGAGAATGGACAGTTGCAACACAAAAGTATATTGATGAAAATCTAAAACAGAACAGTCTATTCAAGGTGCAAGTGATTTGCTGGAACAAAGACAATTTTTTTCCATTGGGGTACATCATAGATATTCTTCCAGTTGGCAGCTCTTTGGATTCTGGACTAAAGATCCTGAATGAAGAATTCAAAGTTGCATACCATCCATGCAAATCAGACAAGGCTGTTTACAACACTGATGAAAACAATACAAACAGACAGGACTTGCGTAAGATAATCACTTTTACTGTGGATCCTGCAAAAGCAAAGATCCTGGATGATGCTATCAGCGTCAGGGAACTTGAAGATCATTACGAATTGGGACTCCATATTGCTGATGTGGCAAGTGTTGTGAAGCCAGGTGATGATTTAGATAGGGCTGCAGAACAAAGTGGCACTACCTACTACTGTGCTGAGGAGAAACCTATTTACATGTTTCCCCAGGACTTGAGCATTCAACTCAGTCTGCAAGAAGGTCAAGATCGCAGGGTGGTCTCACTGATGTTCAAAGCAGAAAAGGATACAAATAAGATAACAGGAAAACCCAAATTTCAGCTGTCTACAATCAACTCTGACAAGCAGCTGTCATATTTAGAGGCAGAGGACATCATCTCCAAAAGCTATAAAGAGACCCCCAAATGTGATACTGTTGAGCATTGTGTAACGGTTGCTTATTGTTTTGCAAAAGCTCAAAGGAAGATAAGACTTGAATCTGATTGGGCTTATTCTCAAACCGATGCTGACAGATTGCCCGGGCAGCGCAAAGCACATCTGATGATTGAAGAGCTTGCTGTGTTATTTAACCAACATGCATCCAAGACTTTGATCAGCTGTGACAAAACCAGGTATTCCACACCACTTCGCTGTCAGGCAAAACCAGATCCTGTAAAGGTAGAAGAATTCAAAGAGGAATGTGGAGAATTTATACCATTGTCTTTTCTCGTGCGGCACAAAGTAGACCATGAACAACAAAGCCCAAAGTGTCAAAACTTTCGCATACTCCCTGAAGTGTGGAAAGAAATTGTTGCAGCTACCAGAACAGATGATACAGACAAAATGATAGATCTAGTTGCTGCTGACGAAATCCACCCTCTGGTACAACCAGTCACTCAAAAGTTCAGAAGGTGCTTCAGTAAAGCTTACTTCATCTGTTCAAAATCATCTCCTGAGGCAGAAATAGGGCATTATTCTCTGAACCTAAAGTCTTACACAAAAGCTTCCTCACCAATACGGCAGTACATGGATGTCATCTTGCAAAGACTCTTGCATTCTTACATATGTAATACAGATGTTCAATACACTAAATCAAAGATCATGGCTTTGTGCAGTCAATTTCAGGAGAGCCTCAAGAATGCCGAGAAGTATGAACAGAAGGCTGAGCAAATTTCATATGCAGTGAGCATGAAAAAACAAAGTGCTTCAAAGATAGCCTTTGTTGTTCATGCAAATCCTGAAGAAGACAGTTTTGCAGTAGCATTTCCCTTTAACAAGAACATATTTGTTGGGAATTTGCAAATTATGTACAAAGATTTGCAACTAGACGATCAACCATTTTACGATGAAGAAAAACACAGTGTCACTCTTAAATGGAAAAGGCGGATCTATTCAGCTGATGCCATGCAAATCCACCAAGAGCTGAAAATGATGGCAGATAGTCATCCTTGCATTGAGGTTCCATTGAGAGTATGGAAAGATACTATTGAGGCAATTGACAATGGAAAATTAGATCATGCAAAGCGTCTCATAATGCATGCTGATGCTGATTTGAAGGAACTGGGAAAACAAACTGTTTTGCCTCAGTCCTCTGAAGGTTACTATGTTCAGGCTGAAAAGTGTCTCTCTGAGGAGCAAGAAATACCAGAGATGCAAACTGAGCATTTTGTTGACATCCAACTCGAGTTGCAGCCAGGTGACATCCTACAGGTCCAATTGACTTCAAGCATTAAAAGAGGTTATCAAATGCCCACTGTTCAGTTGGTACACATTAAACCAAAGTTTGAAATGTGTGTTGACCATGTCAACAGCCCTATCACATGCTTCTCCAGATTGGCAGATATTCCTTCAAGGACTCATTACAATGATACCAAGGAGTATATACGGATCTGGAAACCTTTGTGTGAGATGGAATCTGCTGCCAATGCAGTGAATGAAAGTGATATCATTATCATTGAGAACCTCCAGGTAAAGTTTAACCAAGAGTTGGAAGGCATACTCAAAGGAAGCTTTTTCTTACCGCTACAATGGATCAACGAATGGGCCATTGAATTTAACCTTCGAAACTGCTTTCTGTGCATACGGAAAAGAGGTCTCAAACTGGAAACTTCAAATGTGGAAACTTCAAACGTGGAAAATTCCACCCTGGTAGACCCAAAAGAGTTCACATGGGTAGCCCATGGTTTCACAAGTAATGCAGAAAAATTAAAAAATGGTGGAAGTAAAGTGGAGTTCTACATTAGTCACCTGCCTATGGAGACCATTCCTGAATGTGTTTTTCAGAAAAACACTCATTTCACTGTTGAAATCATTCCAAAACTCATCCCTGATATGTAAGTTCAATTGTAGTTCAGTTTTATATTACATTGCTTACTGGATAGTTGAAACTTTTTTTCAGTTACAAATTTTCTTATTTTGATTGACACTGATTTACTTCTTTATTTATGTAGCCGGAAAGAAAATGCTGTAGTCAACATTACATCGGCATGTGACTTTGTTAAGGCTATAGCACTAGGGCAGCGCATTCCAAAAGAGGGTATGTCCATCATTCATCAATAAATAGTTTGATACTTATATCCACATTAGTTACGCAGAAAATTACAAGCTCCAAACCCAGAATTTATTTAAATCTTTTGCATTGTCTTTCAGTTAAATCAAGCTTAAATATTGTGAGGAGAAACATAAATGGACTGCCAGAGCTGAACCAGAGCCAGCATCGTGCAGTAGATAAAGCTCTAAATAATACCTTCACACTGATACAAGGACCCCCTGGTAGGTGTGTCAACTTGTGTACCTTGATGGTTCATATTTTCTGCTAAGTCTTAAACCATTTTCTTTGCCTCTTAGGAACTGGAAAAACAGTAGTAGGTGTGTACATTGTACACAGTTTTTTTGAGCACAACTCTAAAAACAAAATGAAATTGGATGACCCAAAGGATAAGGAAAAGAAAAAGGTCATTCTCTACTGTGGGCCATCCAACAAGTCTGTTGATGTTGTAGCAGGCAAGTTATGTTGATTCTCTGCAGAATTTAATCTCAATTTCATCTTTGAAGTGGTCATCAAAACCCGTCGTGTTCCGTGTGTCTTTTATTGCTGTAACACAGGGTACTTAATGAGGTTTAAGGACAGCCTAAGGCCCCTCAGGGTTTACAGCCAAGAAGTGGAGATGCTTGATTTCCCCTTTCCAGACTGCAAGCTGCAGTTTTCCCAAAGAACCCTTCGCCAAGATCATTCCAAACCAGAGCTCAGGTACTGCAATCATATCAGTTGGTGACTAACTGCTTTTGGATTGTTTTGTTGATTGTTAATATAACACTGGCCTTTTTTACATTAATTTAGGGATATCACTATGCATCACCGCATGCGTCAGGACCAAAACATTTATTCAGTTCAAATAAGAGACTTTGATAAACGTATTAAACTTGCTTTTGAAAAAAAGGGAGAACTGACTGCTGAAGAAGTGAAAGAGTAAGTTGTTTTTTTTTTGTTTTTTTTTTTAGTGCCTGAAACATTATTTTTTGACCATTTAAATTAATGTATTGTTGGAAGATTTTGGAACATTTTTTAAATAAATGTTAGTGAAACTATTATTTGCAATAAAAGCAATCAATTTTGCATAAAAATCAGTTGAAGGAACTGTATGGATTGTTTTCCTAGATACAAAAACCTTCTCAGAGACGCTCGGGCATATGAACTACAACAGCATGACATCATACTGTGCACATGTACGCAGTCTTCCACCCCAGTCTTGACTAAGACTGTCACTGCACGTCAAATTCTAATTGATGAGTGTGCTATGGCCACTGAACCCCAGGCCCTGATTCCACTAGTCTGCAACAAACCAGAAAAGGTTTGGACATCATCAAATGCTGTGTTTCCTTCCTTGAGTTGCCCTGCTAGGCCTTTATAGAAACCACTGCTGCCTGTTCTGAGGTCTTTCTGCATTCTGTCTTCTTTAATAACTAAAAAGCATGCTCTCTTGGACTGAAACCAGGGGGTTTAAAGAAGTTTATAAAAAGAACCCCCATCAGTACTAAATGTGGTTAATAAGTAAAAGATAAAATGATGTTGCTTCATATTGCTGACAAGACATTTAAAAAAGATATACTTTTGCACAGAAACACACTAAGCAGTTTTCTGTTGGTTAGAAGTGTAAAACAAGGTTCAAGTGGTTCACCTAGGACTACTACTTCATTTTCATTTATGACTACTCCTAACTTCAGGGTATGATTTTTTGTAAATAAGACCCCAAAAAAGAGGGTGCCTCATCGCTGCTTTGACAGTAGTCACTCTATTGCTAGTTACTCACTCTGTCTTACACTATCACCAATATAACTTTCAGATTGTTTTGATTGGGGACCACAAACAGCTACGACCCATTGTGAGGAACGAATTTGTGAGGAAGCTTGGAATGGCCAAGTCTCTGTTTGAGCGCTACTATACAATCCATGAGAAGAGGGCAGTTATGCTGGACATCCAGTACAGAATGGTAAGAACATTAACTTTACACGATGTATAGCACATAATAAATATACTGGATTACAAAAGTTTAAGACCACATCAAAAATCTAATCTTACCATATTAAAGTTTTTATATATGCTAAACTTAATAAAGTACACACACATGCGCAATCCTGTATGTGTGTGGGGGGAATAGAACAAGAATTTAAACAGCAGATTAGTAAAATTGCCCGTGGGAACACATTTGTAGCCTGCCATGGAAGTAGGTTTCAAGTGATTCAGGTGAATTTGATCTACTCAACAGAGGCTTGTTCAAATCAATAATTTTGCTGTCATTATTCACCTGGATGCTTGACCTGCATGTCAGTCAATTTTTCATCAAAACATTGTTGGAAAAGTAAAACATCACTGACTATGTGGGGGTATAAATATGGCCTCAGTTATCAGATTTGAACAAACTTTTGGAGTCTCTGCAGCTCTATAGTTAAAGGGGGCCAAACAAATACGCTGTAACTATTTACTACTGACAGGTTTCACAGATTCACTCAAATCTTACTCACTCCATTCGTCACTCAAATTGTTTAGATAGAGAGTATCTTGCCTATATTAAGTCTAATTGACAATGCCAGATTAACAATTTGTTAGTATACTTATTAGTATAAGTATCTTGCCAAGTGGTCTCATACTTTTGGATTGCACTCTTTATACACTACATTGACTACCACATTCAAATTCTAACTAAACTGTTATTTACTTTGATAGCACGAGGACATATGTGAGTTCCCATCAAATGAATTTTATAATGGAAACCTGAAAACTGGAGTGGAACAGCAGAGGAGTGTCTTTCAAGTTGACCACAAGACAAAACCCATTGTTTTTGGGGATGTCAAAGGAAAGACAATAAGTCTAGTTGTCAACACAGCCCAAGGCAACCAAAACTCTAAAGCTAATCTTGAAGAGAGAAACAAAGTGGTACAGTATTGGATGTTCTTTTGTTTCCTCTTAAACAGTAACATTTAAATATAAAAAAGCAAAAGTTACTGTAAAGCTAATGGATGCTCAACTATTTCAATTTGGTTCTCTTGCAGATTACCATTGCTGAAAAGCTAGTGAAGACTGCCAGAATTGCACAGCAAAGTATTGTGATTTTATCACCTTATAATGCCCAGGTGTCAGAAATCAGGAATGAGCTGAAGAAAAAGAAGATGGAACAAATCCCAGTTACCACGATCACAAAAAGTCAAGGTGAGCTACTCTGTTACCCAACCACAAAACCTTTCCTAAAGTTTCCTAAAGAGGAAAGGCTTCAGAATATGTTTCAAAATATAGTAAAATATATTTAGAATAAATAAAACATTAAAACTATATCAAAATGTAATATAAGATAAACAAAACATAATTTGGAAAAAAGCCAACAGAACAAAAAAACTGTTCAGTTTAAAAAAGACCCATGTGTTGTAGTTTGCAGTTTGTTTTGGAATATAAAAGCAAATATAACTGACTTCATTTAATTCAGTTGACATGGAATTCTTTTTCTGGGTATGATTCAGGAATTTCTCACAAAATCATGAAACCAGAAGAACTACAACAAAGGATAATAACTAGGAAATTGGGGGATTAGGATCAGTTTGCATAATAAGCAATACTCAAAAGTGTCAAAGGATAGACACAGGAAAAAGTCAGTTATGCTGTTTAATGATAGCAAAATATGTGACAACAGTCTTGTCTTTTAGGAAGTGAATGGCGTTATGTCATCTTATCTACAGTGTGCTCTCTACCAAATGAAGAAATTGAGAAACAACCAGAAAGAAGCTGGCTTTCCAAACATCTGGGCTTTGTTGGTGATCCCAATCAGATAAATGTAGCCATCACCAGGGCCAAGGAGGGACTCTGCATCATTGGTGAGATAATGCAGCTGTGCAGATCTGTTTTTAAGAATTATGCAGACGTTGCTGAGCTCCTAATATATAGTTGTCTAAGAAAATCACTCTTGTTTACACTATTAATTGAGTTGTGGATTTTTTGAAATTACTACCACTGTCATATTCCTAACCTAGTTTCACTGAATAACCAATAACGATTATTTTAAAGCATGTTTTAAAACATTTTGGTAATTAAAACCTAAAATGTATTCAGTTATAAATATAATTTATTATTGTGTAGAGTAAACTATTCAATTCTTCATTATTGATACTCATAAGTCATAATAAGTTTTAATTTTAAACATTCACAATGCTACTTGTACATGGCAAATACCTCACCTGAGTAAAAAGTCTGACTTTGGTGCGTTGTCTGCAATTTGTAGGCAGCTTGTATGCAGGAGGCCATATTAGCAGTTGTAGTCTTGTTTCATATTTGCTTTTTGGGTGGTAAATGATGATGCAAATCAGCTGTATTGCCACTGTATTTTTGGCGAGACGTTTTTATACAGGTCAGTTTGATGACCAGATCATTATCTAGTTTTCAGCATCACTTTTTAAAAGTGGATGTTTCTAAATTCAGCAACATTACAAAGATGAACGAAGCAGTCTCTAACATGTGTCTATTGTTTCAAAGGTGACCAAGAATTGCTCATGTGCAGTCCAACTTGGAGACATCTCTTGAACCACTACACTCTTCACAATGCAGTGACAGGTGCAGACAAGATTTCAGTGTGTTCAGCCACCTGATTGATTCTGTGCTTTGTGAAGTTTGCAGCAGCAGACCAGAGCTCCTACGGGGAAGCTAGTACAATTTTATGATTTTTTTTATGTCATTAGTTTTCTTCTTTTTTTTCAGTTCTGTTTTTAAGTTTATATTGGAAATATTTCTTTTATAACATTCACCTTACTCATTTGAAATATGAATAGTAAGTAGGAAATCCTACAACACTTCATTACATGAATTGCAAATATTGAATTTTGTATCACAGTGGATATTTCAGTTGTGTATCGCTAGCAGGAGACTTGGCATGTTATTATAGATCTTATAAGTTAATTTAGGTATACTTGAGCTGTATGAACTATCAAATTGTCAGTAGTTCCTGCTTATTGATGAATTATTTTGTTTTCTTACCTGAAACCTTGGTTTAGCACTTAAACAGCCTCACCATTCAGTGAGCCTGTCACTGTTTTTAAGGAAATATTATAATATTGCTTTTTTTTTTCATTTTACATTTTTTTTATATTGTATCTTCAGGGATCAGCTTTAGCTGGAATTTTGGACCAAAATCCTGGTTGTTTGTTGTATTGTTGTATGTATTGACATGTGTAAATTATAAGTTTGAATTTAAATGATATTGCTCCTTTATACCATGTTTCACATTGAACTCTGTCTTCAAATATATAGTGTAATAGTAATAATGCTCTCAAATTGATCAATATTCACTGTGGGTTTTGTCTTTGATTGGCTAATGAACTGTATTGAATAAATAATTAATAAACTGCTCAAAAAAATGTAAACACATCCAAACTCAATCATGCTGGATATCTTTGGTGATAAGGACTGTTAAAAATGAAACAGTGCCACATTTATTTTGATGGAAATTAAAATCATCAGCTTACAGAGGGAAAAATTCAAAGACATCCAAAAAATAAAAGTAAAAACAATTTGCATGCTAGTCCATTTTGCCAAAGTTTCATAGAGCCACTCAAAATGGTACTCAAAATAGTGTGCACTATTGAGCCTGACAGTGCTTTGTAATGAGCTTTTTTAAAAGGAAAAAAGCTCATTACAAAACAAAGCTTCTTCGTTAGCCCTCATGCCATCTCTTTTCAACACCAAAAATATTACTCAAGAGGACAGCAGCTGAAATATGAAATCCAAAGATTCTGAACTGATCGTGCCCTGGGGGATCTCCTCCCAGACTTGTATCAGGGCATCACTGAGCTCCTGGACAGTTTGAGGTAGCATTGGATGGCCTGAAACATGCTCAGATGAGTTTGGGGGCCAGTTGGTGATATCAAATTCTTCATCCTCCAAGAACTGCCTGGATAGTCTCACCACATGAGCCTGGACATTGTCGTGCATGACCTATGCCACCAGCATAGGGTCTCACAATGGGATTTCATCCCCATACTAATGGCAGTCAGGGTTCTGTTGCCTAGCCTGTAAAGGTCTGTCCCTGGATATACCGCCCCAGACCTACCACCAAACCAGTCCTGTTAAACAATGTTAAAGGGAGCATAATAAGCTCCCAAGCCCTTTTGATGTCTGTCACATGCACTCGGGGTGAACCTGTTCTCATCTGTGAAAATCACAAGGTGCCAGTGGTGTACTTGCCAATTCTGGTATTTTATGACAAATGCCATTCAAGCTCCACAGTACAGGGCAGCTCACTAAATGACACCAGGCCCTCAGGCCACCCTTGTGAAGTTTGCTTCTGATTGTTTGGTTAGATATACTGTATTTAAACCAGCCTGGGTCACTTTGTAACTCTGGTGCTCCTGTGTTGCTTCTTGCACAAAGAAGCAGACACTGGTCCTACTGGTGGGTTAAGAACCTCCTATGGCCCTGTCCAGCTCTCCTAGAGTAACTTCCCATCTCCTGGAATCCTCTCCATGCTGTGCTGGACACACAGCAAACCTGTTGAAAATGAAACACATTGATGTACCATCCTGAAGGAGTTGGACTACCTCTGCAGCCTCTGGAGCATCCAGGTATCATCTCATGCTACCAGTAGTGACATTGATCATATTCAAATATAAACCTATGAAAAAACTGCTGGAAAAGATGAGGAGAAAATTGTCAGTGGCCTCCACCATTCCTCTGTTGTGGGTTTCTTATCCTTGCCATATAGTGCAAGGATAAGAATAGTGGTAATTTCATTAACAACAAAGCAGCTGAAACTGATTAATAACCTCCTCTAATACAAAGCTTAATTGACTTGATGCTATACTCAGATTAACAATGTAGTATATATGGAAACGCTTCGAGCAGAGAACCCATGTCAGTACAAGCTTCAGTGTTTCGTAAAGCTTAATTTGTCCCTTACTGCAGTGCAATTTCAAGACAGCTGCGATCAACTCTCCCACTTTTCCTTAAGGATGACATTTTTATCCAGGTCATGGACGGGGATGGAAGTATGCCTTCAGCGAGGGACACGCCCACGAAATCATCTATTGAAATCATGCAGGAGGATTAGAAGCCAAGCAAATATAAACAATCAATCTAAATGTTAAACAGATGTTTAAACAGAAATTAAATTTTCTGTTAATATCAGCAAATTAAATATTTACAACATGCATAATTCATAATTCAATACAATTTAAGTACTTGCAGGGCCAGTCACCTTTTTCCATGTTCACTGTGACATTAAGTTTTGTAGCTACAACACCAATAGTAAAATTCTCACGGAAGGAGCAGAAAAAAAGGAAGTGTGTGTGTGTGTGTGGAGAGAAAGGGACAGACTGTTATGTAACGCAGGCCTTGCCTTTTATTGTGAAGGCCTTTGCCGGAAATGCTTAGTGTTTCCTCACTGTCGTTTCTTCCTGTTTGTGTTTCGTGCGATATCGTCCCACATTGCTGTGGAAGTTTTCTGTGTTCTCTGTAGAAAGGTGACGAGACACACGGGAACTGTTGCTGGAAAAATGTGACCGTTTTTGTTGAAAGGATGAGCGATTGTCGCGCGGACACCGTCGGTGGGGATAACTGGCGGAGACGTACAAGGAGTGCGCGAGCGTGCTGCAGACAAACCACCGAAGCGGGAGTTGACGAGTCCAGCGTGCTTCGGTGTCTGAACGTGGGAAACACGGAAGAGGACCATGACATGGAGGAGGACACCAGCCTCTTCAAGCAGGACGGCCTGGAGCAGAAGGTCATGGCGCCCCGCTATAGTCTGCTGCGGGAGGTGGGAAGGGGAACGTACGGCGTGGTGTACGAAGCTCTGGCCCGGAGATCGGGTGCTAAAGTTGCTGTAAAGAAACTGCGGTGCGACGCGCCGGAAAACGTGGAGCTCGCCCTGCAGGAGTTCTGGGCGCTAGCAAGTCTAGAAAAAAGGCATCAAAATGTTGTTCATCTAGAGGAGTGCGTGCTGCAGAGGAACGGTATGGCACAGAAAATGAGTCATGGAAACAAACTGTCCAAGCAGTACCTGCGCCTGGTGGAGACATCATTAAAAGGTGGGGGTCGCTCTCGCTTAGCCCTACAGCTTTACCTGTTTGAGCTGAGATTAGATAAATTGGATAAAAGATGTGTTCACAATTAGTGCCGAAATAAAATAGCATCCTAGGTATTAGATAGTTGTGCTGTGTAGCAACATGTTTTGCTTTTAGGTTAATGTAACCAAAATAAGAGGATTATTCAGTGTACTTTTGACTTTACGTTCTAAGGACGGGGCACTGCGTCAGATTTAGATATGGATTTGCTGCTTGTGCCACGGTTTCGTCATATTTTGCTTCAATTACTAATCATTGGGGTTCATTAGTTATCAGTTTCAGTTCTGGCTTGGTCACAATTTGGATCACTGGTGACCTGATTGTTACCCAGAGGAGGCTGTTTAATCTTGCTGGTTTTACTTTTTGTGATTCGTGCCTTGTGCTGGCCTGTAGCCATCTTTTAAAGGCCCATAATAAGGTTCTTATGCTTGCAAAGGTTAGTTTGGAGGGTTAGCTTTGTCATTATAGCACAGTTGTTTTTGTCGCCATGACACAGACTCGCTGGGGGATGGGTAGATTTTGACACACTAAAATGGAGTCTGTTGCGTTGCTTGTGTTAGAGGTAATTTTCACATTCCACTCACAATCCGTGCACTTAAGACAAGTTTACACTTACACCGTTTTTGCTTTGTTGGTTTAGCCTGTCTCGGTGCCATCACCTCCCTGGCGATGCTATCACCTCCCTGGCGATGCTTTCTTTAAACGCACAGTGACAATGTTATCTTAGGACAGTTTATCTCAGGCCCACCAGTCCATTGATTGGTAGGTTTTCTCAGTAGAAGTGGCTTTTGATATGTGTATTAACATACACCACATCTGTGTTCTTCTTTCATAAGGGGGGGGGGGGGGGGGGGGTGTAGATATGTCTCACCATTTACTTAGTTTACTTATGTAACAAGTACAAAAACCCCATCAAAGATTATTGCCTCAAGAAGATCAAAGAAGACGTGGGCAGTTTGCCTTGGATTAAAAACTGTGTTATGGGGCAATCGTGGCTCAAGAGTTGGGAGTTTGCCTTGTAATTGGAAGGTTGCTGGTTCGAGCCCCGGCTTGGACAGTCTCGGTCGTTGTGTCCTTGGGCAAGACACTTCACCCGTTGCCTACAGGTGGTGGTCAGAGGGCCCGGTGGCGCCAGTGTCCGGCAGCCTCGCCTCTGTCAGTGCGCCCCAGGGTGGCTGTGGCTACAATGTAGCTGCCATCACCAGTGTGTGAATGTGTGTGTGAATGGGTGGATGACTGGATGTGTAAAGCGCTTTGGGGTCCTTAGGGACTAGTAAAGCGCTATACAAATACAGGCCATTTACCATTTCTTTACAAAGTATTTATAAAATTTATTAACTTTTGTTTTTCTACAAGAAAACATAAGCTATAGACTGGTTGTTCAACACCTTTTTGACACTAATTCTTAGTGACATAAAATATTCCCACAGTGTACTGGTAACACATTTTCTTGGTAAGTGAAAGGTTAATTTCAGGCAGAGACGCAAATCCCCTTTGGGGTTGCGTCAGGAAGGACAGCAGGCATAAACTCTGGCAAGTCAAACTACGTGACAAGGGAAGCATCTAAAAGTAGGTTTTCCTAAAGACATTTATAACATAGACTCGATAATACACAACCACTTAAAAGAGAGTACAAATAATGTAGCAACTTGTCAGTACAGCATAGAGCAGGGCGATATGACCAAAAATATTTATCACAATATACATTTCAGGGCTCTCAAAATTTCAAAATCCCTGGTAGCCCTTCGGGCAGGGACTCTTCAGTTTTTGGTAGCCCAAAAAAAATTTAAGTAGCCCGAATAAAAAAAGAGAGCAATTTTTTGATTAATGTTTTGTTTCCGTTATAATATTATACATTAAAGTATAATATTGTAACGGAAACAAAACATTAATCAAAAAATTGTTGAAACACAAATTACAACATTGTATAAAAATTACAATCATCAACTTAAATACTTGGTTCTAATTGAACAGAAATTTCTATGAACTTGTAAGAACTGTGTAGTAGGGCTGCTCGATTATGGCAAAAATGATAATCACGATTATTTTCACTGAAATCGAGATCTCGATTATTTGACGATATTTATTTAACAATAACAATGTATTGAATAATGACTTTAAAGACTGTCAAAAAATAATATAAAATAGTGTGCAAATACTGATAACAGTGCAAATGTTTGCAATATAAAAAATAAATGAAAAATGTAAACATCTGTTTAGTGAACTTTGCAGTGTTGCTCTGTGGTGCAGCTACGACACTGTAGCAAAGTTTACACACTATGTCTACTTGATCCACGTCTGTTTTTTTTTTTTTCTTTTTTTTACCTCTCTTTTCAACCAACGGCAGTCACTCTCCTCTCCAAATAACTTCTGCTTAGCTTTCCGAGCTTCCCTCGGGTCCTCTTGTTGTGACACGTGTTCGAAATGCAGAGAGGTGCGCTCGATTTGCCACACGGAGCAGCGCGAGAGTAAAGCACGAGGGAGGGGCTAATAATCGGCTCAGGCATTTTTAATGATCGTTGAAAGCCCAGATCATAATCGTGATTAAAATTCAATTAATTGAGCAGCCCTACTGTGTAGGACATGAATCAGTCTGTGTCAGATCCTGAATTTGAAATTTCCACTGAAGTCACGGGTAAGAGACAAGTGGAACCAAGATCGAGGCCATTTGCTTTTTGAAGTTTGCAAAGACTGCTAAATTTTGCCAGTGGTAGTTCACTCTTTGCAACATAGTACGCTGTTCTAAACAGATTTTTCGGGTTTATTTTTAGTAATGCATTTCTCATGGATTCTAATGGGGGCCTTTTTTAAAATTACTGGTCCCAGTAACAAAGGCGCTTGTCGATCGAGGGAAAACCAACAACACACCCGGCATTCGTTGTCAAAATAAGACGCGCACCAGATAAGAAGTTGCAGCGTGCGGGACGTCGGGCTAGCGATTTTGCGAGCCCTGCTTTTGGAAATTTGCGATAACGATATAACTGACGATATAATTGACACTAGACAAAATACTCCACAACTTTATTAGTGCAAAAAAAAAAGAAACCCCATTAATGTTTTTTCACTTAAACAAGCAGCTGTTTTTTATGTGCATTAAAGTTCTATAAATAAATAAAATTTAACAGTGCAAATTCCTCGCTGACAGTTTAACCAAAAGGCATTTCCAGTGGAAACTGGCCGACATATCCTCAGCATAACCATGTATAATATCCACAAAACTTAAAAAGAGGTTATACACACACAATACGGTAATATTATGTTGAAGCACAGTACGTATCACTGCGCGAGGCTCCTGCCTACGATAGTCCATCAAGCAGTGCGGCTTAGTAGCTTAGCAAAGTCATACTAAAACATTTGACAGATTTTCGAGCGCCGTGTACATAAAATCGTTTCAAGGTGAGTAAGCACAACCAGAATTCATACATAAGGCACACGGGATTACACTGTCAATTTTCAGGAAAATCAAAGGATTGATTTTAAACGTGCTGTGTGGTAATAACGACGGCCCGCTAGCATGCTCTACCAAAAATTGTGGTTTGTTGTGTATCTGACGGGCGAAAGATAAACCAGTTCCACACCACCAAAGTTGCAGCATTTTTACAAACCAATTCTGGTTCATCTGTTTCATTCAACGATCCGCTTTCGCCCTTCACATTCTCTGTCGCTGCTATGCTTTTTCCACCATGTGTGCATGAAAACAAAGGCACTGCGCAGGCGCATTTTACCCATATTCTATCGCGATATTCCTCTTTCTTATCGTTGCCTAACATTTTACCGGTATTAATGTGAACGGTATGATGTGGGCCAGCCCTAGTACAGCATACCCTGTTTATCATACATCTGGACACTTACGAGGACCATAACTTGCAAAGGGATCATTCAATTCAATTTTATTTATATAACGCCAAATCACAACAACAGTCGCCTCAAGGCGCTTTATAATGTACAGCAGATTATACAATAACAGATACAGAGAAATTATAGCCAGCCAGTGCAGCAGCCCCAACATGTCAGTAAATTTGACACATTTTGCTGCGTCTATTTCTGTAATTCAGTGTCAGTAATGAAAATGAATGCACATGCTGCTGTCAGTGCTGTAGCCTGTATAATTATATCGACAAAGGAAAATAAAAATATATTCTTCAGCCGACCAGAAAAATCCCCAGTATGCTAGATTACCAGTGCAGCCCTGTATATAGACCTTTTGTAGATTGTGTACAGTGTGTATCACTGCTAGATATCAGTAGATTACATTTTCAGCCAACTGCAGTCAAAAATGTAATCAAACTGTTTGTCAGAGGGAAACTGAGTTTTAGCACAATGTCGGGAGTAAATAAGGATTTTTATGCACATAGTGTGTGTGTGTTAGAGCCCTGATTTCAATTTAGGAGATGAGTTTTGAGGTGAAGTGGAGGAAAGCTGTGGAGGGGGCAAAATGAGAGGGAGATAAAGAAAATCATGTTAAATGGTCATATATAATTTGAATGGGGCTGCAATGATTCATCGAGTGACTGGAGTATTTCTTATCCGATTACTTGAGTAATTGATGACTCATTAAATTACTCGATGACTAACGGTTTCCCATCTGTAGAACTGGAAGTCTTTTTGCACATCGAGATGCCTGCTGGCCATTAAAATGAATGCAGGTCTAAGGCACTTCGTCATACCACATACACATCACTTTGATAAACTGTGTCATTCTACATTTTTTTTCTCTCTTTTTTTTTTATCATTTTTGTTTTTACTGTCTATCTGATAAGTGTCTCGCTGTTACAGGTGAGAGAGTGCTTGGCCCCCCAGAGGAACCTTGTTACCTGTGGTTCGTCATGGAGTTCTGCGAAGGAGGAGACCTCAACCAGTTCATCTTATCTCGGCGACCCAACCCACGAACAAACAGCAGCTTCATGCTCCAACTAACAAGTGCTGTTGCTTTCCTGCACGAAAACAATATTGTTCATCGAGATCTCAAACCTGACAACATCCTAATTTCAGAGAAATCAGGGACTCCAGTTCTGAAGGTGGCAGACTTTGGCTTGAGTAAAGTTTGCGCTGGTTTAGGAAACACCAGTGAGGGAAAAGACTGTGAAGACAAGAACAAAAACGTCAACCTCAACAAGTTTTGGTTGTCATCTGCTTGTGGCTCAGACTTCTATATGGCTCCTGAGGTGTGGGAGGGCCACTACACAGCCAAGGCTGACATATTTGCCCTGGGCATCATCATCTGGGCCATGCTGGAGAGAATTACTTTTATTGATTCTGAGTCTAAGAGGGAGCTATTGGGTACCTATGTGCGACAGGGAGGTGACATTATGCCTGTTGGTGAGGCACTTCTCGAGAATCCAAAGATGGTACTGAGCATCCCACAGAAACGCAGGTCATGTATGTCAGATGGAGTGAAAAAGCTGCTTCAGGACATGCTCGCTGTCAACCCTCAGGACCGACCAGATGCTTTTGAGCTGCAAGCCAGAATGGACCAAGTTATGTGTACTACATGACCCTCAGCCATACTGTTCTACAGGTACACGTCTCGTTTTAATCACCCTCCAGCATTCTGTTTTGCTGACGGTTATTCTGCCTTCAGTTCGTCTGCTAGTACTGTTTGTATTGTTTAGCTAACAGCATTCCTTGTCCAGATTTGCTCCCTCTGCTGAGTCAAAGTGAATTGAAAAGAAAAAAATCGATCTGAACTCATTGTACATTACTGCTATCTGAAATGTTCAGCCTGCTCTGTAATGTACTGGAGAAGTATCATATGAAGTAACTTCAGATCATCCTTTAGACTGAGACAGTTTGGGGAATTTCTCTAAAGCATTGCCAATGCTATGTCAATACTACTTCATATGAAATCAAGATATTATTGTGGTTTAACATCAAATATGCTTAGTATTGACTGCACAGGTTTTATTTGATGTTGAGGACCAAGAAAATAGAAAACTAGCAAAGGAACCAGCCGCCAAGGAAAAGTACAAGATAGGAAGGCCTTGGGCTACCTAATTAATTCTTAAACTTATTACTAAATATTATTTAGTCAATATTACTACTGAATTTTTTTTTATTCACTAAGTACCTTCTGACAGAAAAGTGGGAAATATCACCAGCCGATCTCCAGTAAGTCTCTTATTCTGTAAAGGAATAGAACCTTCCAGTCTTGAACTGCAGCTCGCCCCAGTGGTAATTGCTCAGCACATAAACCAGTCTTCCACCTGCTGCAGCTTCTGTAAAGACAGGCATACACTGTGTGACTTTTTTTTTTTTTTTTTTTTTTGGCCCATTTTGAGACGATTTTTCACCTGTGTGTCGTGCATCGTGTAGTATACATGGGGTAATGAGAGGCGATTAAGACCTCATGACCATCTCCCGATCAACGGTCGTATGGTCACAAGAAAATCAAACCTGTTTGAAATCCTGGTCACCCCTCGTGAGGGCATCTCACTGATGAAGCAGTGTCACAAGCTGATTTAACGCAACCTCTCACGCTGCGCATGCGCAAACACAGAAATAGAAGTGAAAAAGACAGAGCAGCATGGCAGTGCAGTGTGGGATCTGGACACAGATTGCAGTCTCCCCACTTCCGGGTTCCTCTTACATTTCCGGAAACAAGAACACCACGTGTTGTGTATGGACGCACACTGTGAGCAATCAGGTTACATCAGCACGTCGGGCATATAGTGTGAGAACATGCATTATGAGCTACGAACTTCTAACTCCTGCGATTCAGTCGCACAGTTTGAGCAGGAGCTGAATAACGCGACTGAAAAAATCGCAGTGTATGCCCAGCTTAAGAGTGACCCTCCAGCTCACTGTGGATCTCCAGAGCAGATCAAGTGCTGCAGTCCACAAAGGTGGAGACTGAGAGTTATCATTCCATAGGATGATATGATTTTGGTTAAGTAGCTGAATGATATAAAACACCAGTGCATCAGCAACCTAGCCAGCTAGCCAACATAGAGTAAAAACCATAGACAGCAGAAAAAATAAACGCAGACTGTTCGATATGACTCCACATGAACAACTGATTGACTGAGGTGGATCATCCACTAGTAAACTTATGGTGTCAATAATAAGTTGCCATATGTATTCAGGAAAACGGTCCAAGTAAAGTGTGTTTGGGGAAGCCGTGCGTTGTATATCAGGCCAGTAAAGTATGGAGACAAATTTGCCTCACAAAGGTAGCAAGTACGTATGATATGATCCACAAGGGTAAACTAAGCCTTACAAATGTTCTGTGATTTATGTGTAACATTTAAGGACTCCCGCATGTGCTTCAATCCATACAAAGATATGAAGCAATCTGACCACATGTAAAACTGTTTTACTAATGCATATATCCAAACCTGAATCAACACTGATCATGTACGCAAAATTTATGAAGTTCAACTCATGAATCTGATCATTTTCTTAATGTATGCATTTGTAAAAGAGTTTTACATGTTGTCAGATTGGTTCATATTTGTGTGTGGATTCCCTACTTTACTGGCCTAATATACAGTGCACGGTTTCCCTTCTCAAGGATTGTTCTGTCTCCAGCCTTGGTGGGGCTGTTCTCATATTGTTCCCTTGCCATTAAGAATACACCTTGGATGGTTCAGTGGAGAACAGCTGGTTTATTTTCCTGGCTTCTGTTCCTATATCTCTTCGCTTTGCAGTTTTCAAAGACTCCGGTATGGACAGTTTGCTGTACTTCTTAGGCATCCCTTTCTTCATCACACTTCTCTACATTACAGATAGTTGGCTGCCTTCCCAATGTGTTGCCTTGAGCTTATCTAGTCTCCTCCTCCATGTAGAGTACTACTGCTTTTGGCTGTTCATCTTGTAGCCAAGCATCTGAAGGACCACTGCTGTATTTCTTTTAATATTGGCTCTGCCCTGCTGTCAAATTAAAGAGAAAATCGGATCGTCTTCTGAGAAACATCTTTGGATCGTCTATTGCTGCCTACCTGTGCTTTAATAACAATCTATATTATTCATATGAGAATTCTCATTTCTGTTCCAATCTGGTTCCTGTACGTTATTTGCCTCAAATTACATTTGAGGTGTGAGCTACTGGGACCTATTATACAGAATTAATTTATTTGTAATAGTGGGCGGGGCATTTGTTTGTGTAGTGCCTACATACTTTATTTAGTGACTGGACTCTGGATATTTGTTCTCACATGTATAAATGCCTGTGTGTATTGTGGTGGTGCTAACCAAGACCACTGGTTGAGTGACCAAAGCCCCAGTTATCCTTTGACCTCTGAGCCACAGATGGCTGGTTATAAAGGGAGCATACATTCCCTTATTGAACATGGTCAGTGCACATGATGGGTGAGCGTTGTATGCCGTGACTGTACAACACACTATGCTTGTGTTTGCCATTGCATAATGTGACATTGGGGGGTGGGGGCACTACAAACCCAGCTGACCTCCGGTCTCTTGCTCTGCTTTCTTCCTCTAAGTGTTGTGAAGACTCCCACCACCCCTGCATGCATTGTTTCAGCCATCCCCTGCTCATCTCCCTGCACGTTTTCCATGCTGAGCAAGACTGTCATGAGTTCAAATGGGCTGACTCATTTACAGTTTAATAATTAATATTTATGCAAGTAAAGTCACGAGCACAGATTTTTTTTCTGCAGTGCGAAATTTTGCATCATTGGATAAACATCAGAGAATGCGTATATGTTTGTTTTTCTTCATTGCAGTCACCGCATGCTCCTTTCAAGGCTAACACACATAGTGATTCACTAGAGTCAAACACACAGATACGCATGCACAAAAACACATGAATACACACCAAATCTCCAACATCCAGAAGACACAATACTGTCAGTTATTTTGTCTCCTACTAATGTGAAAACAACAAGAAGAAAGAAAGGAAGGGTAAAAGCTGCCAGTATTTTTGCATTTTTATGTGCGTGATGGTGTGCTAGTTGTTCTTCAGCAAGGAAGGAGGGACAAGAAGACTTGTAGAGGTTTGCTGACCCAATAGGTCTGGAAGAATTGCAGCCTCAGTGTGTACAGAGATACGAGAGAGAGATGGTATTTGTTCTGCTGACATCCTAGTTAACTCTCTTTGGCTTAGCTACAGTTCACAATGACCTAAAAATCACCAAATATTCATGTAAAGGTAAGCTCTCCATCACACAATTGCTCCAAAAGGTAGTCCTGTGTGATGAGCGTTTTGAGTATACAATAAACCTGTTCTGAATAGTATGTTGCAAAGGGTCTATCAGATTCTCGTGTTGCATGAAGCAACACTCATAAGTCAGCACTCATTATCAATGCGTATTCAGATTGCAGGATGAAGCTCCAAATCCCTGTTAAAGCTATCTAAGTCACTTATGTAACAGTACAAGTGGAAATGCATGACTGCATAACTGGGTGCAGTCTGCAGGGAAAGGCGTAATGGTTAAGTCACATTTAACAAAGGGCCTGTTTGTGCTGCAGAATTCAGCAGAGTTTTTGGATCCTCTCAGCTCTACCATAAACACATCTGTGCAGTCTGCCATGCTGCCACATATTTTTAATGTGTGAATATGACCAGGGGATGCAAGGTTTTTGGGAGCTGATCACATAAACCAGGTTTTCACAGATTCCTTTATTTGACCACCATAATGTTACATTGTCATCTCTGCCAGCGATTTGGGGTTGGTCTGGCTGAGATGGATTCTTTTATGATATACCCTGGGATCTGCCAAGTCAAACATTTGTTTTGTCTTGACTCTAGAGTCAGCTTACTCACTGTTCTTGTAGGTTACAGTATTGATATTCACTCATTTGATATACTGCTGACTTTGCCCTTGAAGATATTTCTGTGTAATTCAGTTTACATTCATTGTCCATCTGCTGGAAGCAAATGTGTCAATTGCTTAACGTGTGTGCAGTCTGCAGTGGGCATTGCTGTAATAAATTTGGGAGCTATTTACTGCAACAGGTACTGATTCAGCACATCTGCTGCTCTTTTCACATACTCGCCACTGCACATAGATCAGCCTTGTAGAATGTATGTCACTGAGGTCTGTCCAGCTGTCTCTATGCCATACATGTTTTTCTGAATCTGAACAACACCTGGCACCGATCTGAAATCCTCCAGGGGACAAGGAAAACACTTTTTAAACATATTATTATTTATAATGGCAGATGTGCTGCTACCAAACAGAAATGTGTCAGGAGAAAAGCAGTGTGCAGTTTGATCTTTTAACTCCAGAAATCAGCTAAGATTGACACGCTTGGTTAGAATATTTGAAGTCACAAATGTGTGTTAGACAGATGTCACAAGGCCCCGAGGCACATGAGGCACATGCACATGGCCTCTAGTGAGGTCAGCTGCCCATTGCCTCTGGTCGATCCCAGCAACAGTCGCCTGGGATTTGGTGCTGTATAAATAAAATTGAATTGAATTGAATTGGTTCTTTGGGACTCTCGTCCTTCTGCTGGGTTGGATACACAGTTGTTGCCAAAATGTGTGGTCTCAGGTCTTCTCAGGTACTCTTTTGGGCTGTGGATGGCCCGATCTCCTGGATCTATCTCTGTCTGCCTTTGGCTCCTGGGGATTGTTATTGCAACTAGCCACACTTGTAATCAAGTACATTTTGTAATTTCTCTCTCTCTCACACACAGTCAAGGAACTTTGGCACAACGGTGCATTCAGATCATAATTCTGATGGCAAAATGTGCCAGACATTACAGGGTTTTTTTTTTAATTTCTAACTTTATAGCAAATGAATTTATCCTCTGTATTTGTAATATAGGACTTTAGAAAAACAAAACAAAAACTTTGTCACTTTGTCCCAAGCTTGTCCACCTCCATGTCCCACGTGTAATAAACCAAAGGTTTTGTGCATCTGTCTGCTTGTTCACTGGTTCTCCTGCTTCTTTGCAGATGTGTGTTGCTGTCCAAAGCTGGTGCATCTGCCTTCATTCAACCTGAAGACTGTGAAGATAAAGAAGTAAAGAGCAGTTTCTCCTGTAATGTAGATGGTGAAATGGGATCATAATTCTTTTGCTTGTTAGATTAAATTCATTTGCCAGTGCTACTGATAAATGATTTGTTTCATCTTCACGATGGGAATAGATGGAACGGATAAAAGAGATGCAGCAACATTTTTCATTTCACACTTGACTTGAAATGGCGACACTTTGGTCGCCAGCCTGGAACTCTGATGATATTTAATGAAAACACTGTGATGTAAGATAAAAACTGCTGCTGGAAAATTTTCACTTGATGCGGTGGAGCGTGTGTGTGAATTTTTTCGTTTTGTTTTGGGGGTGTTTTTTTTGTTTTTGTTTTTGTTTTTTCTCTAAAAAGTGACAGCTTTCTGATCTTAGGACATGATAGAAAAGCATGTCAGCTGCTTTTTTTTTTTCTCTGTTGGGTTTAAATTCTAGAATTAAGTAATAATAGCTGGTAAACTCTGTTAGCCACTGTAATAATTCCAGATGTTTTAAGCCTGAATTTGTGTTGTGGTCCCATTTGCCATCTTTCCAAGCTGCTTGTAGGCTGTCTTGCAGGCCAAGGTGTCAGTCCAAGCTAGTCCTTTCAAAATTTACTAATCATTTAATCTACAATGTGCTTGTCCATCACAATCCACGACAATCAGATCTACTCAGCTGAAGGTAAAAGGGTGTATCTTCACATTTGGGAAGTGGGACCTATTCATTACACTCCACCCCCTCCTGGTCACTACTGCATGCTTTCTTACTGCAGATTGCACCACCTATACAACATTTTGGCTTCTTTTTTGAATATCTCTCATTGAAGTTGAACTTTAGTGACACATCACCGCTCCATGTGTCATACCTTTAAATTCAAATTTGCACCAGCTGCTTCACCATCTTTGATTTTGCATGCAACTACATGATCCAGGGTATATGGGCCTTGATAATTTAGCTTCTTCAGTATTTAATTGTAATTATAGAAAAGGGAACCATGAATGTAATTTTACCCAAATAAGTTTTCCATTAATTTCAAATGAGATGGTGACTCAGCAGTTTGTTTTTTTCTGTTCTTGGAGCTTTTGGCATGCAAAGTCACAATTTTACTGGGAACTGCAGTTGTGCTGTTTGAGCAAAGAAGCAAAGCTGCTGATGTCTTTCAAATTTTATGCAGTTTAGTTGTGCCTGGTATCAAATGTTTGAATGATTGCATTTGTAAGCAGAGGGAGATGTTAGTGCAATGACCCCCAGCTCAATATTTTGGATTCAGTTGGCTGCAGAGTTGCACTGAGCTGACTAAAAGTTGTCTTTGTAATCGTGCTACCTCCTGTTTCCCCTTTTCATTGAGCCATTCTGGGTAGATTTCATTTTTGCTTCCACTCATCAATGTCTGTTCTAATTTTCCTTGATGGCATGTTTAAAAAGATTTGCATTACAAGAACATCACATAGGTTTTGAAAAATCTGCTGCTGCCTTGTTTCTTTGTTTTTCCTTTTGTTCAGTGTGTTTAAAAATTAAAAATAACAAAACCCTTATTAACACTGACAGAGATGATTACATTTATTTAGCCCCGGATAGGTCATGAAGCTCTTAAAACAAATGTTAATTTCCTGACCTTCTGTGATGAACATACCTCAGCTCACCTCCTTTGTTTTATTGTTTTTTTAAATGTTTTATTGATAAACTGGAGATGAGTTAATTTGAAGAGGGAAACTTGAAATGACTGTTTTGTTGTTGTTGTTTGTTTTTTAAATCAAGACTTCTGATCTATTGTTTGATTCAAATGACTCTTCTTAAAATATTATCCATATACATTCTGCTCCCGCTTTGTGCTTTCTTTTGCTGTTCAGGTTATGGAACTATTATGCCTGTCTAAACTTCAGTGACTGAGTCACTTGTTTTCTATGCAATCCAGCCCTGGCTAATTTGGTTGTAGCCCTTTGCTTCACATCTCTACAAACAGTTGAACACAATGAGGTCCAGAGTTTAAGTGGCTGACCCTTTGCAGCAGTCCTTCGTTCTGCCTTTGACTGCTAAAGCCATTTGAATAAATGGAAATGTTTGTGGGGGTTTTTTTGTGTTTTTGTTTTTTTTATTGCCAACTACATAAAGGAACTGTTTTAATAAAGGTTGGAAATGCCTCTATTCTGTGTGACTTCTTAACATTGACATCACAGCGACTGGAGTGTTGGTAGGTAAGGGGAAGTTTTTGATGACAAATATTAGGATTAAGAGTCAAGTTTATTGTCATTACACATGTATAAATACAGGGTAATAAAATACAGTTAAGTATACAGATGTTTATATTGCTATACAGAGACCAAATGAACAGATGAACTCCAGACAAATGTAGTGTTGTATACATATGTACAGATGTACCGAGTGCTATGAATATAGCTTTCACTACTTAAACAGTAGCAGAGGTGTAGCGCTCTGAAAAGACTATAATACTGAACAGTGTACGCTCTATAACAGAGACTATGCTATGTCAGTGTCCTGAACTATAGCAGTATCCAGTGTGAGCATATGGTGGAGGCTGAGAATGAATGACAGTCATGATCTTGGTCATCGGGAGGGATGGGGGGAGGAGGGGCGTAGGAGGGTTGAGTAAGTGTGGATGAGAAGGTTCAGCAAGGGACTGAGTTCAGTACGATGACAGCTGTGGGGAAGAAGCTGTTCCTAAACCTGCTGGTTTTACTCTGAAGGGTCCTGTAGCGACATCTGGAGGGGAGGAGCTGGAAGAGTTCATTGGCAGGATGAGAGGAGTCCCTGAGAATGATGCGTGCCCGGTGTAGACATCTCTTCTTGTGGACATCCTCAATAGCAGGAAGTGGAGTCCCTATGATGCGTTGGGCGGTTTTCACCAGTTCCCATACCAGACCGTGACACAGTTGGTCAGGATGCTTTCTATTGCACAGCGGTAGAAGTTACCCAGTATGTCAGCAGACAGGTGGTTCTTCCTCAGTGTCCTCAAGAAAAAGAGGCGCTGATGAGCCTTCTTGACCAGGCTGGAGGTGTTAGTTGGCCAGGACAAATTCTCAGAGATGTGGGTGCCCAAGAACTTGAAGCTGAAAACCCGTTCAAAATGTATCAATTTACTTCCGTCCATGGTCCATCCGTAAACTGTCTTCTGTATATATATTAAAGTTAATATGAATTCTAAAAGTCTTCCAGAGCAGTAAGTCGTGAAATGGTGGGTAGGTAGAATAGGTCTTGAAATAGGCAAATATACTCATATTGAGTATGCAAGAAAGTGCTGAGATATTGGGGGAAACTAAAATCATCCATTCGCTTATCCTTTTCAGGGTCGCGGAGGGCGCTGGAGCCTATCCCAGCTGTCATAGGGCAAGAGGCGGGGTACACCCTGGACAGGTTGCCAGTCTGTCACAGGGCTAACACACAGAGACAGACAACCGTTTGTGCTCACATTCACACCTATGGGCAATTTGGATTAATCAATTAACCTATCCCCACTAACTGCATCTCTTTGGACGGTAGGAGGAAGCCGGAGTACCCAGAGAACCCACGCAAACACAGGGAGAACATGCAAACTCCACACAGAAAGACCCCGGCCTGATGGTGGAATTGAACTCAGGACCTTCTTGCTGTGCGGCAACAGTGCTAACCACCGTGCCAACTAAAACTAAAATCATAAGTTTGCCAATTTAAAAAGGAATGAACAGTCTTTAAATGTTATTTTAGTTTAAGTTTAATGAAGTGAGAGACCAAAAATCCAGAAAAAATAATTTGCAATAAATTTATCCGAAGTTCTGTGGTAAGATGAAACCAAAACTGTGCTGGACATGCTTTGTTTGGAGGAATAGAGATGCTGAATATGACCCAAACAACACCATCCCCACAGGCAAGCACAAAAGTGGAAACACTATGCTGTTATGCTAAAGGCAGAAGACAACGTCACTGTCTTCTGCACCAATGGACAGGGCCATGTACAGTAAAATCTTGAATGAGAATCTTCCACCCTCAGCCAGGATGCAATGGATTGTGGACAGAATGACAATGAACCAAAACATACTGACAACAACAAAGTAGTGCCTAAAGAAGATGCACATTAAGGTCATAGCTTGTGTCCAGACCTCACCAATAGTAAATCTTTATAGGGAGTTGAGGTTTGAAGTTATCAAGTGGCAGCCAGGGAACCTAAAGAATCTGGAGTGTTTCTGTAAAAAGGAATTGGCCAAAATCCCTCCTGGGATGTATACAAATTTGGTACGCAACTAAGAAAGGTGATATCGCTTGCCCACAAGTGTTTCTCCATCAGCTGCTAGCCATATTTTGCTTGGGTATCAAATCCTGATTTCATTCAATGAAAATCAATTATCAATTAATACACTTTATGGGACATGCTTTTTTTTCTTCAGGATTTTGGTTAATATTTTGTCTACCATAAAACTTATAGACTGTTTATCTCTTGATAAGAGAGAAAAACTTACAAATTCAGGAAGGGATCAAACATTTATACAGGGCTTTTAAAGCGGTCAATAGAATTTCAAAATTAATTCTGTATTATTTTTTGTTAACAGCCTAGTTGCTGTATTCTGGACTAAGGCTACGTTCACACTGCATGCAAAAGCGCGTCAAATCCGACTTTTTTGACCCTATGCGACCCATATCCGATCATGGTGTGACAGTGTGAACGGCACAAATCCGATATGTTCAAATCCGACCTGGGTCACTCTGGTATGTGGTACTGAATCCGATACATATCTGATGTTTTAGAAAGCGACTGCTGTTTGATGGTCATGTCGCATTAAATCTGTCTTTTACATCACTGACACAAGACAGACGCCGATTATCAGCGCCAGAGAAGACATCGCGAATGCTTCCTGTCCATCCCGTGTAGGTGTCAGTGAAACTGTTGGGAAGACAACGTGAACATTTTATTTATATTGTATAATCTGCAGATTCTGACAGAAATCTGCAACTATCCTTTGAAGCACCGCTCCTCTAAAACAGCAATAAGGATCATTAGGCCATATGTAAATAACAAAATAACTTAAAGCAAAATTGGGGAACGTAAAGTCCGAAACAAGTCTTTATATCTTAATATAAAGATATAATCAGTAAAACAATACTGATTACATCAGTCAAACAATACTGTTTGGTCTGGGTCTGAACAGAGCGCGTTGTGTGTGACGTCTTCTTTTGCACAGCGGGCCGCTTTGAGGGTTTACACAGGAGCACGTTTGCTGTCACATTTTATTTGTAGTGTGAACAAGCAGACAAAAAAATCGGATTTGATCAAAAAATCGGAATTGAGCTTTAAGACCTACAGTGTGAACGACTGCAACTCTCACAACCACTGTCCACACTCCAACTACACCTCACCTCACAGTAAATGATCATTTCCATTTTAAGCATTTCCAAATAATCATTTTCCATACTGCTAGTATAAATATACACAGTATAATGCCATCACTACAATATACATGTTTTACACACTCCTTTTGTTGTTGACATTTACAGGCTGTGTGCAAAAGGCCACACTCTTCAAATTCATGCCAACTAATATTTTTACGTCCAGTAGGTGTCCTGCTAGAGCAAATGAAGCTTCAAGAAGCTTTGCGCTGGGGTGAACCAATTGGATGAAAAGCTTCAGTGCTTCATGGAGCTTCATCTGCCCATCACTAGATTATACTATGAAAAAGGAAAAGTTTTTAATTAAATTGCTAAGCAGATAAACTACTCAGAAACACCACTATGTTTGAGCAGGAACAGGAAGTGATACTCTACCACAAAGCAAGCGAACACCAAGTGACAGCACCAACAAGATGTGTGCCACATTATAAATGTGGCACTTACTAAGGCACTCTGTCTTCTGCAGTTTGAGCCCGACCTCTGTCTGAACTCTGTTTTGAACCTGAACTGAATCTGAAATTGACAAGCTGTTGCACACCAGTGCTCATTTCACAGCTGGAATGTGACAGTTCAAACACTTTCCAAACAGATTCCAAGATCATCAGTTCAAACAATTGCACATAAATGCTTACAAGTTATTTGGATATGTCACCACTATATGCCAAGGTCTGCAAGACCCAAACTGTCACCCTCAGATAAGAAGAAATTGGTGAGTGAGCCCAAGGACAACCAAGGAGCACCCAAGGATAAGGACAACCAAACAGTCAAAAAAATCACTAAAAGCCCCAAATTATGACGGTATTTGTGATGACTGTACGTAAACTTCTGACCACAACTGTACTTTCCGCATCTGTGTGCATGTGAGGTAGTGTAGACCAAGTGGCTAGGAAGGCGATAAGTAGACAGCATCAACATCAGTTTCTTTTAAGTGTACTTTTATTTTCGGCATCTCTATTATACCATTTTAAAACCTGGTAGGTAGTGATGGTCCGCTTGAAGCTGAAGCTCCGGTGCGTGTGTGAAAAAAATCAACACACTGCTTCAGAAGCACTGTGTCGAAGCTTGATTCGTTTGGCCAGAGTCACGTGATCAGTGACGTCCGAAGCTTCATTTAGAACCTAACTGCTTCGGTGTCTGATTCAATGGTTTATAAGGAAGCGAATCATTCGCGGGATTTGTGGTGTTTTGATGGTGACAGATAGCAAACCACTGATCATTCCATTGAGAGATTTGGAGCCAGCGAGGAATAGAGGAGGTTCTGTTGTGTGGGAGAATTTTGAGTTGATTTTGGTCAGTTGGGTGGGTTTTCCAGCTTTGTGTTCTGGCCGTTTGCTTTTGTTTTGTGCGTGTTTATTATATCTTATAATGGGAAATAACTTAAAATGTCAAAAAAAAATCTGCTTTCATAGTATAAATATCATTAAATAACTTTAGAAAAACTTCCACTTGACTCTTTACATGTAATGTTATAAAAATATATATTTTATTGTTTAATTAATCTGAAAATGTTAGTCTGCCAAATGTGCAGCAATGTAATCTATTTATTCTCTTCAGCTGATAGTTTGTGGGGCCCAGGTAGACTGTATAACTGCATCTCTACCAGTTTCTCTGCACTCCAGCCTCCTCTGTTCCATGTGAAGGGATTTGCCTTAAGGCAGGAGAAATGATCTCCACGAAAAGGAACAGGTTCGGCCATCGCACAGTGGAACAAATTCTCTTCTTAAATAAAAATGAGAAAGAGCTACTTTAAATGCATCATGTTTTTGTTCATAAGCATTTTCCCTTTCCATTTCACAATCAATTCTACCTCCAGGTCAAAAATATGTCTAGGAAAATTTCCCTAATATATAATATTATATATATTATATATGCTCACAGCAGAAGCATACTCCACAATGTGTTGTACATTATCATATGTATATTATATGTAACGTGGTATTTTTCAATTATTGTATTTACCAACATCAAGAAGTCACAAGCAAAGAAAGACCACGCCATGGTGCATGTTTAAACAAGAAGAGTTTACTGGTCAAAATTATTTATTAAACAAATAAACCACATTTTCTTAACCTCCCAAAAATAAACTTTCAAAGCAACGGCGGCCCAATATCAGTCATAATGAAGCAGTTGGTTTTATTTTGTGGATTCAAGCTGCTCTTCGTATTTTTGGCCACCAGATGTCACCAGAGAGGACTGTGTTGAAAAGCTTCGAGTAATGAACCGTTTTTCAATACAAGCTTCAGTGCTTCAGAAAGCTTCATTTGGCCATCACTACTGGTAGGCAAAATCTCACTTGCTTTCAACAGGACTTTACACACACCTGAACCTCATTAGTCTCTACCATTGAAAAATAGGTTGGAACAAACACTACAATTCTAATCAAAAAACAGGAATACGATTATGCATCCAGTCGACAAACTAATTTACCCAGCTAAATGGCCTGAAAAGTAAAACACTGCATACAATACAACTAAAAATAAAATAAATAATACTATACAAAATTAAAAACCCTCTAGTTGGTTGTACCCAGTTGGGCACCAATGACATCATGACCCTATATAAACAAGTACTGGGGCGGCCCCTCCCACGCACCTGTTTTAGATCTAGGACCTGAACAAATGGATAAACATGGTAAGTATAACCAAAGCAACATAAGCAAACATAATTTGTTAGAAATTGACCTGTGAACAGAAGAAAATTCAAAAGACTTGATGGTTAGTATAGTATTTGCTTTAGAAATATATGCATGGATGTAATGGATGTAACCAATGCTACCACAAACTAACCCGGGAAAGTATGTAAAGCAAAGTTACACCAGCAATGTCTAAATTAAAGCATTATGGTCAACTGTAAAAAAACAAACAAACAAACAAGGGATAAATTATCAATATGGTAGAGGGAGAAGTGATAAATGAGTTCAAGCATAGCTACTTTGTCACAGTGCACCAGAGGGTCCCAGTAATTATGTTTATCTTCACAATCTGAGGTTTTGTAACCGTCATTTGCTAAGACACAAACTGCATATGGGCTGAAAAACCAGAATGGACATTGAATGTGAAAAGCAGCTGTCTGTTTCTTCTTACATGTGTACCAATAATCTTTAAATGGGCGGAGACAAACAAATATGCATTATGTCATCTTATCCATGTGCACTAAAACATAGTCAACATCTCCATGACCATGGTATACTGTTGTGAACTGGAATCTTATATTGCCAAAAGTATTCATTCAGCCATCCAACTCACTGAATACAGGAGTTCATCATTTCCATGGCTACAGGTGTATAAAATCAAGCATGCTTCTACATGCCTAGGTGGATAGCTCTCTGGGGCTCAGTGAATTTCAGTGCCAGGATGCCACCTGTGCAGCTGTGAAATTGTGTCCACTTGTGAAATTTCTTTATTACTAAATATCAGTCAAATAGTCAACTATTAGCAGTTTTATAATAAAGTGGAAACAACTGGGAAGGACAGCAACAGTCATTAAAATAGTAGGCGATGTAAAATCACAGAGCGGGGTCAGCGACATCACTACAGACCTCCAAAGTTCATGTGGCCTACAGACTGGCTCAAGAACAGTTCATTGAGCGCTTCATGCAATGAGTTTCACTGGCTGGGCAGTTGCATCCAAGCTTTACATCACCAAATACAATGCAAAGCATCTGATGCAGTAGTTATAAGGCACACCACTAACTGATTCTAGAGCAGTTGAGACACTTTAACAGGTACATGGCAGAGTGGGGCACAGAAAGAAATGGGCATGAATACTACTACTGTCTACTGGTAGACAAAGCAGTTGCCCAAGACTGCAACAAGACCAGACATAAGAACAGTCATTTTTTACTATTCACACTACATTTCTCATTTATGTATTGATCAAACTTATATTTTGATTTCTTTGATTAAGAATAGCAGTGCTTTGTTATTAGGAAACAGGGAGAAGCTCTGTTTTAGCACTGATCATTTTTACTAACATCAGGACCTTTTAGTCTGTCTTGGCTGTGATGTGAAGGCAATCTCTTTCTGTCACAGGTCACTCACACACATACATCTATCTATCCATACATCCATACATCTATCTATCCACACACACACACACACACACACACACACACACACACACACACACACACACACACACACACACACACACACACACACACACACACACACAATAACAAGAAGGTTCAGCAGTTCATGGCAAAACTTAGGCAACAGTGCAGATCACAGTGCTATAACTGCATGAAGGGCCTGAGCTCAAACTAGCTGGGGTCTGCGTGGCATTTCCATATTATGCATGTACCATGTGGGTTATCTCATGTACTGTGCCTTCCCACAGCACAAGACATACTTATTAGATTATTTAGGTATTCTAAATTGCTGTGAATTCGAATGTTGTCTCGTTTTATAGCGTTACCTGTTTATGAGAACAACCATGTATGTATGTGTTGGGGTAAGCCACTAGGTGGCGACAAATAATGAGCATTACTAGTATAGTACTTCGACTTCCATTGTGTCATTGGTCTACTTCAATACGCACATGTAAATAGAACTGAAATAAGAACATATAAGAACCCAGTGTGTCATATATTATATCTTAGCCTGATTAAATCAAGTAGATTAACGATTGCTTATCTAGTTTGTGGCTTGCTGGCACCAGAGGTCAGAATAGAATGGCCAGACTGGTTCCACAGACAGTGTGACAAAGGATTATAGAGACTGTACATACAAAAAAGGGGAACTGGGACAGAGTAGAGACGCCTGGGGAAATTAATGTCATAAAGCAGAATGTCTATGTTGTGACATTCTGTACAACAGAACAGTTTTTTGATTAATCTTTTAATAAATCCATATTCTTTGATCTTTGAAAACGTTTCTGTAGCTTGTTTAAATATTATTTCATTTCATTTGTTTTTATGTGTTTCAGTTGGTTGGGCCACATACCATCGAAGTCATTTAAATATTATAAGGTACGGTGAGATAGCTAGCTGTATCCTTTAGTGTCGTTTTACACAGCAGAGAGCTGACTGCATCTGTGATGTCAAATGATTTAAAGCAATACATGATTTAATTTGTACTTTGTGCGTGTCTGTTTTTATTTTTACTTCCCCCCCCATTCTTTACGTCATTATGAGTGTGCTACCATAGCTGGAAAAAAGTGGGCGGATACTTTTTTTAAATTGCATATTCACTTGTGGGTTTTGTTTTTTTTTCCACGATTAGCTTTCAGTGGAGGTCATTGCTCTGAGCGAGCCGATCACTGACTGCTGTGTTTTTGTAGGAGATTTTATATGACAAAGGTTTTACATCAATGCGAGAGATGTCTGTAAACAACACAAAAGGACCTTGTGAGGGCAACCTAATCAATCTAAATTTTACGCACAGCTTTTTGCCGCCCGTCTTTATCACCGTGTTCATTGTCGGGACGGTGTCCAATATCTGTGGACTGAGAAGCGTATGTGTGAGCTGGAAGAAAAACGGAAACATCAACATCTTCATGTTCAATCTCGGGGTGGCGGACCTGCTGTATCTGTTTACCCTGCCGTTCCTCGTCTACTATTACGCGCGTGAGAGTGACTGGCAGTTTGGCCAGCCTTTCTGCAAGGTGACGCGCTTCTGCTTCAACCTCAACCTTTATGGCAGCATCGGCTTCCTTACCTGCATAAGCATCTATAGGTACCTGGGCATTGTGCACCCGATGAAAGTGATGGGGAAAATCACCAGTCGCCACTCTCTGGCCATAAGCGCTCTGGTCTGGGTTTTGGTCATTATTCAAATTACTCCTGATATATTCTTTGACAAGAATGATGAAAAAAAACCAAACTCGTGTTTTGACACCACCTCAACCAACCTGACCAGATACTACCTGCCATACAGCATCAGCTGGACGGTCACCGGGTTTGTCCTGCCTTTGGTCATCATTTTGGGCTGTTATGGACACATCGTGGTGGTTCTGGGAAAGAACGCCAATGTCAACCCACTGCTGAAGCAGCGATGTTTGAAACTGGTCGTGATTCTGGTCATACTTTTCTCCGTCTGTTTCATTCCCTACCATATATTTCGAAATGTAAATCTCACTACCAGGATTTTGAAACAAGATGGGCTTTGTCACCACCTCTTCGACGACATCTACATTGCACACCAGGTCGGCAGATTCCTGGCTTGTCTAAACAGCGCGATAAACCCGCTGATTTATATAGTAGGAAATGATGATTTCCTGACTAAGTTTCAAGACTTCAGTAATCGGACCAGGATGTCTCTTGCCGGACTCAAAAGCGCAATTATTTACCGCAAACCCATAGAAGCGGACGTGGATTTACCCGCAGACATGTGCACCAGTTTCGACAAGAGGAGTGGATAGGGCGCAGAATCAGTTTACGCGAGTTGCTCGTCTATACATGTCACGCACCGCCAGCACTTCCACAGATCCGTGAACAAAGTACGTGACTGCGACTGATGATTGTGCTTAAGGGAGGACTGGCGAGGGGTAGGTCACTGAGGTGTCAGTGCACAGAGAAAGTCAAGTGTCCGGATGGTTCCCTGGATGTTACCGAAAAGACTTAAAGCTGAAGCTCCAGCTCATATACCTCTATTTTTGAACTGTTCCAAGTGTTAAGCATTGTAACAACTTATATATTTTTATTTTCTGCGTATTTAGTAAGCCTCAAATCTTTCTTCTGTACAGTGCAGCAGGAAGTATGCTGTTGACACTTATTTGTGTTATGTGCTACACTGCTTTGGACTGTTAGATGAAGCTTTGATATACTTCACCATGAGTTGTATTTTTCACCTCAACATGTAACCGACTCAGACTCAAACCATAAAAGGGATTTTAACAGCACTTGTTTTAAGAGTCTGGCACAGCCTAATTACTGCCGTTTGTTTAGAGAAAACGGACACAATACAGCAACAGCTATGTATGAAACTGGAGTGGACAGTCTGAAGTAGAAATACCACTAAAACTTTTCAAGTGCTCTCTTATTTCTTCTTCTTTTTTTCTTTAACCTAAATAAAAAAGTAATATCATCAAATGAATCCGCGTGTCACAAAGGTGAAATAATCTAATTATATCTCATACAGATGGGTAGCAAAGGCGATGCACATTATGCGGAACCCTCACGCGGTTCCATTGAAGTATGCGTGTCAAACATGCACCGTGGGAATAAAAGTTGCTGGGTTTCAGTCTGGTCCACTGTGTTGCTTTGCAAAATTTGAAAATCACAGCGAAGAATTAATAACGAATATACTGCCATCTCTGCTATGGGGAAACCACCATTACACAGGAATAAGAATACGGGCAAATATAGGCTACATGGGCTACAGTCAAGTATTTTTATACTGAAAAACGCGAAACTGTCTGGTTATTACATTTGCAAAGGTCTAACTTGTAGACCCCCCCCCCCCCCCCCCCCCCAATTCTACAGACATAATAGCATTATTATTATTTTTATTTCGTTTTTAAAGACGCACTTTAAACACTAGTCCTCTGTTTTTCAAATGGTTGCTTTATTACAATCAGGATTTTGATCATCTTTACAATAAAAGAAAGTGTGACATGGTCTGGTTTTTGTTGGGTCCTTTCCTGGTTATTGTGATTATTGTGAGGTTATTGTATTACAAGTTTTTAGTTTACTTTTCATTGTTATTCTTGAGCTCTAGTTTTGATTTATTATTATGTTTCTAGGATTATTCTAGGACTATTCTAGTCTGGTGTTTTAGAAATATAATAATGGATTCTTTGTGTGTTAGTTGAACGTAGCCTCTCCTGTGCTTTTTCTATGTTTAATTAATTGTGCATGTCTTATCTTTAAATCTAGTTAGCAGGACTGTTTTAAGGTTTGGGGCCCAGATAAGAGAAAAAAAATCCCTTTTGGCCCGACCACTTTACTATTGCAAACCATGCCAGCCCTAAATCTGTAACACTTTGCAGACAAGGATCAATATTCTGTTTAAATAGATATTTTTATTTTATGCATGACTGATGAGATGTGTGCAAGTCATTTTTTACATTTTAATATTTTTATTGATAACATTACATTAAAAATATTTATTTATTCATTTATTTATTGTTTATTTATTTTACAGTGATTGGTACTTTACACAAAATATAACTATAAAATATAAATACAAATATATGTTAACTTTTTGGATGGAAGAGTATTTAAATTCTTATCTATAAAATGGTGAAAGTATTTTTTTTATAATATTAGGTATTGGAAAACATAACTTAAATAATCCTTTGGGTAATAATTAAACAAAGTATAGCCAAACAAAATAAGTTTAAATGTGATTTTGCAGCAGTCACAGGCAGTGTGCAAAACATATGCAGAGCAATGCACACTTGTCCAAAAATGCACTTTATGTGATGTTATAATGATAATGGATTATTAATTAAATTAATCAAATTAAAACATTAATAGTGCATGGGGAAAAAAGTCCCAAATGACATCCTGCAATTAGACATGTTTTGTTTTTTTTACTTAAAATAACTTACCTCATTCTTCACATATCAGTGGGGCTGGTTCAGTGTCAGGAGTGTGGGTGTGAGGATACAACAGCCTGAGCCAGAGGTTTGATCTGTTTGGCCTCGCAGCAGGTAGCAGATAAGTGATTTAGTACATTTAGTACAATTACGTGTTGGCTAAAATAACTCAAACACGTTATTTTTTGTTAGAAATTAAATATATTAGCTAATTAAGTCAAACAGTGTCTGTGGACTTTATTTGTTTCATTTCCCCCTGTCTCTTTTCTTTCTTTAAATACAGACTTCAATTTTAACTGAGCCATCCTAACGTCTTACTGCTCGGCATCAGGTAGGAGCAAGTGCACCTGGACCAAGCCAAACTGAAATAAAGAGGGTGGAGGCGAGGTCAGAGGCTGTTGATACAACAGAGCATGTTGTATCAATTAAATGGCAATGCTGAGCGCTTCTACAAACACTGGTGAAAAAACAGGTCGCTCAAAGCAGCCAGCATTAAACTTCAAAATGTGACCCAAGTCTTCACTGTCTAAAAGCAATGTTTAATTAACAAACTGGACATTTGCTGATACTGGACCTGTCCTGGGTTTGTGCTCTTCAGAGTACGCACTTGGAGCACATGAGGTTGCCTGTTTGCAGTAAGCTCGCTTTCAGTCTTTGCTGGATTGTACTATTTGTACACTAACCACAATTGGTAACCCTGGATCTCCTGTTTGCAGTGCAGCTTTGCCTATTCATCTGTTTTGGCCAACGCTGTAGGAATGGTATTGAAGATGGTTGCCATAAACATTGAGGCTACAGATCCAGTGTAGCTTCTTTCTTTAGGAAAAATATCTGTATCAATAAATTATTACTAACCTAATGCCAAATGGGATAGTAATTTAAAGTGAGTGAGGATATTGTCTGTATTTTCAGTTTTGATAATCACAGTGGTGATACACACCATTTCTGACTGGAGTTTTAGGTTTTGTCAGTCAGCTAGGACAAAGACAGCCTGGCTCTGCCGAGGATCTCTGAGAACGTGAAACGTATTATAAAAGAGCTCTTTCAAACATTATCAGATCATGCTGGACTCCATGTGTCAGGTTGAAGTCCATGAATCTTGAGTCATCTTGAGTGCTGTTGTCATCAAAGCATTAGAAGGAAATTGAGATGGGTTACAGGTACACTCTTTAGGCATACTATTTTTAAGCCATTTTAAAAAATAGTTTATTTATCGCACTGAGAAGGTCCAAGTTGGAGAAAGGGCCCAGCCAGGAACCTGTTTGCTGTGAGGTGACAGCACTAACCACTGCAACACCCTGACATTTTTAACATGTTCAGCTAAGAGTGTTCAAATTTGTATAATTTGGCAGGAAAGTTTGTATTAAACATAAATTACATTTATCCAGTGGTCTCAATGTATTTTTGATGTCCTTCAGTAAATACCTGTTTCTTTAATGCCTTTCACAAACGCACCATACATTTCTTTCCAGATGTGGAGCAACTTGGCAGTAAGCCCAGCTGCTAGTTATGTCATGTGCACATTTTCAGGAAAGGGTGTGCTTACAGTGGGGCAAAAAAGTATTTAGTCAGCCACCGATTGTGCAAGTTCCCCCACCTAAAATGATGACAGAGGTCAGTAATTTGTACCAGAGGTACACTTCAACTGTGAGAGACAGAATGTGAAAAAAAAAATCCATGAATCCACATGGTAGGATTTGTAAAGAATTTATTCGTAAATCAGGGTGGAAAATAAGTATTTGGTCAATAACAAAAATACAACTCAATACTTTGTAACATAACCTTTGTTGGCAATAACAGAGGTCAAACGTTTACTATAGGTCTTTACCAGGTTTGCACACACAGTAGCTGGTATTTTGGCCCATTCCTCATTTTGGATCATTGTCATGTTGGAAGACCCAGCCTCGTTTCATCTTCAAAGTTCTCACTGATGGAAGGAGGTTTTGGCTCAAAATCTCACGATACATGGCCCCATTCATTCTGTCCTTAACACGGATCAGTCGTCCTGTCCCCTTGGCAGAAAAACAGCCCCATAGCATGATGTTTCCACCCCCATGCTTCACAGTAGGTATGGTGTTCTTGGGATGCAACTCAGTATTCTTCTTCCTCCAAACACGACGAGTTGAGTTTATACCAAAAAGTTCTACTTTGGTTTCATCTGACCACATGACATTCTCCCAATCCTCTGCTGTATCATCCATGTGCTCTCTGGCAAACTTCAGACGGGCCTGGACATGCACTGGCTTCAGCAGCGGAACACGTCTGGCACTGCGGGATTTGATTCCCTGCCGTTGTAGTGTGTTACTGATGGTGACCTTTGTTACTTTGGTCCCAGCTCTCTGCTGGTCATTCACCAGGTCCCCCCGTGTGGTTCTGGGATCTTTGCTCACCGTTCTCATGATCATTTTGACCCCACGGGATGAGATCTTGCGTGGAGCCCCAGATCGAGGGAGATTATCAGTGGTCTTGTATGTCTTCCATTTTCTGATGATTGCTCCCACAGTTGATTTTTTCACACCAAGCTGCTTGCCTATTGTAGATTCACTCTTCCCAGTCTGGTGCAGGTCTACAATACTTTTCCTGGTGTCCTTCGAAAGCTCTTTGGTCTTGGCCATGGCGGAGTTTGGAGTCTGACTGTTTGAGGCTGTGGACAGGTGTCTTTTATACAGATGATGAGTTCAAACAGGTGCCATTCATACAGGTAACGAGTGGGGGACAGAAAAGCTTCTTACAGAAGACGTTTCAGGTCTGTGAGAGCCAGAGATTTTCCTTGTTTGAGGTGACCAAATACTTATTTTCCACCCTAATTTACGAATAAATTCTTTACAAATCCTACCATGTGAATTCATGGATTTTTTTTTTCACATTCTGTCTCTCACAGTTGAAGTGTACCTCTGGTGCAAATTACTGACCTCTGTCATCATTTTAAGTGGGGGAACTTGCACAATCGGTGGCTGACTAAATACTTTTTTGCCCCACTGTATGTAGCCTATAACAGCTCGGTCACGTAATTTCATAGTAACAGCACATTCCTTGCCTGTATAACATTTGCATGGTTTTCAATGCAAAAGCTCAGTAGAATAAAAAAAACACATTTATAGCTTATCGTAAGAGAGTCTAAGGAACAAAAAGAAAAACAAAACAAAAGAAAAACAAGTTGCGAAGAAATGAATTAACAAGGTCTGACAGTAAGCATTACATCTGCTGATGTCATCTATTGTTAAGTATTCTCTGGAACTGCGACGTTAATGGGGTCTAACTTCCTATCTTAAGCAGCACAATAACATAGGAAGTTAAGGGCAAGGAACATGGGTCTGGCTTTCGTATAAGAATTTCACTAAATGACTTATCAGATCTGTGACCCATACTCGCATAGCAGCCAGTATGTACGTACCAGGCTTGTTAGACTAACCACTTGAGCTTTGGCTGCTATCACACCAGGACTGTTTTATAAACAGGAACATAACACAATGAGGATTTATATTTTCCCAGTATAACATTTTCCTGGTGGACTGAAGTGTACACAGAAGACACAAGTGCCTTGAGATATTTGACTAAAGTTGAAACAAGAATTGTGAACTGCTTCTTGATTCTGCAAAAACAACATGCACAACTTCCTTTCCCACCAGAATATTTTGTAAAACACCTCTCTGTAGGAAGTAATATATTGTCTGCTTTATGGCAATAAATCGCTGTAGTATGGAGGATCTTTTTCCTTTGAGGTTACAAATCATCATGATTCTCCCATCTCAAGCATATATTTGAATGGATCTCCCCACTCTGAATCTGAAACTGAATATTATGATGTGGAAAGAAACCAAGAGACAAAAATTCCTCTTTCTGAATGTGTACTTTATGTTCTTTTGGTGTTTGAGAAGGATCCAAACAAACGAATGTTATTACAACAGATAAATATTACCATCTGGCAGATTTTTCCTGGGACATCATTTCTAATTCTGTAAGCAGAGTCTGGTAACAAAAACAGAAACCAGCCTGATGGATGTGTAGGAGAAGTTAGAGGTAGCAACAACATGATACAGCTGCAGCCAGAGACCACATGCCACAGGAACACGTTCAGTGAGAGACTACGATTACCATAAAGCACCACTGAACGACACAGGAAATCATTCCTCCCTGTGGCCATCTCCCTGTACAACTCCTCCATCTAATGCACTGTAAACACGGCAATAGCTACATCTTTTTGCACACGCTCCTTTCTACTTGGTAATGTTGCTGTCTATTTTTCTTGATATTTATTTATAATTATATCTGTCAACCCTGGATATTTATTATTTGGTAATTTGTTTTTGTTTTTGTTTCTCTTTTTCTTAATGTTACTGTACTGAAGCAACTGTAACCCACATAATTTCCCTAGGGATTAATAAAGTATTCTTATTCTGATAGCAAATAAATTTGTCATGCAAATATTTTGGAAAATTAGAAATGGTCCACTTGTGACCTCGTTATATTGCTGCTTCACATTTTTGGTATCTTTTTGGAACTTAAAATTCTTCCAGATTCAGACTATTTGTCATTTCTAAAAAGAAATCAGCTCAGATGGGTTCAACCCTTGCGATCCAGATTTGGATAAGGGTGTAAGAAAATGTATGGTTATGTATAAAGCATACTGTCAGGGTTCCTGGGTCGGTGACCCAGTGTTTTCAGTTCACACTCACTGTTTATCTACTGCCTGTTCCACTTCCTGTTTTATTGTGTTAGCCTTGGTCTGTGTGTATTATGTTCAATCCTCTTCCCATTATCATTAGTTCATTATGTTCAGCTGTGTACTCACCGGTCCCTCATTATCATCATTATCACCAGTCTGTGTATTTAAGCCCTCTGTTCTACTTCTCAGTGTCGGGTCATTGATGATGTTGTTTCTGTCGTGTGTTCCGTCCAGTCAGTCAGTTAGCCAGCCAGTCTACCAGTCCGCTAAGTCCAGCCAGCCAGCCATCCATCCTATCATCTGTTGTCTACATATTCAATAAACCTCGTTCTGCACCACGAGTCCTGCATGTGGGTCATCCCTTCCTCGCCTCCGCACACGAGCCCTGACAGAATGACCCGACCCGTGCCAAGAAGACACGCTTTTGACCCAGCGGACTCGGACCTCTACGAGCGGCAGGAGGTAGCGCTCTCCTTGTGGGCTGAAAAACTCAAGGAGAGACAGCGGCTCTTCGCGGAGCGAGAGCACGTCTTCGAGGGCACTCGCTTGGCTCTGGGCGGGCCTCGGAGACGCCGCGTTCCCCCACCTGCTGCCTCACCTGCACCGGAGCATCTGCCGCGGAGAGTGGACGTTTCACGCCGCGCTTCGGCCGCTCCCTCTCTCGCCACTCTGCTCCACGCTCACACATCACCTGCCTCATTCACCGGACCTTCAACCTCGCCACGGCACAGCGGCTCCGTCTTCCACCTCGGCTCAACAGAGGCTCCCGTGCCAGAGGCTCGGACATGTACCCCGCCCGCTTCCTCCTCCCGGAGAAATCGGCGCACACGCCGCCATAAAACGGACCACTTTCAGCCACTCCCGATGGTGAGCTCCAGTGACTGTTTTTCGCACTCACCATCTGATTATTCACTCAAAACGCACAATAACCCCATCTCTGATTCGTGGGATGTTTCCCTCCTGGAAGATTCTGTGGACTGGGAAGATTTGTTCTGCTCTGCTCTCCCAAAGACTGTAAATAGTGGTGGCAGGAAAACCAGAACAATCCCCAATAAACCTGCTAACATCACACACCCAGTCATTATCTCCACTCCCGTCAGTCAGTCTACCCCCACGCCAGTGCCAGCTCCCAGGAGGAGGGCAGCTGCGACCCAGTCTACCGCCACACCCGCTTCGGTTTCTCGAGTGGGGGTGACTGGTGTCCAGCCACCTCCCGTGCCTGTCCCAGCACCTAGGCTGAGGACGGCCAGGATCCAGCCTGACCCCCCCTAGAGACTCAGCTGAGGCTCTCCAGCCAGTGCCCTCACGCTCTGGAGGCACGGAAGAGCTAATCAGTCCACCACTTCATCCACCTCCTGACCCAGCCTTTCACGCACTAGCTTTATCCCTGGTTAGGCTGGCTGAAGTGTCCCCTGCTCAGGCACCGGCCTTACTAGCTCAGGCTGTAGCTTTATCTCCCTCATTAGCTCAGTCTGTAGCCCAGCCATTAGCCACACCAACCTCAGCTCCGTCGTCAGCCTCACCTGCTGTTCAGCTTCCAGCCCCGTCAGTTCACTCACCTGCTCTCCAGTCCGCTCCTGTCCAGTCACCCGTAGCTCAGTCTCCTGTCCAGTCACCCGTAGCCCAGTCGCCTCCTGTCCAGTCACCCGTAGCCCAGTCGCCTCCTGTCCAGTCACCCGTAGCCCAGTCGCCTCCTGTCCAGTCACCAGTAGCCCAGTCGCCTCCTGTCCACCAACCTGTTCAGTACCCAGAGCCTGCTGTGAGCTACCCTGCTGCCCAGCCAGGGGTTTCCGCACCCGCTGGCCCGGCCGCTCCTCAGCCAGGGGTTTCCGCACCCGCTGGCCCTGTCCTGTGTGTGCCAGGGGCTCCAGTGCCCACTGGTTCTGAGACCGTTTCCGCTGGAGGGCCCGAGGAGCCCGTCCGGCAACCTTCCTCGTCAGCTGGGGGTTCAGGAGAACCGCACCAGCCTCATGCCTCGTCAGCTGGAGGGCCCGAGGAGCCCGTCCGGCCACCTTCCTCGTCAGCTGGGGGTTCAGGAGAACCGCACTAGCCTCATGCCTCGTCGGCTGGAGGGCCCGAGGAGCCCGTCCGGCAACCTTCCTCGTCAGCTGGGGGTTCAGGAGAACCGCACCAGCCTCATGCCTCGTCAGCTGGAGGGCCCGAGGAGCCCGTCCGGCAACCTTCTTCGTCAACTGGGGGTTCAGGGGAACCGCACCAGCCTCATGCCTCGCTGTCACCTAGCTCTGCTTCTGCCTCGCCTGGCCCGGCCTCGGACCCTGCCTCTGCCTCGCCTGGCCCGGCCTCGGACCCTGCCTCTGCCTCGCCTGGCCCGGCCTCGGACCCTGCCTCTGCCTCGTCTGGCCCGGCCTCGGAGCCTTCGTCCTCGTCTGGCCCGGCCTCGACTTTGGCTTTTATTTCGCCTGCTGCAGCTCCGGCCTGTGCTTCGCCTGATCCTGCCTCGTCTGGTCCTGTGCCCACCGGGCCATGGCCAGCACGCCTAAAACTGGAGAGCCGCCGCTGCCTTCCGCGCGGCCGGCCCCCTGAACTGCTCCGTCTCCTTCGCCGCCGCCGCTGCCTTCCGCGCGGCCGGCCCCCGGACCGCCTTCGCCTGAGTGGCCGCCGTTGCCTTCCGCACGGCCGGCCTCCGGACCGCCTTCGCCTGAGTGGCCGCCGTTGCCTTCCGCACTGCCGGCCTCCCGAACTGTGTCCACGTCACCGCCGTTGCCTTCCGCACGGTCGGTCCACCGGAACAGTCTCGCCTCGGGCCACGTGGCCGCCCACCCGAACTGTCTCTGTGTGGCCTCCGTCCCTCCGTCCTGGGCCCCCTCCGCCCTGTTCTGGTTTTTCGTTTGGCCATTGGGTGCCGGCCTTTGAAGGGGGGGGGTCCTGTCAGGGTTCCTGGGTCGGTGACCCAGTGTTTTCAGTTCACACTCACTGTTTATCTACTGCCTGTTCCACTTCCTGTTTTATTGTGTTAGCCTTGGTCTGTGTGTATTATGTTCAATCCTCTTCCCATTATCATTAGTTCATTATGTTCAGCTGTGTACTCACCGGTCCCTCATTATCATCATTATCACCAGTCTGTGTATTTAAGCCCTCTGTTCTACTTCTCAGTGTCGGGTCATTGATGATGTTGTTTCTGTCGTGTGTTCCGTCCAGTCAGTCAGTTAGCCAGCCAGTCTACCAGTCCGCTAAGTCCAGCCAGCCAGCCATCCATCCTATCATCTGTTGTCTACATATTCAATAAACCTCGTTCTGCACCACGAGTCCTGCATGTGGGTCATCCCTTCCTCGCCTCCGCACACGAGCCCTGACACATACTCAATACATTTGAATATGAATTTGTTTGATGTACACTTAAAACAGTAAAGACGACACATTGATGAGCTTGTATTAGTGTTAATCATCTCTACTTCTAACTTTCACATATGGTCTGTTTAACAGAAAGTTAAATAGACCAAAGTGAAGTCCTGACTCTTTGTGAGAGAGGGCAGCTGGTTCTGCTATGATCTAGTCTGACTTTTTAGTTAGATTACGTAAATGAATAAATTCACTGTAATTGTATAGCTAATGAGCTAATAATCAAATCAGGATATGTGGGGCATGGTTTTGTATAATATGTATAATACCACAGAGACTGTTGCTGTCTCTGTGGTAACAAGCAACTGCCATCAGATTAAATTTTAATGAATTATTGTGAATTTTTTATTCTTGTATGTTTAACAAGTTTAAAATGTCTTCGTTTTTTTTTTTAATCATTACTTCTTGTTATATTATATTCAGTTATAAATATAATAAAAATTTAATTTATTGTCATTATAGTCTCTGTGAATTCATTTTTATTAGTAGTAGTACAGTTTTTAATTTCACCTCCTCACTACGTACGACTCTGGATACTGTAGCTCCTGTGAAAACTAAGGTCTCTAATCAGAAGTACCTGACTCCGTGGTATAATTCTCAAACACGTAGCCTAAAGCAGATGACTCGTAATCTGGAGAGGAAATGGCATGTCACAAATTTAGAGGATCATCATTTAGCCTGGAGAAATAGTTTGCTGCTTTATAAGAAAGCCCTCCGCAAAGCCAGAACATCTTACTATTCATCACTGATTGAAGAAAATAAGAACAACCCCAGGTTTCTCTTCAGCACTGTAGCCAGGCTGACAAATAGTCAGAGCTCTTTTGAGCCAACCATCCCTTTAACGTTAACTAGTAATGACTTCATGAACTTCTTCACAAATAAAATTTTTATCATTAGAGGAAAAATTACCAGTAATCATCCCACAGATGTAATATTATCTACAGCTACTCTTAGTACCATTGATGTTAAGTTAGACTCTTTTTCTCCGATTGATCTTTCTGAGTTAACTTCAATAATTACTTCCTCCAAACCATCAACGTGTCTTTTAGACCCCATTCCTACAAAACTGCTCAAAGAAGTCCTGCCATTAATTAATGCTTCGATCTTAAATATGATCAACCTATCTCTAATAATCAGCTATGTACCACAGGCCTTCAAGCTGGCTGTAGTTAAACCTTTACTCAAAAAGCATCTCTAGACCCAGCAGTCTTAGCTAATTATAGGCCAATCTCCAACCTTCCTTTCATATCAAGCATCCTTGAAAGAGTAGTTGTCAAACAGCTAACAGATCATCTGCAGAGGAATGGCTTATTTGAAGAGTTTCAGTCAGGTTTCAGAGCTCATCACAGCACAGAAACAGCTTTAGTGAAGGTTACAAATGATCTTCTTATGGGCTCTGACAGTGGACTCATCTCTGTGCTTGTCCTGCTAGACCTTAGTGCAGCGTTCGATACTGTCGACCATAATATCCTATTAGAGCGATTAGAACATGCTGTAGGTATTACAGGTACTGTGCTACAGTGGTTTGCATCATATCTATCTAATAGACTCCAATTTGTGCATGTAAATGGAGAGTCCTCTTCACACACTGAGGTTAATTATGGAGTTCCACAGGGTTCAGTGCTAGGACCAATTCTGTTTACATTATACATGCTTCTCTTAGGCAGCATCATTAGAAGACATAGCATCCATTTTCACTGCTATGCTGATGACACCCAGCTCTATCTGTCCATGAAGCCAGATAACACACACCAATTAGTTAAACTGCAGGAATGTCTTAAAGACATAAAGACCTGGATGGCCGCTAACTTTCTGCTTCTTAATTCAGATAAAACTGAGATTATTGTACTCGGCAATATGGTATCTAACCAGATTCCTACTCTGGATGGCATTACCTTGGCCTCCAGTAACACTGTGAGGAACCTTGGAGTCATTTTTGACCAGTCAAGTCAAGTCAAGTCAAGTTTATTTATAGAGCACATTTAAAAACAACCAAGGCTGACCAAAGTGCTGTACAGTAAATACAGATAAAAATACAATAGAACACAATTTCGTAAAACACCTCGCTGATCAAATAAAAAATAAATAAACAAATAAATTAAACCTTTCTAAAAGCCAATGAAAAGAGGTGAGTTTTAAGAGCAGTTTTAAAAGTTTCTAGGCTTTTGGAGAATCTGACGTGAGGAGGTAAACTGTTCCACAGTCTGGGTGCAGCCACAGCAAACGCCCTCTCTCCCTTTGTCTTTAATTTATACCTGGGAACATCTAAAAGCATCAGATCGGCTGACCTCAAAGATCTCCTAGGGCGATAAGTACTAAGGAGTTCTGACAGGTAAGAAGGTGCAGTGCCATTTAAAACCTTAAAAGCCAGCAGTAAGATTTTAAAATCAATCCTAAAAGCAACTGGGAGCCAGTGGAGAGAGCAGAGAACCGGAGTGATGTGGTCTCTTTTTTTTGAACCGGTCAACAGGCGAGCGGCAGCGTTCTGCACCAGTTGAAGGCGATGTAGACAGGAACGATCTAGGCCAGCATAGAAGCCGTGAAGTAATAAAAGCATGGACCACTCTTTCTAGATCGTTCCTGCAAAGGTAAGACTTGACTTTGGCTAAAATCCGTAAATGATAAAAAGATCCAGAGCTGATTTGTTTATCAAGTTTAAAAGCATTGTCAAAAATAACTCCAAGACTCTTAATGGAAGAAGTGCAATCGGAGGTTAGGGGTCCCAAAAAGTCAAGAGAGAAGTTGGGATCTTTAGGAAGCCCAAACACAATGACTTCAGTTTTGCTTTCATTAAGGTGTAAGAAGTTAAGAGTCATCCAAGTCTTAATGTCAGACAAGCAGGAGAGTAGCGGCTGCAAAGAAACATTGCAGTTCAACCTCAGAGGGAGGTAGATCTGAATATCATCGGCAAAGATGTGGAAGGACACATTATGTTTACGGAGCACATCGCCCAGAGGGAGCAAGTACAGAATAAACAACAGGGGGCCTAGTATGGACCCCTGAGGTACGCCACAGGTTAAAGGAGCTCTGGGAGATGACAGTTCACCAAGGTGAACAGAAAAACTCCTATTATTCAAATAGGACTGGAAAAACTTTAAGACAGTGCCCTTTAAACCGACACAATGTTGAAGGCGGGCTAGCAGTATGTTGTGATCTACAGTGTCGAAGGCTGCTGTCAGGTCCAAGGTTACTAAGACAGCAGCACAAGAGTCAACAGTTAAAAGCAAATCATTAAAAACTCTCAGTAGGGCGGTTTCTGTGCTATGCCGAGCTCTAAAACCAGACTGGAACTTCTCATAGAGATTGTTGTTGTCAAGAAATAGCTGGAGCTGCGTGAGGGCGGCTCGTTCCAGTACTTTGGACAGAAAAGGGAGGTTGGAAATGGGCCTATAGTTACAGAGTAGGGATGGATCTAGATTAGGCTTTTTAAGGAGAGGTTGAACAACAGCGTGCTTGAAGGGTCACCAGGACATGTCCTTCAACGCACATATTAAACAAATATGTAAGACTGCGTTCTTCCATTTGCGCAACATCTCTAAAATTAGAACTATCCTGTCTCAGAGTGACGCTGAAAAACTAGTTCATGCATTTATTACTTCCAGGCTGGACGACTGTAATTCATTATTATCAGGATGTCCAAAAAACTCACTGAAAAGCCTTCAGCTAATCCAAAATGCTGCAGCAAGAGTCCTGACAGAGACTAGAAAGAGAGAGCATATTTCTCCTGTTTTGGCTTCCCTTCATTGGCTTCCTGTTAAATCCAGAATTGAATTCAAAATCCTGCTCCTCACATACAAGGTCTTAAATAATCAGGCCCCATCTTATCTTAATGACCTTGTAGTACCATATCACCCTGTTAGAGCACTTCGCTCTCGCTCTGCAGGCCTACTTGTTGTTCCTAGAGTATTTAAAAGTAGAATGGGAGGGAGAGCCTTCAGTTTTCAGGCCCCTCTTCTGTGGAACCAGCTTCCAGTTTGGATTCAGGAGACAGACACTATCTCTACTTTTAAGATCAGGCTTCAAATTTTCCTTTTTGCTAAAGCATATAGTTAGGGCTGGACCAGGTGACCCTGAATCCTCCCTTAGTTATGCTGCAATAGACATAGGCTGCCAGGGGATTCCCATGATGCATTGAGTTTTTCCTTTCCAGTCACCTTTCTCACTCACTATGTATTAATAGACCTCTCTGCATTGAATCATATCTGTTATTAACCTCTGTCTCTCTTCCACAGCATGTCTTTATCCTGTCTTCCTTCTCTCACCCCAACCGGTCGCAGCAGATGGCCCCGCCCCTCCCTGAGCCTGGTTCTGCCAGAGGTTTCTTCCTGTTAAAAGGGAGTTTTTCCTTCCCACTGTCGCCAAAGTGCTGCTCATAGGGGGTCATATGATTGTTGGGTTTTTCTCTGTATCTATGAAGCGCCTTGAGGCGACTTTTGTTGTGATTTGGCGCTATATAAATAAAATTGAATTGAATTGAATTCTGATCAAAAATCATATTTTGCATGGTTGAATCTTAACAAGGTTCCAAGTCGAGCTTCAACATGCAAAAAGAAGAAATAGGAGTGAGACAAAACATTGTTTGAGCATGCAATTTACTGGAAACAAAGCTTTTCGGAAGGATGGCACAGTTGCCTAGGGATGGGTATCGTTTAGGTTTTATCCGATACCGGTGCCAAACCAGTACTTTTGAAACGGTGCCGGTGCTTAAACGGTGCTCAAACCGGTGCTTAAAGAATGGAGAACACAAACTTTGTCCAAAAACCTCTCATGTTCAGCTGTTTTTTTGTAAAAAGATAACAATGTTAGCCTTTTCTGCAGCTATGGGGCATATATGGTATCACTCTTGGCTGGAAGCAGTGCTTAAACAATGGAAAAAACATAAACTTTGTCCAAAAACCTCTCATGTTTAACTGTTTTCCACTTTTTCTTTGGTCATTTTAGCCTTTTTGGCCAGGGTGAAGGGAGCATCTGCCATCAAACAAGAAGACAGCTGCATGTAGCTAGGATGATGTTTGCTAGTTCACCTTACGTGCATTAATGTAATAACGTGGTTAGCCTACTCAACGTAAATTACACACGAACAACATTAAGCTACTCACTCAGAGAAGAACGGCTGCTGCTGCATCATCATCCGTCATCATTTCTGCTACACTGGCAGGGCTAGGGGCCAGGACTCTCCTCTTCGGGTTTTTGGGGGATGTTGCTAACTCCGGGTCCGATAACAGGCAACCCACCCGCAGTAGATGTGCTCGGTGTGAGGTCTCGCAGCAAGCTATCAAATACGGCGCATTTCTCGGCTTTAAAAAAAACGCTATGTGTCGCCAGGTGTTTCATCGGATTTGAGGTGTTACCTCCTTTGACAGTATCACAGTATCAGCTTAAAGCACTTGTTGCAGGCTGCTGAGTTTGCATCTTTTGCTGTGAAGTACAGCCAGACTTTGACCGCTTTGCCTTGGGCATTTTTAATCTGTAGCTCTGCTCTAAAAGAACGTACGTACCTGGACCCGCCTACTATCCTCAGAAACGTAAAATGATTGGCTAGAATCTAAAGTGTATCACAGCTCAGGAAAAAAAGCACCGAAATAAAGCACCGAAATAAAGCACCGAAATGTGCGCTGCTTTTCGGTCTGGTTACTACCGTTTATGTCAGAACCGGTGCCATGATGGCACCGGACACCGGTACCCATCCCTACAGTTGCCCCTCCGTTGATCCTCCTTGGGCTGATGATCAGAGTCAATAATTAGCCTCAGAGTCCCTGAGGGCTTGAAGTGTATTACCTTGTATGGAAGGTGTTATAGAAAAGAGAAGTTCTATGTCTGCTTATAGGTATTAAAGATGTACGATTAACTGTGACTAATGTCTGGAACCTATTTTAATCTGTCATTGACGCCATGGGGGGGCGTGTACCCCACTGCTTTATAAGTATCCACAACATGTATTTTGGTCAGAAGACATATGCTGATGTTTTCTCCGGGCTGTTAATAAACTCAACGTTTGATTGCACTTTTCTGGGGCCTCCGTGGTTTGTGACACTGCTCTACATTGATTGATTTCGCAACAAAATCTACCATTTATAACAATAGCTTAGAACATGGATTCACCAATCTAAACTTCATGTGATTAGGTGAAAATGGATAAAATTGAAAACGAACAATCTAAAGTATCTATTTTATAAGAACAATTTACAGTAGCAGGTTTAATTTATATATCGGATGTAAAACTATTATTATATAAATTACAGTGTAATTAGCCATCAATGGGGTTTTTTTTACCACAACACCACTTTACAGCGCTTTTATAAGCAGAATTGTCTCAAAATAAATTACAATACACTCAGAAGTATAAAACTTATGAGACTTTGCAGTTCGTCTTTAAGAAAAGTGTTGTTTAAAGCCACCCTTACTATTTCTACTTATGGGACTTATAGTAACCTTTATTTAATCTACATTTGACACATCAAAACAAAACTTAACAATTCTAAACATGTTTGGATACTGAGTGAAAATCTCATTAGAAATTTGAAAGATAGAAATATTAGCTGTTCTCCTATTGGACAATAAACAATCCAAACCAATCCTCAAGATAACAGAGAAAGTAACAACTTGCCAGTTCACTGAGCAGTCTGTGAACAGCCAAGTGTTCAGGGTTCTTCAAGCATGATGCAGCTATCCAGAGAGATATAGACACATTAGATAAAGCTGTTTAGTGGGAAGTAGATTTGCATGAATTATTAACAATGGTTAAATGTGTGAACATGAAATTGACTTGGATAAATAGAGAGAGGAAGGTTGTATGCTGGTGATGGATGCTAAGTTTGATCCATAAACTGATGATTGAGCACTCAAAGCACTTTGAGCACTTTGTTGCCATCTGATAGTGTGTCAAATCAAGGCAGTAGGTCCAACTCAAGTGTATCATCCACTTCATCTGCACATCTCAGGGCAGATGACTGCCTTGCTCGCACGTCAACATATGCTCAAAGAAAAACACTCTCTTGAAGAATAGGAGGAGCAATTGAGGAGAAAGAAAGAACAACTTCAAGCAGATATGAGCAGTTTGAAGCAGATATAGCTGCAACTGTTGAAAAAGTGAATGTGCTGAGAACTGGATCCACTGTGCGGAGCGTTGCTTCACGGAAATCCATTGGAATGGAATCATATTTTAAAACAAAAAGAAACAGCGTCGAAATCCTTAATGCGGATGCAGAGACTTTTGTTCCACAGACGCTTACCACAGACAGTCACTGGGAATGCAGAGCTTCAAGTAAAAACAACACAACGGAGTATGAAAAGAGAAAGACCTGCACCCACTCTTATGGGACCTTCTGACACTTTTAGACCAATCCAACCTTTGTCTCGGCAACAAGCTGCTAATCCTGTAGCCAATGAAAACCTGCTGTCCATTATGGAAAAATAAAATGAATTAACTTGTATGTCGGCCCATCATCAAAGTCTCTCTTCACTGCCCAAAAGAGAGATTCAAACCTTTGATGGCGATCCTTTACATTTTTAGGATTTTATGTGTTTATTTGAACAGGTCATAGAAGCAAAGACTGGCGATGCTGGCGACTGCCTGCATTATCTTGCACAGTACACCAAGGGGCAGCCCAATGAACTTGTTAAAAGCTGTCAACATACGCCTGATGGTGCTGGATATGTAAAGGCAAAGACTCTTCTGTATGAGCACTTTAGGAATGGACATGTGATTGCATCTGCTTATTGAATAAAGTTCACTCATGGTCACTGATTAAATCAGAAGATGGAAAGGCTCTTCAGGCAGCGGCCTTGAGTGATGGGCACTAGAGTATTGTCCTACCAAGGGGAAGATGCGGGTTGTTTGACAGTCTAGCATCATTCCAGGGTTTTTCTCTTAACGCGCAGCTCCTGAGTGGTCCTGACTTAACAAATGATTTGATTGGCGTGCTGACAAGGTTCAGGAAAGAGGCTGTTGTTTTGATGTCTGACACTGAAGCTATGTTTTACCAGGTGCATGTGCATGTGAATATACTGCCCTACTGAGATTTTTCTAGTGGTCTGGTGGTGGCTTAAATCAGATCATGCAAGAGTACAGGATGTGTGTTCATTTGTTTGGGGCAATGTCCTCTCCAAACTATGCTAACTATGCCCTGCGGAAATGCACAGAGGACAACAAAGCATACTTTAGCCATCAGGTGATTCACATCATTCCATAGTTTTTATGTGGACGACTGCCTTGCTTCAATAGGCTCTGAAGAGGAAGCCATCTCTCTTAAGTCAGATTTCAGAGACATCTGCGCCAAGGGCGGCTTTCACTTAACAAAGTGGATAATAGCCACAGCGTTCTGGCAGTGATAGCTGAGGAGGAGAGAGCAAAGAAGGTTAAGGACCGAGACCTGGGTTGTAACCACCTGTTGAGCCAGCATTGGGAGTGTGGTGGTGCCTACAGTCAGATGTGTTTAAGTTCTGCATGTCCATCCCAAACAGACCATTGACCCTGAGAGGGATCCTGTCCACAGTAAGCTCCTTTTATGACCCTCTGGGGTTCCTTGCTCCTGTCATCTGCACAGCCAAAAGGATCCTTCAAGATCCTTCAATCAGCAGTTGCTCAAGAGTGGAAAAGCTGGATGGAAGAATTACGCCTGTTAGACAACATCAGCATCAGGTGATGTTTAAGAATTCCTGATTTATGAGAGACCACCACTGCTCAGTTGCACCAGTTTGCAGATGCGAGTGGGAAGAGGTATGGCGCTGTTACCTCACTGCTGCTGCACAACAGTCGTTCGCAGATACTCAGTTCCTTCATAAAGAGGAAAGTCCCGGTTGGCACCTTTAAAACCAGTCATAATCCCCGAGCATGGAATGTGGAAGTGGTAGCAGCAGTTCATATGGCTAGAAGGGAGGAGGGAGCTAAGACTACTTCTCCTAAACTCAGTGTTTTGGACAGAGAGCACCGCAGTGTTGAAATATATAAATAACGAGACTTCCTGATTCTGTGTTTTTGTGGCGAAGTGAGTGTCAGAGATCCTCAAGGCTTCTAGGGCCTCCCAATGGAGGTATGTGAACACAACGCATAACTCGGCAGACCTTGCTTTCAGACGTATGAAGATAGAGACTTTTCTACATGACACTGAATAATAATAATCAAGTTCTGTCAGAGGAAAATATATGCAGAAGAAATTTCCTGCCTCCAAAGGGGAGAGAGTGTGAAACAAAGCATTCACATATATGAGTTGAATCCTGTTTTGGAGGACTATGTGCTGCAGGTTGGTAGATGTCTCAGTAGGGCAATGGAAAAAAAATTCAAAGCACCCTGTCATAATCGCTAAAGATCTTCACATTTCTAATCTCATTCTACAGCATATTCATAAAGAGGTCATGGTGGAAGGAACCACATACTCTCGAAGCTGCATCAGAAATACTGGATTCCTGGTGCTGGTACTTTGATTAGAAACATTATGTCGAAGGTAGAACGTTTCATGGAGTTGCAGGCCAGCAGCAGATGGGTGGCTTGCCCGAAAGCAGATTTGACCAACTTTGTGGAAGCAGAGCGCGACCTGACACGAGCTATGGAAGAAAATCAGGAAAAGATCTCTGATACGCTGTCTTTGAAGGGAGTGAAATGGCTCTTTAGTCCTCCAACTGGATCGCATCATGGCGGAGCATGGGAGTGGTTGAGTCGTTCTGTCAGAAAGATTCTTAATTTCACCCTGCATACACAGCATTTGGACGAAGAAGGACTCCAAACTGCTCTTTGTGAAGTGTAGTCCATCCTCAACAGTAGACCCATTACACTGGAATCCACTGATCCAAATGATTTGGAATCCTTAACACCAAACCACCTCCTCCTTCTCAAATCCAACCCGTGTTACCCGTCTGTTCCAGAAAGGTAATCTCTTAACGATGGAGACAGGTCTAATATATATCTCACCTGTTTTGGAAAAGATGGATTAAAGAATACTTGCCACAACTTCAACAGCGCCAGAAATGGGGAAGGATTAAATGCAACTTTATTCCTGGAGATGTGGTCCTCATAGTTAATGACTCTGCAACTCGTGGTTCCTGGATTATTGGCAGAGTCACAGGAGCTGTGCCAGAGAAAAAGGAGCTTGTATGTCAGGTCTGGATTAAGACCCCAACCAGCCGTGTGTGCAGACCCGTCACAAAGATATGCCGTCTTCAGGAGACCTTTGACCCATGATGATGACAATTTTGACACAGCGTGACATAACTTACGTTGATTTGACTTTAACACTAAGAGAGATACATCACAGACTGACTATATTTAGGCTATGTGCTGGTAACCTCTGGCCTATGACTGACTGACCATGTGTGGACAGAAGAAGAGAAGAAAAGAAAAAACGACTTCGGTGGACTTTTTGAGCATGTTATGTTGTCTAACTGGTTGTCTGTGATGTGATGTGTACGTCTTGAGTTATGGTGTCCAATATGTAATTATTACAGTACTGATGCAGGCAACAGTACTGATTAGTTGCCGGAATGTGGTTGATAGGCATAGCTTTGTTGGTGGGTGTTGGTGTGAAGTGGGTGATGGGGGAAGTCGTCTGTTGCTGACCGCTCAAGCCAGGAGTGTTGTCATCACTGTTGTTTTGGATGGATTTTAACAATTTTTGATGCCATATAAAGAAGTCTTAAATTGAAACTGAATTGCATTACATTGGCCTCTAGTATCACTGTATGGAATCTGGAATCTTCCCATCCACCTGTTAGTGACCCTCCATCTGAATTATTAATATTAATATTAACAAACTAGCAGGTGGAGAAGGCCCCTACTGGCTCATATCTATGGGGGTGATTTCTGCTCATAACGCCCATTGTGTAGACTGATAACATCCGAAGTGCATAGGGATAAATCGCAACTGCTGAAACTTTTTGGAATAGGGTTTGCAGATATTTTTTTTCTTTGAGTACTACAAAGAAAACAGATTTCACTACTTGGGTAACACAGTGATACAACTGTTAGCAATGTCACCTGAAAAACATTTTATGACATTACCTTTGCCAACCACATCAGTGTCACTGAAAATGGTGAATATGAGCTGATTTTTCCACAGGTTACTCATTATGGAAGCGAGCCAGAGATTGTGATACAACATACAAGAGAAGGGCTGAAATGAAAGAATGAAAGACCTGTAAAAAGGACACAGGCTTTTCAAATCCTAAATAAATTAATATAGAAAGCGCTTCTTTTATGTGTAAATGAAATTGAGTATGTATGACTTATGACTGAAGAAACAATAAACAGTAAACCACTAACACTAGTAGACTTTACCACTAACTAATAATAACTTTATCATTGTTCTAATATTGTTAAAATACTTTATAACATATAAACCGTTAATGACAATTAGAAAACCTAATTACGTATTAGTATGTCCACATACCGTCACCAAAGCCTGTACAAATGGCAACAGGTCAACAACGTCATGACGTCACCCAGCGTTACTTCAGCCAGCCAAAGCTCTGAAGTAGTTCGAGGCGCTGTCGTTCTGTCCTGACCGCCTGACAGAGAAGCTTTATTTTCTTTCGACAGTGAAAACACCAGCAAAGAACGGAAGCGAAGTAACGGGAAGAAGAACACAGACTGTGCGCTTCTGTTCAGAAACCCGGCAACCATGGGAGCTGCTCTGGGGACATTTTCTTTTGCAAGCTGGGTAAGTGAGGTTTTTACAAGCACCTTGATTTAAAGTGATGAGAAATGTAAGGTGTCGTAACAACCTGAAGCTTAGACAGGTAGTAGGCTAGTGCTAAAGAACATGGACACACTCAGTTAGCTGCTATATTAATTCCCGTTGTGTTCTACGCTGGATTTAGATTTTATCTGCAGAAATCTGAGAATCCCCCTGAAGTAGCTGCCGCGTGAGGAGCAGTTCAAATATACGGCACAACAGATAGTTAATCCCAACGCACTTGGTCATCTGCTGGCATGTGATTAACTGGATTAGTTTGCGCTTTGTTACATTATAATAAGAACACAACATGCGTCGTATTTAGAAATGTCAGTAGATGAAACGTAGAGAATGAAAACAGTATATTTTTATATAAGGCAAGAGAGGAATAGCACTACATGGATACGCAATTAGGACTAGAGCAAATACCACAAATATATCTTGTAATAAAGCATTCAGTTTTTCACAGAGCTGTATTATCTGTCAATTTAACAACTTCATTTATACAAAAAGACAGACACAAGTAAAACTAGAAAAAACGGTATTAACAGTATGTTTTCTGTCTGGGTTTATTTATGGTTGAGATCATGATGAGGCATGGCCAACCATTTTCAGGCTGTAGGTTTTCTGGCAGACATTGTCAAGGCCAGTCTGCAGAAGAACTAAGCTGACCTTGTCTGGCTGGCATACTTGTTGACTATCTACCAAGTATCGTTATCACTTGACTCCACGTCTGGTATTAGTGTATATAAGAGTCCAGGCAGTGGTTTACTGTAAATTAATACATATGCTGTCTGACAATGTCAGGCTGTGATTGTTTGTTTTGTTTTTACTACACCAAAACTTTATCAGTTTAGTCCAGTTATATTTCTAAGTAAAGACACTAACATACATATACATATAAAGGTTAACATGTACTACTTGCATTATATTACTGCTTCCCACAATCATGTGTCATGTGGGCAGGCCTGTGGGCACATTCTAAGTCTAGCCAAACTAGACTTAGAAACTTTGGAGTAGCAATATATATTTTACATAACGCTAAACAAATATTCTCGTGGCATATTTTCAAAGCTGTAGAATCAATGTAGCTAAAGTATATATTAGAGGAGGAGTCGCTGTGACAAATTCCTGCCCACAGGCCTGCTGGGTCTGACCACAAACACCACATGCTGCCTTTCTTAAATAGCTGCCCCAGTTTTAACAGTCTTTCCTGGGGGTTTTACTGCAACTGATAGCTCATTAAATGAAAGTGAATACTGAAATTTTGATACATTTAGGTACACATATTACCATACTATAGTTTGATACAACATCACACATGATTCTGTAGCTCTAACTGTTAATGTATATTGAATGTATAATGAATATTCTCCAGGAAAGCCTTAAAGACACTGCATGCCCATAGAGGGCATGCAGTGTCTTTAATTCAAGAGGTAGAATAGACCACTTGCATAAAGTTATTGGCGCACATGTTGGCAAAGTGCGTCTCCTCTGTCCTCACAACATTTAAAGCATGTTCCCACTGTGGTCCAAATGAATGTGCCTTTACCACAAGGTAACTGTGGTCCAGTAGTTTCCAGTGAGTAAACCACATTTGCTTCCTCCATTTTATCTTTCTACAAATTATGTATCTTAATACAAATAAAAAAACTGGTCTTGTCAAGGGGACCATTTGACAAAGCTTTTTGAACTTGCCATTCAAAAGTCTCTTTTCTTTATCACTTTCTGCTCACCATACATATTGTTACTGCTGCGTCACTTGCAGACATCCTGAACTACGAAAGTGGCCAAAGTCACATACTGTGCGTGAATTCCTCTGTGCGTTAATTGTGCATCAAAAAAGAAATTAAATAAATACATATATACATATAATATAATATAATATATATTTGCAGCATCTATTCTGGCAGTCAGCATGCTGGTTGCCTGATCCCTACTGATATGCTATTGTGGTACAACTTGTCATATTTGTTCCATCCAGCATGAAAGTTGATTGAAGTAGCATTTTCTTTCATTTCATTTCATTTGTGATTAAGAATTTTATGCTAACAAGTATTCTATTTGTGTATACCTTTTACCTTAATCTTAAAGTGTATATTTGTTTCTTACTCTTCTTATATTTATTGTTTGTCTTTTGCACTGAATGGAACTGGAGCCTCGTTGTCTCGTCTCTCTATATACTGTATATAGCACAGATGACAATAAAGTTTACTTTAACTTTGACCACAATAAATACAACATACAACAATATACCATTCAGAAATGTTTTTTTATTAGCCTCTGCTTAAATAAGGGGCTTTACAGGACTGCTTGAATTCCTTTTTGTCATATTTTAACTAGCCAGTACTCAAACATTTTTCATGTGTCTGTTCAACATTGCAGGTTCTGATTCAATGTCATGGTAGGAAGGGGTATTTAAAACTTCAGGCTTTTGTCTTTAATATTTTTTGAGACCTAACTTCAGATTCCAAAGTGTGGAAAAACATGCTGGAAGTGGGTCAATAGACATTTTTCAATAAATTTATATCTTGAAATAGATTTGATATATGAAGATGTCGGCCCACCCTTTGCAGCTATAACAGCTTCAGATATTGCCAGGCAGGCGGGCAGCATAGACACTCAAGTTTGTGAATGCGATAACTTAAGAAGGAAGTCACCGAGGACTTTCAAATCAATACTATAGGTGCATCTACCAGGAGGCTGCGGGGTACCACTGGTGCTTGCCAATATTTTTAAAATTTGTGTTACTATCCATACATGTGTGGAGAGAGACAGAAACATGTTACCGTTTGCAAATATTTGATAATCATAAGAAGAAGAGCCCAGCCTGTTGTTCTTATAATATTATGTTCATATTAAATGAACAGTAACTGTAACATTAGTTAGTGACTAGGCAGGCCCAATGACTTTTATCTGTTTCTCATATAAACAGGTTTAAGTGGCTCATCTTTAAGTACCAGCTAGAAGTCTTAATATCCTTCTGTTCAGTACAGTCAGAGAAGCCAAGGTAGTGTTTGAACTATAGTACTTTTAATTAACATTCAAGCTCACTCATGTGCAAGCAAATTCATTTATGTATTGTTACACCCCGGCCTAGGCAACCGGGGTGCAACGTAGAAAAACAGAAATAAGGAAAATAAAACCACGAAGGCTCTCCACCAAAATCCCAAAACGAAAATATCCCATAATGAAAGCATTGACAAACCCATTCACAACTATTTACAACAAACTATTTATTTACAACACAGGGGAGATCGCGACCATGACATACTGAAACACAAGGCTTAAATACATAGAAGGAGCAATCAGGGAATGGACCACAGGAGGGAAACACAGCTGGGGCAAATTAGACCTGACGAGACAAGGAAACGTAAATTGAACACACTAAGATAACACAGACTTTCAAAGTAAAGCAGGAAATACATGACAGTCACGCAAAAAACAAAACACTGACAACACCGAAACGTAACAGTATGTATTAGTTACCAAACACCAGCTTTCCCCCGACAGCTCACTCCTCGTCTTGCCTAGCAAACTAAGAATATTGATTTACTCATTATCTTAGAAATCACACATTTAACTTACAGAAAAAATGAGACAATGAGGCCTCAGGTTCCATGTGTCAGTTAGTCCAGTTTACTGCAGAATACTTTACTCTGTCAGTTTGCAACAGCTGGAAACACTCAGTGCTTCTGCTTTATTTGCAGTTCCAGAAAAGAGATACATACAAGTTTCTCCATGACAGCAGCTGCCAATAAAAGCTTTCATCGTTAATTATATTCAGGCAGGGGAAAACAGGACATGGGAAGGACTGCTGCAAACTCATTAGGATTAACTAAGTAATTTTCACAATAAGAGTGAAGGAAATGTCCAGTAATAAGCAAACTTGTGACAACTTTTTAACCTGCAGAAAAAAAACTTAACGAGGGATAATTTGTTTAAAGTCTCAGAACCACACAAGCCAATCTGCTTCATATGTCCTCAAGCCTGATGGCAATAAAGTAGTCACTTTATGACACAACATATCAGATGGCACAGTGGTCAAAATACAGAGTGCTCTCAGTGCAAAGTAGTTTTTCTCTGAATGTCATTGTCTCTAATTGCCAGTGCTGTGCTGAGTCATTCAGTGTTACTCAATGAGACGTTACAGTAGACTGTGTACAGCATAACAGTACAAACATCAAGATCAGTCTATACTGGCAGTTGAATAGTTGAAAATCTAAAATAAATGATTGAAATATTTTTCTAAGTTACTAAAATGTGTTGTGTGTGCTTGTTGTCAGTACTGGAATTTAAAAAACAAAAATCCAAAGGTTTAGTAAAGTGCATCTTTATATTATGCGGTAAATGTTTGATTAAGAACATGTATATGTTGTGTTCTCACATTGATCGCTTACATCTTTCCTTACACATATCCCTGGATGTTCCACTTTTGCTTCAAGTGTGATTTTTTTATTGATCCTCCAGGTGCCGTGCCTGTGCAGCAGTGCTACGTGCCTGATGTGTAGCTGCTGTCCGAGCATCAGAAACTCCACGGTGACCAGGATCATCTATGCCTTTATAATGCTGATAGGCACCATCGTTGCCTGCATCATGCTGTCACCGGGTGTGGATCGGCAGCTCAAAAGGGTAGGAGTTGACCATAAAAATACCATAAGATATAAACTTTATTGTGAATGTAAATGTCTATTATTTAAAGTTAAAATGAAATTATAATGGTTGAAACTGGTGCATAACTGATGCAAAAAATGAGCATTCATGCAAAGCCACCATGAGATTTATAACACGTGCATCAGCACAATTTGTTTCTCGTTTAAAACAATCGTTGACAATTGTTTAAAAATGGAGAAATAAAAAGTGATGCTGACATAACAATGTTGTTTCCTCTGAGACATTAACTGTGATTCAAGTAAAGTTTGTAATCAAAGTTCATATGAAAAAAGAAAAAGAAGAAAACAAGTGGAAGTCAAGGAGCAGATGACATGTCAGCCCCAGATAACACAGTCCAATCCAGATTCATAGCTCCCAAGAAATAGTACCAAGAAATTAGAATATGTGATAAGTGATGACATCCAGCAATAACAGAAGCTATTTTAATGAAAGGTAAAATCATTTAAGATAAGGAAAACTTGAATATGTATAAACCGAAGCAATTAAATTAAATATCAATCTGTCACTCCTTTCCGTGTCCGGGTGAGGTTTCCCGTGTTGGGTCAAATTAAGCCGCAGGCTCCACACAGTATTTACTTTCTTTAATTGCATTTTTTATTTCTATTTAATTCTGAGCATTTTTTTAGCTTATGGTGTTTTGGAAAATAAATAGTCAATAATAATAATAACTATAATAATAATAGTACTTTACACCTTATTTACTGCTAGTAAAAAGTTAGGATTAAAGTGGAGATGATGATAATTTTGATGAAAGCCAAACCGCATGTCAGCACAAGTCCAGGCCTCAAACCATCTCCATCAAGAGTGCTGTGCGTAAACAGATGTCTACAAACCTCAGTGTACTAAAGCAATTTCATAAAGATGAAAGAGCCAAATTTTCTCCTTATCAATGTCAGAGACAGATAAAATCTTGTAGAAAACCTATTACATTATTGCTGCTAAAGACCTGAGACTGGACTAGAGACTTTTCTTTATTTACTTCTGACTGTAAAAGAAGCTCGATCATCACAACCCTAACACCATAGCCCTAACTCGGAGTAGACATCAGCAGGTTTTTCTCCAAGTCACAAAGCTTTGACATCATAACAACCTGATTGTTCACATCCAATCTTGACTTATGCTGAACTAGTAACAACAATATCATGAGGATATATCAAATATATATCAAAACACAAAATTCCCTGCTGCGTATATATTGTCTCTCTGTTCTTTGTCATGTTGTTGTCATTTGTTCCCTTCGAGCTATGTTTCTTTCCTAGTGCTTAGTTTGTTCCTAGTTTCTACCTAGTCTCAATTTTTGAACTTTGTTCCCTGAATTACGGCAATAAAGCTTCCTGTTGAGTTTAGCTCTGGTTGCGAGAACAAATAAAATTTGAATCATTGGTGAAAAAAAAACAGTAACATCCTTCCTACAGGAGCTAAGTACAGCAACTGGTGATATTTATTTAGATGGCTTCTCTCTAATTGATCTCTTTGAACTAACTTTAATAATTACTTTCACCGTGCCATCAGCATGTCATTTCAGTGAGGAGAGATCATTAGAAGGAAAGTGGAAATGATATAAAGCTCAGATTAGAAAAAGGTTCTTGTTGTTTTCATTAGTTATACTTCTTAACAAATCAGAATCTGCAAAACGTACTTTAGAAATTTTGAAATCATAATCAGCTAAGAAAAGTTCAGGTGGTGTACCCGTACTTCTTATGGCCTCAGACAGTGGACTCTTTGTACCTGTCCTGCTAAATCAGTATTGTTGACTATAAGATTATACGAGACAGCATGGACCACACTGTTGGATTTGAAGGAAATACACTGAACTGCTTTGAACCATGTATATCTAATAGATTACAGTTTGTTCAAGTAAACAGGGTGCCTTCTTCACATAACAAAGTTAGTAATGGAGTTCCACAGGGTTCTGTGCTAGGACCAATACTTTTTTATACGTGCTTGAGGCAGTATTATTAGAAAACATGACATACATTTGACCTGTAATTTTCTTCTACTAAATTCTGATAAAATTCAGGTTATTGTATTTAGTATTAAAAATCTTAGAAAACATTGTGTCTAACTAGAAACGTATTTCAAAGGTGGCTCTTCTTTACACTCTCTTAAAAGCCTCATATGCATATAAAAATCTCGTCTGGATGTACAGAAAACAAGGGTCTTTCTCTGATTTTCTGTAGATCCCAGGCTTTTGTGAGGATGGGGCAGGTTCGTCTGTCCGTGGTCTACAGGCGGATGTCAAGTGTGAGATGTTTGTGGGGTACCAAGCAGTTTACCGTATATGCTTTGGAATGAGTATGTGGTTCTTGGGGTTCTCCGTTCTCATGATAAACATAAAGAACAGCAGAGATCCACGTGCTGCTATCCACAATGGGTAAGTACTGCAGTAAAGCTAGCAAGATGTAAATATTTTTACCAGCACAGTCCTACCAATCCTAAGGTTCAGTTTTAGACTTTTTTAAACCATAGCAGGTACATAAACAAAGCAGCCATAGATCATTTGCATTTAAATATCGCATTTCCAGGCCTTCACTGTGTTTGCACTCTAGTCCACCTTGGCTCTTTAACACTGTGAGGTTGTAAAATGTAAATTATACAAGATGTGTTTTAGCAGAAGACCTTTGTTTTTTAGTTTACAAAGTTTTAAAAATGCAACAATAAATATTTATCATAGCTGTCCAATGTCATTCTAGTACATATATAATGTCCATTATCGTATTTGGCTGTAAAGGTCTTATTTGGTTTTATTTTGGTCTCACCAGCAGTGTGTCTTTCAAGTTTAAGTGTAAGGTCAGCATAACATAAAAAAAGTAATAGTAATAAATTCTAATAAAGTCACTAAATAAGTATTAAATAAATACATGTGTGATGCACATTCATATCAAAATCAAAGTGTGTTTGGACCTTTCAGGGTAACTGATTGGACTCTGGATATACAGTGGCTTGCAAAAGTATTCAGCCCCTTGAACTTTTCCACATTTTGTCACATTACAGCCACAAACATGAATCAATGTTATTGGAATTCCACGTGAAAGACCAACACAAAGTGGTGCACACGTGAGAAGTGGAACGAAAATCATACATGATTCCAAACATGTTTTACAAATAAATAACTGAAAAGTGGGTGTGCGTAATTATTCAGCCCCTGAGTCAATACTTTGTAGAACCAGCTTTTGCTGCAGGTCCAGCTGCCAGTCTTTTAGGGTCTGTCTCTACCAGCTTTGCACATCTACAGACTGAAATCTTTGCCCATTCTTCTTTGCAAAACAGCTCCAGCTCAGTCAGATTAGATGGACAGCGTTTGTGAACAGCAGTTTTCAGATCTTGCCACAGATTCTCAATTGGATTTAGATCTGGACTTTGACTGGGCCAGTCTAACACATGGATATGTTTTGTTTTAAACCACTCCATTGTTGCCCTGGCTTTATGTTTAGGGTTGTTGATGCTGGAAGGGGAACCTCCGCCCCGGTCTCAAGTCTTTTGCAGACTCCAAGAGGTTTTCTTCCAAGGTTGCCCTGTATTTGGCTCCATCCATCTTCCCATCAACTCTGACCAGCTTCCCTGTCCCTGCTGAAGAGAAGCACCCCCAGAGTGTGATGCTGCCACCACCATATCTGACAGTGGGGATGGTGTGTTCAGAGTGATGTGCAGCGTTTTGCATTTTAGCCACTAAGTTCCATTTTGGTCTCATCTGACCAGAGCACCTTCTTCCACATGTTTGCTGTGTCCCCCACATGGCTTGTGGCAAACTGCAAACGGGACTTCTTATGTTTTTCTGACAATGGCTTTCTTCTTGCCACTCTTCCATAAAGGCCAACGTTGTGCAGTGCACGACTAATAGTTGTCCTGTGGACAGATTCCCCCACCTGAGCTGTAGATCTCTGCAGCTCGTCCAGAGTCACCATGGGCCTCTTGGCTGCATTTCTGATCAGCGCTCTCCTTGTTCGGCCTGAGAGTTTAGGTGGACGGCCTTGTCTTGGTAGGTTTACAGTTGTGCCATACTCCTTCCATTTCTGAATGATGGCTTGAACAGTGCTCCGTGGGATGTTCAAGGCTTGGGAAATCTTTTTGTAGCCTAAGCCTGCTTTAAATTTCTCAGTAACTTTATCCCTGACCTGTCTGGTGTGTTCTTTGGACTTCATGGTGTTGTTGCTCTTAGACAACCTCTGAGGCCGTCACAGAACAGCTGTATTTGTACTGACATTAGATTACACACAGGTCATTAGCACTCATCAGGCAACGTCTATGGGCAACTGACTGCACTCAGACCAAAGGGGGCTGAATAATTACGCACACCCCACTTTGCAGTTATGTGTAAAAAATGTTTGGAATCATGTATGATTTTCGTTCCACTTCTCACGTGTGTACCACTTTGTGTTGGTCTTTCACGTGGAATTCCAATAAAATTGATTCATGTTTGTGGCTGTAATGTGACAAAATGTGGGAAAATTCAGGGGGCCGAATACTTTTGCAAGCCACTGTGAAAGCAGATGAGATATTTGATTGAGACAGTTTTCCTGAGACTTATGACAGTAACAATTTGTTTCAGATTTTGGTTCTTTAAGTTTGCTGCCTTGGTGGCAATTACAGTTGGTGCCTTTTACATCCCTGAAGGGCCTTTCACCTACAGTAAGAATTTGTATTTAAAATCCTTGATAACTCAGATCTCTTTTACACACAGATTTGTTAGTTTGTATGAAAGACGAGTAGTTCAATTACTTGTGTATTTGTGTTGTCGCAGTATGGTTTGTCATAGGCTCTGGTGGAGCCTTCTTTTTCATTCTGATTCAACTGGTGCTGCTGGTGGACTTTGCCCACTCCTGGAATGAGTCCTGGGTTGACAAGATGGAGAATGGCAACTCCAGAGGCTGGTATGCAGGTCAGTGACTCTGGCCCAGTTACATGCTGTATTCATCTTCTAAATACTGTTACATAAGCGAGCACTTACTCTGAATTTTTTTTTTAAAAAGCGTACATGTAGCACACACAGATTTCACAAATCTACTTTCAAATCAGTTTTTTGGTTTCAGCTTTGAACTGTTTCTACCTTGTATTTTTAGCTCTACTGGCTGTCACGATCCTGAACTACATCCTGTCATTAACAGCTGTTGTGCTGTTCTTTGTCTTCTACACGAAACCCAATGAATGCTTCATCAACAAATTCTTCATCAGCTTCAACATGTTGCTCTGCATAGTTGCCTCTGTTGTCTCAGTCCTGCCAAAAGTCCAGGTGTGAATACACGGCATGTCTGCGATGCACAGATAAACAGAAAACAAAAACAAGACACACTATTCTAAGCACTGAAGATTCTGCTTTGTGTTTGCAAATGTTTGTGCTACTAGCATCATGTCATGATGAGCATCTATAGTAGCATCTACATGGAATTGATGCTAAGGCCCCTTTGCTGAGTTTGACAGTGTAAAACGGAAAGACAGAATAAACCTGAAAATGGTTGGATATCTCTCTCATAATTCTGTTATTTCAAAACATTATGACTGTGTTTTGTAGCAGCTTGGTTTAGTTTTGCTATAGGAGATAATATTGAAAAGTAAACATAGCTCTATTGATAACATTTCTACCAGCTATTTTTGTGCAAAACTAACTGAACCGTGTTAATGCAATAATAAAATAATATCAGATGGGAATAAAAACATTATTTAAGTCTAAATTTTAATTCTAATAAATGTACTCAGGTTGAATTAGAACAAGAAAAACTCGAAAAAGAAGGAAAATGAAAAAATAGCTGTATTTTCTTTGCCTCAAAACAGAAACATGAGTACAGTCAGGGGTTAAGGTGAGATTCAGCGGGCAGGGAACCCTAAAATCAGTTTTACAGATGGTGACAAAAAGCACAATTCACTCAATGTACTGTGATCAGCTGACCTGCTGCTCAAAAAAAAGAAAACACAACCCACTTAAACTGCCCACTATGGCACACGACTGCGCCTCTTTGTTCTCTTTTATGCGATATCCCCTGGTGATTAATGCACGAACATGATTACCTTTCATTTTTTACTGTTTAGGCTTAAAATTGATGTGTGAAGGCCAGTGATGTGAAATGATAGCTTCCTTCAAATGCGTTAAACCAAAAGTAACAAGCCTGTTTTGAAAATGTAAGAAGTAGAAAGTACAGACAGTAAAAAGTTATCAGGAAAAAAACCTTTCATGTTAGAGTTTAGCAGAACAGGTTTGCCCAAGCTTAGGCTGCTGCCCCCGCGACCCGGCCCCGGATAAAGCGGATGAAGATGGATGGATGGATGGTTTTCCCAAGCTACCCACAAACATTCCCACTGTTGCTGGCCTTTTTTAACCATCTAGATATTTTCTAAATAATAAACAAAGGTTAATTTTTGTGTTTGGAGTGCTTAAACAGTAAACACAGGATTATGACTTCTTTTTCTATAATACATATGTACAGTTTCAGTTCAAACCTGTGGGAAGTAAATACTTGGCACTGATAAACCTTATCTGTGTATTTGCAGGAGTCTCAACCTCATTCAGGTCTACTACAGTCTTCTTTCATCACCTTGTACACTATGTTTCTAACCTGGTCTGCCATGACCAATGAGCCTGGTGAGACTGTTTATATTGTCTGGGAATTTCAATAGACTCAAACACTCCTTTATCTGCATATATTTATGTTCTTCTCCATTCATTTCAAATAAAAGATCTTTTTGTCTCATAACCTTAAGATTTATTGCTTTTTAGAAAAGCTTTGGGTTATTTTGTTCAAATTGTTTTTTAAAGTATTTTTTAATTAATATTGTTATTGTTTGTTTTGCTGATCTCAGACCGGGAATGCAACCCCAGCCTGTTGAGTATCTTCCAGCAGATCGCAGCCCCGACCCCGGGCCCTACAGAGACCGAGAACCAGACAGCCACCATGGCAATGATTACCACAATCACTGGGACAGAAAAACCTGCCTTTACATCTCCATACCTGCAGTGGTGGGATGCTCAGAGCGTTGTGGGCCTCATTATATTTATCTTGTGCATCCTGTATTCCAGGTAACATTGTAAATGTTGTGTAAAGCGCTTTGAGTGCTTTGTTAGAGTAGAAAAGCGCTATATAAGAACCTGTCTGTTTGACCTCTTTTTACTGTAGACTGCAGTGTTAATGAGCATTAAAAAAAACATGCTTACAGACTGATGCAAAAAATGATTTTGATCTCTGTAGCCAGTTTCCTCCATCATAAGCCAAAGACTTTTCTAGTCTTTGGCTTAAAAATTTCAACACTGTGCTGTTATTGGTGTAGAGTACTGCTGTAATTACTAGTTATGGTTCCTCACCTGGTGAAGGGTTGACCATTTCTAAGCCTTCCTTGTTAATGTGAACTGTGTTTGTGTCCGTTGTTTTTTCATACTGTGATCCTAATACTTGCTTTTCTTTCTTTTTGGTCAGTTCATTCATCTCTGTTTTGATTCCAGCATTCGTTCATCCAGCAACAGCCAGGTTAACAAGCTAACTATGGCATCCAAAGATTCAGTCATCCTCGCTGAGGGGGGCAGCACAGAACTGTCAGAGGAGTCGACAGGGCCCAGACGGGTGGAGGACAATGAGCGGGACATGGTCCAGTACAGCTACTCCTTTTTTCATTTCATGCTTTTCTTGGCCTCACTTTACATCATGATGACCCTCACTAACTGGTACAGGTCAGTGGCTCCCTTCTCTTTTAGCACAACACCTAAAGTGTAGTTTGAAGTGTTTGGGTGGTCAATAATCCTACAATATATATATGTGAATGGTAGTTTATTTCATTTCCTTTTTATACAGTGTGTGAAAAAGTGTTTGCCCCCTTCCTGATTTGCTATTTTTTGGTATGTTTGTCAGACTTAAATGTTTCAGAGCATCAGACAAATTAAAATGATGGCCCTGTGTGAAAAAGTAATTGCCCCCTAAACCTGATAACTGGTTGGGACCATTAGCAGCAACAACTGCAATCAAGTGTTTGCAATAACTGGAAATGAGTCTTTTACAGCGCTGGGGAAGAATTTTGGCCTGTACATCTTTGCTGAACTGTTGTAATTCAGCCACATTGGAGGGTTTTGGAAGGAAGCTGTTTTGGAAACATATTTGGTGATGCTTCATCCTCTGCATTGCGTTTGTGTGCTAGCAGTGTCCAAGCATTCTTCTTCTTTTCAATTTTTTTTTCAAGAGCTCACAAAAGCATTCTGGGGGTCTTTTGTGAGCTCTTGGATGAGTTGTCGCTGCATCCTTGGGATAATTTTAAACAGACAGCCACTCCTGGGAAGCTTCACTGTGGTTCACTGGAGTCCCACAGCCTTAAAAATGGCTTCATAACCTTTTCCACACTGAAATATGTCAATTACTTTGATTCTCAGTTCTCCTGAATTTCCTTGGATCTTTATTTTAAAACCTTTATTGAAAAAACTGCATATTATTGTCAAATATTTACATTTGTTTGATGATGTGAAACATTTAAGTGTGGCAAACACTGTTTCATGCAATTGTATCCATTCAGATGCATGAACCAGACTGACAGAAACTAAACAACAGAAGGGATAAATGCTATATGAAGCAATGCATTCAAAATAGGTTATAAACCAAAACACATCCAATTATTTTTGTGTCAGAGGGAGACGTGATATGACACAAATGTTATGGTTGACCATGAGAGTCACAGTCTGGCACTAACATAATCCAGAAAATGGTTTAAATATCCAGAATTGCCCTTTATTGGTGTCTGCAGCTGGTATTATTCGGTCAAGTAGTACCAAGAAGAATGAGGACAACAATGGTCTACTGAATTTGCATATTCATTTCATTTCATTTCATTTCATTTATTTGTTCATTTTCAGGCACAACAAATACCTATATTGAACATAAAATGCACAAAACAAAAAACAAAAATTGCCTTAAAAAGGAGTGGGACGAAGAAAACTTATTAAATCCCACCTCTATACTCACTCATCAACAAAAAAAACAAACTTCCCGCAGCTACGCCCATCATTGCATACAGACCCATCAACAGCCCCGGGCACATACAAGCATCTAAACGGCAGCTCGCAACCAACAATTAGAGCCTTCATAACTGAATACAGAATATATAAATTATAAATTGCATTACCACAGGTAACAGGCAGTAATAACTACAAGTAACAAACACACATACATATACATACATATATATCTACACACACATGTACATATATGTACATACATACGCACACTTTTTTTTTTTTTTTTTGGAATCCATACCAGCAATGGTAAGAGAACAGACATTACAGAGCACACTAAAAGCATCATTGAGTATACTGTGACCAGACCAACTGTTTGTAGAGAAATTTAAATCTATGAATATTTTTGCATTGTTTCAATTGTAAACTCAGACTGTTCCAGATTTTCACACCACATACAGACACACAAAAACCTTTACGGGTTGTTCGAGTTCTGGGTAATTTGAATTCTCCAAAGCCTCTCACATTATAAACCTTTTCTCGAATTTCAAATCTAGTTTGTAAATTTGCCGGTAAAAGTTTAGTAAAAGCTTTATACAAAATTATGGATGTATTGTAATTAACCAGATCCTGGAATTTAAGTAACTTTGCCTGAAGAAAGAATTTGTGAGTATGATCTAGATAACCAGCCTTGTGAATAATACGCAGTGCTCGTTTCTGTACTGTGACTAATGGATTAGTTGTATTTTTATATGTGTTTCCCCACACTTCCACACAATATGTAAGATATGGAAGAACCAGGGTACAGTACAGAGTACGAAGTGCATCAAGGAATTGTTTCACTTTGTTCAAAACTGCGAGGCTTCTGGAAATTTTGGTTTTTATGTGTCTGACGTGGGGTTTCCATGAAATTTTATTATCAATTACGACTCCCAAAAATTTGTTTTCACTCACATTATCAATTGGTACACCTTCAATGATAATTGGTAATTCTACATTATATTTTAAATTACCAAAAAACATTGCTTTAGTTTTATTTATATTTAATGATAATTTATTTATGTCCATCCATTTTTTTATTAATTTTAGCTCCCTGTTTACGGTCATTACAAGATCAGTATAATCATCGCTACTGAAAAATATGTTTCATCTTTTGTTTTGAACTCTTTTTTTGATTATGATCTAGTTTTCTGTGCAGCTGTCAGTCCATTGTGCTTTTATTTATATTAGGAAATTCATAACTCATTGTTAAAACTGTAAATGGTCCCACAATGTTTCATTAGGGGTTTAATGGCACCATATAGGCCAAGCAAAGGCATTTCCTACTGTATAATTGATATGCTGACCTTATTTTTCTGAGGTGCAGAGATTTTGTGATTTCTGCTTGAACAAGTTAAGGAATTTCCTTCTTAAAGTAGCTTTCTCAGTTTTTTATAAATATACTTATTGCATTTTTTTGTTCTGACAGCCCTAATACAGACTACACCATAACAAGCAAGTGGCCAGCAGTATGGGTGAAAATCACCTCCAGCTGGGTTTGTTTGGCTTTGTACACATGGACACTGGTGGCCCCCATGGTCTTCACCAACCGAGATTTCAGCTGATCAGCCAGTCTCCACAGCGTGCTCTTATTTTTTGTCTGTCAAGATGGACTCAGGTTTTACACTTTTAGATGGATTCTGAGTGAGTTGATTGTGTATGCTTCCAAAGTGCCCTAACAGTTGCTTCAGATAAAGATTTTTTCTGTAGTGATTTCACACCAGTCACATCACTAACAATAGCAATATATTGTTGTATTTTTGTACTTGGGCAATTTTCTGGTTAGAGCAAACCTTTTGGATTTAAGTCAGCTAGATTTTTCTTTATCTTCTTCCTCCTTTTTTTTGCTGTAACACCAATTTATGGTGAATGCTTAGTTGAAAAAAAAAATTCTCAACATCATGGAGTTACACCTACGACTTACTGTGGAGCTGGGGTGAACTGCATTCACTACGAAGAGGATGTAGTTGGCTGTTCAACCTTCATATGCCTTATATGTCTGAAAAATGTTAGAATATCAGATAACTAGGGAGTATGTACATGAATGTCGCAGACATAACTGCAATATGACCAAAATCAGCTCAAGTTCCTGCCAAATGTAAACGGACCTGCAGGTCCATCAGACCTGAAGATGTCAGGTGGTTTAAAAATATCCTTAGAACAAAGAGATACAGGCACACCTCTGAATAGCCTAGAATATCTTTAGTATTTATTTTGATTATTGTTGTAAGAATGTGTTTCTGTAATTTTAAAAAGATTTAAATTTTTAAGAAAAGGACTCCATAACTGAATAATTACAGATGTTTGAGAATAAAAAATCTGAGCATTTGCCTTGTGTTCCAGATTTACCCAGTGTGGTTAATAAGTTATGAATTCTCTGTAATGCATCTGCAGTTTGTGATTATACTGACCTACTATATAATCATTTGCTTTGCTTTGACTCAGAGATTCAGTGTGCTCATCTATGCCACAGACAGGAAAAAAAGCATTCTGAAAGTCATCAAGTTATAATTGGTTCCACACTTTTTTGTGTTTAAATGTTAATATTTTCCAAGGACCACTGTTTTTTTATTTTTTTGGCAAAGCTGTGTACTTTGAACCTTTGTTATAACTCTCAGCAATGTGCTGTAAATGAATAAAGGCACATCTGGAGCTTTCTGTGTGCTTTTGTTTCACGTTTGATTGTTACAAGTGTCTCATCTTATATTGGTGAGACCCATGAATATAAGCAGCACCAATACAGGAAGCTCAATTATTAAGTGTTAACTTACTGCTTTGCAGTGTGCCAGAGAGCAGTAATTCCTTCAAATCAGTTTGATACACCAGTGCAATACCAGTAAAATACTAATCTTTCTGAGAAATAAACATTTAAAACCTGGTACAAATAAGTACAGATAACTGTTTTAATCTCTATGGACACTTTTCATAACAACTATGGCTTAATCTTTTTTTAACCATTTGGATGATACGTTAAATTGACGGGGCGTGTGCACAAGCAGCACCCGGCAGTCCTACGTTTCATCTGAAGGGATGTCAAATGCTATCATTCTTCTGTAAAGTAAATTTACCTACAGCTATAAGTAAAGTAACCTTAACCTTAAATCAGTGGCAGATTGGCACTGATTTAACAGAGCAAGGCCACTGCCTCTTCTTTCACCACTCTGAGATCAGCTACAGTTGTGCAGAAAGACATCCAGCAAATAAACAAGCTTCAGAGATTTATCATTGTGACAGATGAGTTTCCTCATACCTTGGTGATATGGAGAAGATGGCATGTGAAGAGGTTGTAAATAACTCCTTTTATTAGCAATGATGGACACGATGATGGAGAGGGGACACCAGCTCTGACCATCTGTCTAATAAAACAGGCAAATCCAGGCTCAGCAGCACTTTCAGAGTAGCATCTATATAAAATTAATAATAATTTAACATTTCTGCATCCAGCAAGAAGATATCTTTTCATCTATAGTAACTAAAGTATAGTTACCTTCTTGTGACGTCTAGGACACAGGAGTATTAGGTTATTGTGTACATGTTGGTAAGCTGTCTTGTGGCAACTGATGAACTGAAACAAATGAGTGTACTGTGTGAGCGACGAACATTACCTGTCCTTTTATTAACTGCACAGGGTGTCATGGGTCTGTAGCTCTGTCCACCGTTTTAGGGAACATATTTCGTTTTAAAGTAAGTTACAGGGCATTTCCCTGCTTTACCTTACCTGATCACGGGCAGGGCGTAGGTGTTGATAACCCGGATCTTGTTCTTACCGTTCAGCTGACTCCTCAGGACTTGCCTGACCCTCTGCAGGTACTTCGTGGTTGCAACTTTCCTAGCAGCTTCTTCGTGGTTGCCATTTGCCTGTGGGATTCCCAGGGACTTTTAGCTGCCCTTGATGTCTGCAATGTTGCCTTCTATTTGTACTGTTATTTCAGGGTAGAAGGTAAATAAAACTGACAAAGCCAACCTGGTAGATTTAGTAGAATTGTTTTGAACCAATAATTTATAAAATCAAATGGCTATGAACCTCGAAACAAAAGAAATCAGCAAAATACTAGCTTTACTTTGCCAGCAGTATAATAATGACATAAAACTGCTTCAATAAAGCATTACTACATTTTCGCCTTTAAAAAAAAAAATTCTTCTTTTTTTTTAATGTTGGGTTGCTTTATCACATATATCACCAAATGGCAGAGCTTGGTCCAGATCCAGACGAAGTGCTCGTTCTGTCCAGACCAATAATCAGTGACAGAAAAAATTTGCCCGTAATGCATAAACCCAGAGCACTGTTTTATCAGTACACCATAAAACAATGGTCGCAGGTAAACCAGTCCCTACAGTAATCGCCTACTGTTTACGTAGTTAGGTAAGCCAATCAAACCCTAGCTTACTGCAGACACAAAATAGAGAGGAGCAGACAACTGAAGGTGAAAAAAGTTGATTCAGAAAATAGAAATTTTAAAATTGAAAAAGAATATTTTTATTATTTGCAAGTAAGGCCTGAAGTTCACTCTGTTACTCATGTGTCCTAATTTGAACAAAAACTTAAATATTACTATAATGAAAGGGAAATATATGGTTTCGATTTAACCCTAATCCATGGGATGAAAAAGACTTGAGATCTGGACCTTGTTGTGAAAGAAATCTTAGTAACCGGACCTGTTGGGTTTGTAATTGATTACCCCTGCTTTATCACATCATGTAAATTTTCACTTAATTAAAATGACATTGTGACACTGTAACTGGAATACACAAATTATAAATTGAAATTAAAATAATAATTTTTAAGGAATTAGAACACACTTACTTGTGTTTCAACATTTAATTCTGTTAATAGAAAACAACAACAAAACAATTGTCCCTCTCTCAACAATCTTTGTAACAAAACTTGAAATTATTTGCAACTACAAACTACAGTTTGCTATACAAATAAAAATGTTCTGCACAAAAAAATAGAACAAAAAAATATGCAGCAATTAGAATACATATAGGAACATATAGCAATGAAACCAAGGTTACTCAAAACTTAGAGTAAATTCAAAGCAGCGTGTGCACTGACTGCACTAACTCTGCAGGTAGCTTAGAAGGTAGAGCGCCTAGCATCACCTTAGAAGAGTTAGTTTAATGGCTTAATAGTTAACTGACACTGTTAACTATATGAAATACAATATTGTGTGTGATAAAAACAAAAAATAATAATGAAATGGCTATTGTATTATCCAGAGGGCATCACGTGGTCTTTAAGATTGTCAGAAAAGGTTTATAGCAGTCTTAAATGTGGATAACCCAGCCTGTTTAACCTAAAGTGATATTCAGGCAGGATAAAATTTGCAGATATCAAACTAAAGCATTTCAATTTTTTTTGTTTTCTGTTTTACAGTTTTGTAGTCAGCAGAACTGCAGAATTAAAACTAAAATTATTTACTCCCCAGATGTGAAATGGTCCAAAGTAGGTTTAGACATCAACAGCTGTCTGTCAGGCAGAGTTTTGGAAATATGAAGAGCCTTTCCTCAGGCTCCTTCTGAGCACTATGAACCACCTGGCATTTGAATGTGCAGCCTTGGTAATTCTTGGTGGGATTGAGTTTGAGGAAACTGAACATGGAGTACAGGCCGTTGACGTTCAGGCTGGGGGGAGTATTAAAGACACCAGAGACAACCTTGTCTCCATCTTTAGTCCATGTCACCAACACCTCCTCAGGACAAAAGTCTTTTATGTGCAGGTGCAAAGTACACTCTTCATTCACTTTAGGACACTGAGGTTCGTGGTTGATGAACATCACATCAGGGGGGGTTCCTGTTTGAACAAAGCAACACATGTAGTAAAGCATTATGGATATATTGATATTGAAGGATCATTTTGAATAACTCTTGTTTGTATAATTTTCAATGAGAAAGAAAATGCAAACTGTGGAATGGAAATAAAGTAGTAATTCAAAGTAAAATTTTAAATAATTAAATTGCTAATTACAAGTCTAAAGTATCCTACTGGTAACAAAAAAACCCAAAAAACTATAAGATGTGGTTGAAATTTAGGATAGTAAGTAGATTTAGGATAGTGAGGCATAGACAACAAAAAAGATACCATGACCCGCTACTTTCTAAAGTACCATTTTAAAGCTTCTGTCATCACCATCCTGGTTGTAAAACCCCAGATGTGATGAGGAGGACAAGTTGTTAGCCAATGAGTGTACAGTTTCACAGATCATCAGTAGCTAAAGCTAGTTTAGTCACTTTGTTTTATTTTCTGACATTTGGGAATTTGACTCCAGTTTCTTTTAACACATCAAAAAGAAACATAAACCTGTCATCATAGCTGATAGAAAAGTAGTCCTTTTTAACACTGACTAGTCTATCTTCCCAGAGCATCATGGTCTCTGCTACCTTTGACTCTGAAGGTCAGGTTGTGATTTACCATAAATTGCAATCAATTTAATGCCAGAAAGGGACCTCTTATATGCCTCTGACCATTTTCAGACTGATCTCTGACCAGTGCTGTGTGAACATATAACAGAAAACTTAGCAACAAACCAATTACAAATTGTATCTTTAGGCACCGTTTTCAGCCTGTGACACACACACCTGATTTATTCCAATTTCTATAGTTCAATTTTGAATCTATAACACAGTTATAGTCTTTTTACACCAACAAAAATTTCCATTAGCTGTCATATCTTAGCAGAAAGGTTCAGCGTGTCCTTAAAAACTTTGAGGAAACTACAAAACACGAAAGAGGACAAAAGAAAAAGTGGGAGGCCTTAAAACTATCTATAGGATTAGTATCATGTCCTTGAGAAATAAATTTGTAAACATTGTGGAGACTGTCATGTTTGGGGCTACTAGTGGTGTTTGGGATGTTGTCAAAATTGATAGAATTATGACCATGGAAAACTATCGGGAGCTATGCATGGTGGTATTTTTACTGTAGACATATTTCCATTTATGTCTGCATGTTTCATAAATCACTGCATCTAGGTCCCATTTCCTAGCAAGATATAAAGAAATGAGGGGGTGTCTCAAGACCTTTGCATACTACATCATCACCAGGACATTTTCTTAACCAGCTAATCTAATCAGAGAGGCTGAGGTCTTTTAATATCTCCAGGAAGCTCCTGAGGATGTTTTACCAGCTGGTGTTTGCTGGAGTACTTTTCTATGCTGTGGTGTGCTGGGGGAGCAGCACAGCAAAGAAGGACTCATCCAGGCTGGAAAAACTGATCAGGAAGGCTAGCTCTGTGGTCGGCATGAAGCTGGACACTCTGGTGACAGTGGCAGAGAAAAGGACATTAAAGAAACTGCTGGACATTACGGACAATGCTGGGCATCCTCTGCATACGGTCATAAATAACCAGAGGAGCCTGTTCAGCGACAGGTTGCTTCTCCCAAAGTCAAGAACCAACAGACTTAAAAACTCCTTTGTCCCTGAAACTGAATTTCCTGGAGGAACCCACCCGAGGGATTAATAAAGTTTCATCTAATCTCATCTAATCTAAAACATTTGAAGCTGCTACCTTGAGTGTTGATGTGGTAAAAGACATCCTTGTACCCCGGAGCTTGGAAGCTGGAGTGGTAAACACGGCAAGTGTACATGGCCCTCTCATCCTCTATGGCCATGATGAGCTCGATCTTACTCCACACATTGTAGAGGCGGCTCTGGTCAGAGAAGGGGCCAAAGTGAGTGACGAGGTGGACCTTCTCCCCATCATTCCTGTACCATTCCAGGTCGATGTCCTGGGGGTAAAAGTTCTCCACGCGACAGCAGAGAACCAGCAGCCTCTCCACCTTTGGGATCTGAGGAATGCTGGAGATCTTAAGAAAAGATGGTTCCACTGGAAGTATGTGTGTGTGGTGGGAGGAGAGTACATGAGAAGAAAATGAAGTCAGTCAACAGGCATAATTTTATAATTAAATTATGTAGTCAAACATGCTAATGGTAGAAAAAGCTAAGATTGTGTCATACCACAAATACAGTTAGGTCCATAAATATTTGGACACGGACAACTTTTTTCTAATTGTGGTTCTGTACATTACTGCAACGGATTTGAAATGAAACCACTCAGATGGAGTTAAAGTGCAGACCTGCAGCTTTAATTCAGTGGGTTGAACAAAAAGATAAAAATAAAATGTGAGGAACCAAAGCAATCTTAACACAATCCCTTAATTACAGATGCTCAAAAGCAACAGGACAGATTGAATAACTGAAAATAAAATGTTCATTTCTAACACTTGTATGAAAACCCTTTGCTGGCAATGACAGCCTGAAGTCTTGAACTCATGTATGAACTCAGATGTTGGGCTTCCTCCTTTTTAGTGCTCTGCCAGGCTGTTACTGCAGCGGCTTTCAGTTGCTGTCTGTTTGTGAGCCTTTGTGTCTGAAGTTTAGTCTTCAGCAAGTGAAATGCTCTGTTGGGCTAAGATCAGGTGACTTGGCCATTCAAGAATATTCCACTTCTTTGCTTTAATAAACTCCTGAGTTGATTTGGCTGTTTGTTTGGGTCATTGTAAATCCATATTATGAAACACTGCCCAATCAATTTGACTCCATTTAGCTGGATTTAAGCAGACAGTATGTCCCTGAACACCTCAGAATTCATTCGGCTGCTTCTATCCTCTGTCACATCATCAGTAAACACTAGTGTCCCAGTGCCACTAACAGCCATGCACACTGCCTCTGCTGTGTTTTACAGATGATGTGGTATGCTTCCCCCCTGGAGAGTGTTGTTTACTTAATTGCTATTGTGAAGGGGTTTCTCATCGCCATGGAAATAATTCTGCAATCATCCACCACTGTTCACAAGTGCTTCTTTCTTTCTCAGGATGTACCAAACTGTAGATTTTGCCACTCAATTTATTGTACCAATATTAGGAGTGGGTTTTTTCTGTTTTCTCAGCTTCAGGATGGCTTCTTTTCAACGGCATGGAGCTGGCCACCTGTTTTCTGTTCACAGCAAAATCTTCCAAATGCAAGCACCAAACCTTAAATCAACTCCTGGCCTTTTATCTACTTAATTGATAATGACATAACAAAGGAATTGCCCACACCTGCCTGTGAAGTAGCACTTTGAGTGAACTGTCCAATTACTTTTGTTTTGATGCATGCTCAATCATCCAGGAAAGTAAATCTCCAAAAGTTGATTCTGTTCATCTGGACGTAGCATTTTGTGGGAGAAACGTTTCATCACTCATCCAGGTGACTTCTTCAGTCTCAGCTGACTGCAGGTTTCCAATCTTATAAACAGTACATTTGCATAATGACTGAAACCAGCCCACTGAAGGAACAATGGGCTGGGAGGTCAGTTCCTTAATCTTAACGTTTCTCCCACAAAACGCTACGTCCAGATGAACAGAATCAACCTTTGGAGATACACATAATGTTCAATGTCCATTGTCAAACTACAGTAAACAGGTAAAAAAACAAAACTTGTGTTAGTGTTCTAATATATCTGGACCAAACTGTAAATGATTGTCGTTAAATAACAATGAAAGTAGTTTTTTTCAGGATTGGCAAGACATGCAGCCCCAAATGAGATTGTTTAATTTAAATACAACAAAACAAAAAAAACCCAGAAGTTTCCAGTAACACAAACATTTAGTGCTTTCTTACAAATCCCCTTTGGGGTTGTGACAAGAAGATCTAGCATAAATTTTATCGTTGAATCTTTCATTAACCTCATGGGAAGTAAAAGCCAAAGATGAGGACTTTTGGAATGATGTCATCGGATATATGAATCAAAGATGTTTGGTGCGATTATGTCGCCTTATATGTAGACACCACTTAAAATAGGATCATGTGTTTATTTTCCCAAAATCTGGCAAACTTCCTATTTCATTTCATTTGTCTCTGGCTAACACAGAGAGACAGACAAACATTTATACTCACATTCACGCCTATGGGCAGTTTAGATTCACCAACTAACCCCAATAACTGCATGTCTTTGGGGACATGTGGGACTGTGGGAAGAAGCCAGAGAACCTGGAGAAAACCCAGCACATGTATAGAGAACATGCAAACTCTACAGAGGCCACAGCCAGTGCATTTGAACCAAGCCACTGTGCCTCCTAGTCTGGTATATAGCTATATATACTATATGTATATAAATTATGGTACAGAACTTAATTATATAATGTAATATAGATAAATAGAATTTCAACACAATCATTACTTCTTTTCTATAAATAGGATTAAATATGCCTACTGCACTTACTGGTACACGTGGATTGGGTCACGTGTTTCTCCAGTTAAACTTTTAGTTAGGATGCATGGCATTATGGGATTCCAACACAGTCTCATGACATTTCTCGAAATAGTTGTAATATTTAATCTTTAATCTATTGTTATTTGTTCCTGGAAACAAATTTTATAGTTTTTTTTCTGTACCAGTTCATGTCCATTTGCACATATTGAATATTTCCCACTTTTAAAGGTTGCATTTTAGTGATAAGAGGAATTGGGGGCGGAGTTAAAAACTTTTGCCACTGTGCTGTGTACGACAATTTCAAGTCATACACATCACAGATTTTCAAACAGCTTGTTTGAGGTTAGGGATTAAAAACTTATAATTAGAAAAAGATTGTGGTTTGGGAAGAATAGCTTTCTTTTCTCAGTGTGATACTTTGTGTTTCTCTGAAACATCATGCTTCTGTCATGAAATATCCTCCCTATTAAAAGAACTTTAATTACAAATCCATGCTCACACTCACATAAAACGTAACAGTTTGTGTGCACATGAACATGTTTTCTTATGAAACCGGGCTGAGGATTTCCCCACTGAGCTGAATTCTCAGAGTGCCCTGTCTGATAATCTGCTCCCAAAGCCAAAACTACTCACCTTTAACCTTGACTGTGGTCTCCCTTCTGAAGCTCCTGTCCTTGCACCACACTACACACTGGTATTTGGTTTGGTCTTCAGTAACAGTCAGAAATACAGGCAGGAGAGATGTGTGATTTTTGCCATCTGACTGCAGACTAGCCTGTTCGCTGAGATCCTCAGTCTCCAGCAGGGAATCTGAAGAACCTGACTCTGACTGAATCACTGAGTCTGGACTGGTTCTTTGTTTAAACCATTTCACTTTGAGCTCCCACCTTGTGGCTCCCTGAATGGTGCACTTCAGTTCTGTGGGTACCTGAGCGTATATGATGTTGGGCTGACTGATTTCCGAAACATTAAATGGAACTGTGAAGAGAAATAGCAGCATTTTCTTTTCATTTTAATGAAATCAAACTTTTTCAAAATCAAACAAACTTTATGATATCTAGGTAAAACTTTAAAGGGATGGTAATAAAGGGATAAAAAAGGCTCCCTAAATACAGAATTGAATTTAAAATCCTTCTCATCAGATAGAAGGTCTTGAATAATCAGGCTCTGTTTTATCTTAAAGGCTTCATAGTATCGTATCACCCCAACAAAGTAATTCACTTTCAGACTGCGGGCTTACTTGTGGTTCCTAAAGTATTTGAAAGTAGAATGGGAGGGGTAGAACAGGAGGCTTTCAGGCCTCTCTTCTGTGAAACCAGCTTCCAGTTTGGATTTGGGAAAGAACACCCTCTCTACTTTTAAGATTAGGCTTACATCTTAAGCTGTAGTTTTTCCCTTAATTTACACATAGTTGCCAAATTTGTTAAATCTGTAGACATCTTTAATGTGAACATCTGACATTATCGCATTCAAATAAGACCAAGCAAAGCAAATTATCAAAATTTAACAAAAGAAATGTGCTTGTGTTGATACATACCTTTGTAAAAATATCTGTAGAGATATAAAGATCCTCCAGTAACACAGGTGACCAGTAGCAAAGTTATTGCACTTGTAACAGCTATCACAGTGGCTGTACTGTGAAGCGGCTCTGATGGAGCTGAAGGAAAAGCACATGAAAGTAACATAGTAAATATTAAATGGAATGGTTCTTATATGGTGCTTTTCTTCTCTACTGGAAAACTCAAGTGAACTACAGGCGCTTTTGCTTTGTACTTTGCTTTTTTGTGCTTCCTGTCTAACATTCACACGCACTCATACGCCAATGAGCAACTTTTGGTTCTTGTCCAACGATACTTTGCCATGCAGACTGGAGCAGCCAGGGATCAAACTATCAATCTTCTGATTACCTGCGCTACAGTATACCACTATGTATCTATGAAATCAAGCGATCCAAAGAATAAATGAATAAAATCCCACCTTGAACAGCCAGTGTTACAGATCGGTTGTACAGACCATTGTAGGTCTGGTGCTCAACTTGGCAGATGACATGTATTTCTCCACCCCTTAGAACTGAGGAGTGCAGCGTGATGCCACTACGAATGCTGTAGGTGCCATCTGGATTGTGTACAGCCAGCTCATTGCATACACGGGACAGTTGGCCCAACCCTGCATGGATGGTCTGGGTGCCATTTTGGATCAGCCACGTCACAGCCACTTTCTCTGGGTAGAAACCTGTTACATCACACTGTATGGTTTTCTCCTGTCCTTCTCTCACTGTTGCCTTTTCTGGGAGCAACACTGAAGGCAGAGCTGAAGGTGTACGGTTCAGAAACAGATATTACATTGTTATCATTAAAATTATTTAAAATGATTGTGCTTGAATTCGACAATTTGCACAAAAATGGATATAATGTCACTAATTGTTTTGTGCATCTTGGTCTTGAAGCTATGAAGACCATAAAGTCCTCAGTAACACATTTATTATTAATCAAGTGAGCAGTTGGGTAATTTTCTTAAAAAGAAAGTACACCCTCGTTCAATGCTAAGGTTTTATAGGCATAATAAAAATATCCAGTAAAGACAATCACAGATTAACATGGCATGTTACGCCATTATTTATTTAACAAAAACTAAGCCAAGATGCAAAACCACCTTTAGCTGCACCCATCCATCGCTTATGTAACGAATGACCACTGTACAGGATTCAGTACAGCCCAAGTTTGTTATTTTCATTTATCAAAGCTTAACATGGAAGCTCTGTAGAGCACTAGTGGGATCTTCCAGCAGCAAACACAACTGGCAGATCTCCATACCGTGCTGCTGATAAGCTGCACGCTGGAATTTTTACAACTTTGAGACAGTTCATTTAGGTTTGCAGGCAACTGTTTGTGCACACACACACACATATATATATATATATATATTACTGTAAATCTTATGAGAATACTACCTTTTTATAGTTCAGCCTGTTCCACAGGGTCACCTTGTTTAAACTTTGAGAATAAATTCATGCATGCATAAATTTCATACAGCGTGATGTCTTAAACAAAAAATAACCTGCAGCTTGTCTGTTTGGTGAAGCTCGCTGACATCTGAAATGTCAATTTTTAAATTACCTGCAACTTCACGTTAAAGTTCCTCCTTTTTTGTATTATTAAGCTAGATAAACACTGTGGCTTTCTTGGCCCATATAACTCTCAGGCGTACCGAGCACTTTCAGAGCAGTGGACTCTGTGTAGATCAGAGGGTTGATGACTCTGCAGGTGTACAGTCCTTCATCTCCTACAGTGACATTATGAAGCTGCAGCGACGCATCACTCTGACGCAGGCACGTTTCATTCACCACAGAGCCTTCTTTGTACACATGAGCTCTTCCATCTTCCAGCGTGTACACCATGCTCTTCTTTGCGTGTTTGTCCACCATGTTCCATTCAATACTAAGAGCACTCCACTCCACTAGCTTATGCGGTGTGTCGAACATGCAGCTGAGCGTTACCTCATTGCCCACTAAGACACTGAGCTCTCTGGTGATCTCAGCCAAGGAACCTGGAAGGAGTCATGTAGACTTTGAGAACGAAAAGGACAGAGCTGTCATTTACAAGCCGGAACACTGACAAACACTCACCTTTACAGTACAAGGCAAGAACCATGAGTTTAATCGTCATGTTTGTAATACGCTGCTGATCCATGGGGTCTCAGATGTTACCGTCACTGTAAATTAAAAATGAAAGCAACATGTGACACATTCGTTTTTACTTGGGTGTGTTCGCACAATTCAAACACAGCTAACTGAAGATCACGTGGTGCGTTACAAATCCTGTGTTATTAAGCATGGTTGTGGTGGCTAAACATTCACCTTAAGTGTCTGCTTATCAGTCATAGTGCACCTCCTCTTGGACTTTGACCTGCCTACCTGACTTCTAGTGCCATTCAGACTCAGAATTTTAACTGCAGAAGAAAACCAAAGAGGCACAAGGAGAATCTGCAAACACTATCCACAAAGGCTCCAGCCAACCATGAAATTTAAACCCAAAACCCTGTACGTATGTCGTCACCAGTAAGTTCTGGTTTGGTCTAACCATTACAAATTGGTACTCGTGAAAATTTCTGGTAATTTCTATTCCAAAGTTTGTTCTGCATCCAACATGTTCACTGTATTGCTGTAAGGTCTTTACCTTACAATATAAAGCTCCTTGAGGCAACCGTTGTTGGAATTTGCTGCTATATAATTAAAACTGACACTTGAATAGCTGACTGTTCTCTACAAGTAACCTTCTCCGTGATTGAGGAAACACTCATTTCTGCCGTCTTTAAAATCCTGCATGACTGCTTCAGCTTATCAGTGCTCATGTCAAAAGGAATGCAGTAGTTTTATAAAGTTCTTAATACTAAATTGATCCACTTGTGTGTGTGTTCATAAATTCAGTTTACCGGTTCCATTTTTCATGGAACACAAACTACTTGATATATATACACACATATCTATCTATGTATGTCTCAATTCCCTTTCGCCCCTACGGGCAGTCTATCCTTCAAGCTTGGGTCCTCTACCTGGGAGCCTGACCCTCAAACCTTGAGGATACTGAGCAGTACCTTAGGTGCTTTTATATAAATCACCACATAAACTGCAAGATCTGAGGCCCCATTTATTAGAAATATTGTTATATTCAATTACAATTTTTGCATAATGTTAATTTACAGACTGTGCACAACAGTGTCTTAATTTCAGCGTTATGAAATTCCACAAGTCTGCCCCTGTACACACATGGGGAGTATCTTCACCCCACCATTGACCTCTTCCTTCCCCTCAACCGAACCTCGTCAAGCTTTTTAATGACAGCTGATGACTTCTTGGATGACGCTGTGTAGCTTTTCAGCAGCTTCTCAAACAGTTCCTCTGTGTTGGGGTGGGTACTGAGGAAGGCTTTCTCCAGCACATACAAGTCCACACCCTTATCCTCGGGCAGAGCAGAGATGTAACTCAGACCAAAATCTATGAGGACCAGGTCGGATTCTCCTCCCTCTGGGCTGGGTCTCAGCAGCATGTTGGAGGTGGTCAGGTCTCCGTGGATGACATCTTCATCGTGCATTTTAGCCAGGACCTGCCCCACGCGCTCGGCCAGCCTCTGCAACTTCAGCTCCTTGCAGGAGTCAGACTGTTGAGCAGATGCAATATAGTCACGCACAGTTGAGGAACCCACAATGTCCTCCAGGAAGATACAGTGGCAGGTATAGTCCACAAAGTAGACTACAGGGGCAGATATTCCTGTGAAGAAGAAAAAGTCTGATTTTACAAACTTTGTGTGACTACAATACCATTCAATTATCGATTAAGGTTTGTGTGTGGCTAAAAGATGTTTCAGTGTGGGCGGAGCAGATTTTAGAGAAAATGTTCAGATCCATGTTGAATAGATAACACAGAAGTTGAGAATGCACAACAAAACATAAGAGATAAAATGTGAGAATGGTTGAATTTGTAATTTTTCATGAAGCTGACTTTATGCAGAAGCTGTGACTAAACATCTGTGGAAGCATTTGCTCATCTATTGTGCCCCCTTGTGGAGAAGAAGGGGTTTGTACACAACATATACCAACTATGAGTTATGTAGGGATCACTTTCTTGCATTTGAATGAAACGAGCAAAGGAATAAACACATTCCACTTTGTTGTTGGCTGCTTAATCATTTGGTCACAAACCAGAAAACTAAATCATCGTGCAAGTATAAATATTCACAGATCTGAAGCTTCCAACAAGATAGAACCGCTGCTGTGTACGTCTCTGCAGACTGAATATCGTCTGTTGTTCAGATAATAAACGCAATTTAGCTGAAAAGTCAATCTGGCGTAATCATTGACTCACGACCAGCAAAGCCAACAGTCTATCCAGTGGGTTAGTTGGCTACAAATATTCTTAAACCACCTTAGGGTGGTGCTAATTGGATCACCTCCACCAGCGGAGGACTTGCCTGCTCTCCGACACCGTAATATGGCGCGGACCTCCTGCACGGTCCTGCGGTGTGTCAGCTTTTCGTCTAAGGCTGGGTGTCTGTAGCGTTTAGGGAACCTTTCCTTCACTATTGTTGGCGTTCCCAGAAACTCGGCCCGGTACACCCGGGCTTCTGCCCCTTGCTTCAACAACTCTGCTTGCCTGAGGAACTCAGGGACCGCCATGTTGCTCTCCCGCGCCATGTTTACTTCCTCCTCCTCCGTGCTCTTTTTTTACGTCTGCCACCTAGCGACCACAAAAATACCTACACATAAATACAGAGAAACGTTTTCGATGTAGAGCACATACACACAAATAATACACAAAATATACACAAATAACCTATGACTCACAAAGTTCACGCCATCTAAAACCGGCTTCTTGAACATGACTCGGGTTCACTGTACATAAAGAGGCCTTCATTGTTACTATTAATGCAATAGACCACCTTTTGAATGTGATTCAAATCATGGAGCTGACAAATCTGCAGGAGCTGTGTGATGGCAGCATGTCAACATGGACCAAACTCCCCAAAGAATGTTTTCACCACCTTGCAAAAACAATGCCTTTGAAAACTAAGGCAGTTCTGAGGGGAAAGGCGGTACAACACGGTGTACCTAATAAAGTGGCCAGTTAGTGTATTCATTCAATTCGATTCATTTATATAGTGTCAAATCATAACAACAGTCGCCTAAAGGCACTTTATAATGTCAAGACCCAGCAGTAATAATAGTATTAACATTTTAAGTGTAGCTTGCATTGATACAACCTGTTACATCCATATCAGCATTTTCAAATTGAAGACAGCCGTCGGCCATTCTGCTGCTTACCTAAACCCTTCAATCCCAGTTCTGAGCGGGTGTGGGTTTTTTTGTTTTTATTGCTTTGTCGCAGTCATGTTTGGTGAGGATGATTTTATTTAACAGCTTTACTCCTGGCACCTGATAACCACTCCGAGTTATTTGCCATTACTGACAAAATACAAGATGGGGTCAGGATGAAAAACTGTTCAGCAAATTAAGGATAAAGTAGAATTTGTAAATCCTGTGGCTTTGTTATATCACTTTTCTTTTCTTTTTCTTTAAGTAACTCAAAGATCCCTGAATCTATTTCTGAGAGGATTATGAAAAAGAAAAGACATTGACAGAATTTTCAAAGGAAAACAATTTTTTTTTTAAACTTAAAACAGGTTTTAAAATTTGTTTAGACAAAAAAAAAATAGCTGCCCACAGTAGTTTCAACATCACAGTAGTTTCAACATGGAGGGTGGTGAAGCTCATTTCTAGAAATTTGAGATCAAATTGTCTTCTTTATATATACTTTGGAAGACTCCTACAAAACCATTAAAAAAATAATTCTACAGTACATTCTGTCCAAAAAAATAATCCATTGGCAGGCTGAAGACAAATGGCACCTTCCTGGCCTGCCAGATCTTGATAAATTTAAAAGGGGATGGCAAATAGGAGGAGAGGAGGAGAGGGGCATGAAAACAATGATAAACTTTTGTGTGGCAGGAAGTCGGCGTTGATAGACACACCACTGGAAGGGGGATTTGTGGGGTGTGGTCCTGCTATTGAACTTCAGATACAGATACCAGTATGAATTCCATATTAAACACATATTTCTAAGGTACCATCAGCGCAACATTTTCATTGAAAATTAAATCGATTATATGAAGTAAGAGCAGAATTTCACCATTTCCAGTTTACCAAACCAGAACAAATAGCAGGCACACACAAACAGAGGTTGTTAAACAGTATTTCTGTTCAGCTACAATATAGTGTAATTAATTAAGGCAAGCCTACAGTGTATACAGTATATAGATTTCTTACATATCTCTTTTTAAAATGTAAGAATATATTCTACAGCTTTAATTATTCTAGAAACCTCCAGTGTCAGCACTGCAGATTATGTGATACTATATTATGTTTACTGCACTGACATATCACTATCATCACCAGTAATTATATCCAGTGTTGGTCAAGTTACTTGAAAAAAGTAATCAGTAACTAATTACTGATTACTCCCCCAAAAGTAATCCCGTTACTTTACTGATTACTTATTTTCAAAAGTAATTAATTACTTAGTTACTTAGTTACTTTTTAAAAACACGATTTACAACCTGAGTAGGTGATAAAGTGATAGATCTTTCAGCCCAATTCTACTTTTTCTACATAATCCATCATACAAAATGTAATCAAATGGAAAAGTCTCTTTTTTTAACTTGTTTTATCAGTTTTAATCTTTTAACTTTATGCATCAAGCAAAACATTTAATTATATGCAACATTCTCTGACTTGAATAAATTAGTTTAACATTTAAACCTATTTTCTACACATTCCAGCACATAAAATAAAATATTTTTTGTGTTTTCACTCACTCTTTCAAACAGATGCAAGTAAAACACAGCAGAAAATAAATAAAGTCAAAGACTCAGCGGTCCTTTTGCTCTATTTTCACCTGTAAAGCAGGAGCAGGGTAGGCGGAGGGTTACCCTGGTGCAGGTGTGCTGCGGTCAGTTGAAGAATCCGCGCGAGTTTCTCTGTGAGTTTCCCATCACGTCGTAGCTACTCGGTGCTTGCTCGGAAGTTTAGGGGTTTTTTCGCTGTAAAAAGAAGTTTTCTTCCCACGCACGATGGACACTAATGTTTTTGTCATTTTTTATGGAATCAAACTCAAAGTAAGGTCAGTACTTCCACGCTTTAAACGCTGCACGCTCATACTCTCTCTGCACTCGATATATTATCCATTGTTGATCTGCACACAGCTGATGACACCAACGTCGCACTTGCTTACGTCACTGTCATGAGACATTCTCGCAAAAAAAATCACGGTTTTAGTAACGCAGTAACGCAGCGTTCCTACGGGAAAGTAACGGTAATCTAATTACTGATTTTGCAATAGTAATCCCTTACTTTAACGCGTTACTGCCCATCTCTGATTATATCACAGTTAATAATACGCGCAAAATGCAGTACGAGTATTTTTTTTTAACTCTTCAGCTCTTTATGCTACTTATAAAATAAATAGTTAACTATAACTCAGCACGTCACTTTCACAGACACGTTAAATGTGGTTTGGGTTTTTTTCCGTCATTATTGTGTGTGTGTGTGTGTGTGTGTGTGTGTGTGTGTGTGTGTGTGTGTGTGTGTGTGACAAAGCGAGCGGACTGGTCCTCCTCTCTGCTCTGGCCGGCTGTGGGCGGTGCTTGCAGATCCTCTGCCTGGATTACCTTCCCGGGGAACTTCCATAGCTGACGACCTCTGGCGTCAAAACTTGGCCAAGAAATTCTTCTTTGCAATCCGACACTGCTGCCACGTAGCCCCAACTTCCTGGAGGGCCAGAGGTTTTCCAGGAGCATTTTTGTGTATTGTTTCCTGCTGCCAGAGGTGAGTCCATTTCTCTGTCCTACCCAAAAATATATAAATTCACAGCGGATTGCCCTGTGTGTGTGTGTGTGTGTGTGTGTGCGTGCGTGCCCACTGTGCTTGCTGAAATACAGTGGGAGGGATGAATAATGGAGCTACATTTCTCCACAACAGAAGAAGCTGGAGCGTTAAAATAGGCTGCAAGAGAGTTGTGAAGAGGAATTTTTACGGAATTTTGAATTTTACGTAAATATGGTGGCATTTACGTAACTATAAGTAAAAATGTTATTGAAGTGTTTTAAACAGGAAATATTTTACTTTTTACTGTCATGGTTTTAAGTGTGAACCCCAGCCGTGCTACAGATTTCTAAACATCGTATTTAATTCCAGGTGGATTGCTATTATTATCATCATCATTATTATTATCATTATTTTTGCAATAATAGTCGGAAACAAATATAATAGTTGTATAACGTATTTACTGCCTTACTATCGAAAAAACACAGCAAATTTTGTAAAGAAACTTGTGAAATCATTCTACTTGCAGATTTTAAATATTTAAATATTTAATAAATTGAAAGATTAAATTAATCCACCTTTTACACAAAAAAGTTTGTCAAAAAAATTAATTGTTTTAAGAAAAGTGATGAAAAGTTACTCTGTTAAACTAGTCAGGTTATTCTCATAGAAGGCTCTTATACACCCTGGACTGACACTAGCACAAAAAGACAGACGACTCTGCCAACATACGTCAATTAAAGCGTTAAGTTGAATCGTTGTCTTTTGTATGTTAGTTATGAGCACTGTCCAAGTTATTGATCAGTGAATGAACTGTTGAATGACTCATCCACCAGTCAGGAAAGTCTGGATGTTTCGGTGACAGTTCAGTGTTCCAGCTAATGAATACTGAAGCTTGTCGGTGATAATTAATGTCTTCCAGAGTCAGTAAGCAGAGACACAAGTGCTTTTTAACTACAGTAGTGGTGTTCCTCTCCCTCTTGATATTTCAGAGCGACACATCAAATTCTCCACTGCCTTGTCACTGTCAGGTGACAGGATGTCTAGCAGAATTATACTTTGACGAGCTAACTGCTTTCTACACAGACATGTTTTATTTCATTCTTTTTATACCTTCTTTGCATGGACTCCCTAATGAAATCATTGTAATCAACAAAAGTGTTGTCATGGCAGCGGTGCTGCTACAGGCTCTGATGGGCTTCCTTTGATTTTCTGTCAGCAGGGCTTCCTGTTGGTGCCAGAGCAGGAGGACAGTACACGAAATGGAGATGATCTTTTTATTGTTTCCCATATACTCTACAGTGAATGTCTTCTGAAAGATGGATTTAGAGCTGCATGGTCTGGCTTAAATGTGCACATAACAAGACAGAAGCAATGAGTAAGTAATTTTATGTAAATCAGTTTACCACAATCAAATGCTGATTTTTACTGTGACATAAAGTAAATTGGTGTAAATATTGTGTGAAATGCATTAGTGTTGACTAATGTGATCCGCCAGTGCAAATGCTTGCTTGATTGTTCTAGCTGCTGATAGCTCACATTTCACACTGAAGCCCTGAATCTACATTCAGAACATGGTTATTGAACAGCACAACATCTTTAATTACTCAAAGGTGCAAAGGTGAAAATTAAATGACTATCAAGGGAAGACTGAACTCCAGCAGCTTACATCTTCATCTTTTTCTGCCTCATTTGCATTTCAATCAATAGATTCTGAACATCAGAGAACCACAGGCTGATCACAGTGACCAATGTGGCTCATTTATTAGGGTACTTTCTAAAGCTAAAATGCACCTGTTGTTCTAACGTGATCAGCAAGATGAAGTTGTAGTACCACTTGCTGATGATGTCAGGAGTTTAGTAAGTTGTAAACTAACTCCTGACATCTGAAGGATTTAAGGTTTTGTCCAAATAACATCATCTAAGTATGCATCAAACCAAGCTGTTTCAAGTTCCATCTTTATTTCTAGACGCTAACCCAACAAACACAAAGAAAAAGAATGTTTCCAATTCAGTTTACCACAAATAACATAAAATGAATGGATTCAAATCTTATAACCGTTCAGTAGTTTTCTTCTGTGTAATTCCTTACAACTGAGATTATTTGGGAGGCAGTACATTTTCTTTTATACTTTAAAAATTAACCATCTTAATTTTTCTTTCCTCACAGGTTGTCCTATCACGCCATTGGCCAGTGTGGTGTCTACTCTGGGCGGACTTGTCTTTGGTTATGAGCTGGGCATCATATCGGGTGCTTTACTGCAGCTCAAGGTTGATTTCAGGCTGTCATGCATTCAGCAGGAGGTGCTGGTCAGCTCCTTGCTGATAGGAGCCTTGCTGGCCTCGATCATTGGCGGCTGCTTAATTGACCGTCATGGCTCCAGGAACTCCATCCTCATCAGCAATGTCATGATCCTGACAGCCAGCCTGGTTCTGCTCATCAACTCATTCTTAGCACTGGTCATAGGAAGGATCACAATAGGCTTTGCCATGTCTGTATCCTCCATGTCCTGCTGCCTCTTTGTGTCTGAGGTAGTAAGTCCAGACCGCAGAGGTTTCCTGGTAACACTGTATGAGGCTGGGATTACTGTGGGCATCCTGTCAGCTTATGCCATTAACTATATCCTGTCTGGCTATAAAAGAGGGTGGAAGTGGATGTTTGGTCTAGCTGTGGTACCAACACTGGTACAGCTCATGTCCATCTGCTTACTCCCTTCCAGTAGTAAGGATTCTTTCAACCAGAGTCAGTGCTTTCAAAATGACAGCACTGAAGCCCAAGAAGCAGATGACTCAAAAGTGCAGTCTAGCAAGAGAAATAAGAAGGTTCAACGCAGCACTTTCTACTTGTTCAAGCGCCAGGACAATATGAGGACTCGGACTGTCATCGGGCTGGGATTAGTTCTCTTTCAGCAGTTCACAGGCCAGCCAAACGTACTGTTTTATGCCTCCACCATCTTCCACACAGTGGGATTTCAGAGTGACTCCTCAGCAGTGTTGGCATCAGTTGGGTTGGGGTTGGTCAAAGTGATTGCTACTCTGATATCCATGGCGTTTTCAGACAGAGTGGGCAGAAGGCCTCTGCTCATCGGAGGCTGCTCTGTCATGGCTCTGTGCCTAATAACCATCGGACTCTTCAGTGGACATTCGCAGGTGACCGCTATGAGACCTTGTAATGCTCAAAACATTGACGTTAACGAAACACGGGCACGTCACTCACCTGTTGGCAATTACTCTGTTTTTGATACGTCTCTGGCTGGAAACCACTTTCTTTTTAAAAACACCACACAAGATAAAATCGGCCACATTTCTTTGGAACCCACTCCACAAACTTTTACTAAAGTCCACGGCAAAGTGATCAACTGGATCATCCTCCTGTGTATGATGGGTACTGTCAGTGCATACTCTGTTGGATTTGGACCAAGTGTGTAAATTTATTCAATATTATTTACTTTATAGATTTAAAGCTTAAATCATTTCTGTGTATTTGTCAAGCATAGCTTTACCTCCATTACAATTTTTACCTGTGGGTTATCATAACGTTTTTTGTTGTTTTTTTTGGATCAGTGACATGGCTCCTCCTGAGTGAAATATTTCCAGCTGCTGTTAAAGGAAGAGCATTCGCATTCACAAACTGCTTCAACTGGGCTGCAAATCTGCTGGTCACCTTCACCTTTTTGAATGTTATTGGTGAGTCTTGGAGTTTCAATAGCACTATAGGTTTTAAAGTAGCTAGATGTTTACCTTTAGTTTACCAGAAAAAAAATAAATGAATAAAAAAAATCATAATAATTATAATAATAAAATGCTTCCAAAAAAAAAGTTCATTACATCTATTGATTTCATGATGCATGATAAATGGACTGCTCAGTCAAAGCGCTCTAAACTACATGCCACATTCACCCAGCCTCTGATTGATGCATCAGAGAGCAACTTGGGGTTAGTATCTTGCACAAGGATATTTGCAGAGTAGGGCCAGGGATTGAACCACCAGCCTTCCAATCAGTAGATGATCGGCTCTACCTCCTGCGCTACAGCCACCCACAAAAATGTGGAACGCTTCACGAATTTGCGTGTCATCCTTGCGCATCCTGGCCATCCGGTGAAACTGCTGGGAAGACAACGTTGGAGAAACGTTAACATTTTATGCTAAACTTCTCTGTATTGTATCCAATTTAGTGCGTACCCTAAAATAAAAGTACTGGATACAATAAAGTGTAATTACATTGTATTATGTGGTGAATATACATATGACCTCATATATAATGTACAAAAAGACAAGGATCCACTGTTGCAAACACATTAAATGCCTGAAAAAGCAACACGCTAACATTAACATTAACTGCTAACATTAAGCTACCAGTGGTGATCCCACCCTGACAAATGGCTCGACTTGCTAAGTCAGACTCATTACTGGTGGGAGTTGGACTCTGCCAGGGCTGTCCTTTGTTAACAGTTCTGTTTATAACTTGTATGTGAAGTGGCTTGGGATGAGAATTAGCATCTCCAAGTCTAAGACCATGGTCCTTAGCTTAAAAGCCACAGAGACGCAGTGTTTAGAAAAAATGCATCTCAACTGTTCCAATACTCCTGACACAGGAGGCAGTGGTTGTCCTTCTTTCCTGGATCGGTTGGAGCTTTCTTTAGGTGCCTTCCCAGGTTTAACAAATGTCCAGCAAGGATAACCACGTTTACTCAGGGCCTTCTTGATGTGATGTTCTTACATCATTAATGATCAAGGAACTGACCTCACAGCCCATTGTTCATTAGTAGTGCTGGTTTCAGTCATTGTGCAAAGGTACTGTTTATAAGAATGGCAAAACCTGCAGTCAGAAGACTGAAGAAGTCACTTGGATGAGTGACGAAACGTCTCTCCCACTGAAAACGCTACGTCCAGATGAACAGAATCAACCTTTTTGGGATTTACTTACCTGGATGATTGAGCATGCATCAAGATACCACTGTTATCATGGGTAGTATTTAAAGCAAGTTACTCTCTCATTCCCACCTCCAGTTTTTATCAGCTTTGCTTCTGGCTGTGGATAATACTCAAATACTACAATTATTTGTGCTTCTTGAGATGGGAATTTGTGATCGGTGTCATGCTGGCATATAAAAGTTGAAAGCTGCTTGAAAGCTTGTTAACTGTTAATTATGTGAAAATTCAGAGTGACTTGTTTATAACTGAATGGAAACAAGTCTGAAAGTGTGAAATATGGAGAATTATACTTTTTGTTTCTCCTTTTTTTAAAAGTACGATAGCTATAATGTTGACTTTTAAATGAACCCAACCTTGACCCTAAAAGTTCAGCATGAAATGTAATGAGCTGGATCTCCTGTGCAGAAGGACAATTTACATGAAGTTAATGGTATACCAAAATAAAAGCTCTCCAGTTTGAAGTTAAATGCGTTGCACAAAATAGTTTAATATTTTTTTGATAATGAATAACCAAAAAATGCAAAATATAAAATCTATAAATGCAGATTTTTTTTAAAAGCTCAAAGTTTAACAGTTAAGATTACTTGTTTGATTTAAAATCCACTGTTGTGATTTACAGAAGCAAATTTGTTTTTCTTTATTTATTTTCATTATTCAAAACGTATGGCCCTAATTGTATGTCATTGACCTAGAACCCAACACACAAAGTAAAAACATATCAAGACTCACAGTGTAAATATGTTTTTGAACATGGTAGCAAAAAGAAATGTGTTTTAATTCTGCAGATATGATTGGCCTGTCAGGGATGTTTCTTGTGTATGGGCTGACTGCTGTGGCAGCTGCAGTGTTCTTCTACTTCATGCTACCAGAGACAAAAGGGAAGACTCTGGAGGAAATAGACAAGGAGCTGCGTTTAAACAGGTATGATCTGCAGTCTATTCACCTGATCAAATACAGAGTCCCGAGTGATGCAATGTGAGGCCTCCACTGTTGTTTTGCAGGTTTTACCACCATCTGGAGTGCTGTGGCTTCATCAGCAGCAGAAATACCTCCTCACAATACCAGAGAGTGCACTGTCAGGTTTGCACATCGGGGTGAACCAAAAAGATAATGAACTGTTTAGGAAGACATCACCTCAAACAGCTGACCTGAAATCTTTAGTCAAAATAAAAATCGACAGTTAGCGTGTGCCTAAGTTCATGAGGGTTGAACATGAATGATATAGGACTTTGTAACATGTCTTTGAGTTTAACTGGGTGACATGAGCTTGTTTTTTTCTTTACCACTGTGGGCTTATTGGATTTCTTTGTTAAGAGAACTTAACAGGTCAACATCTTTCCAGCTCTTGCTTTAAAACAAACAAACAAACAACCTTTGTCACATACACATTCATACAGAGTACAACATGTAGTGAAATGCTTGTGTCCGAGCTGCAGACAGGCTGTAGACATAGCCGCGCCATTCCAGGACTTGGCTTTAGCATTGGGGGGGGGGGGGGGGTCTAGCCAGGACCCTTACTGGATACCAGGTGGGGAAAACGAACTTGCGACTCTCACTCCAAAGGTGTCTAGTCTTACCACTACATTATCCAGATGCAGGGGATAGTGGGGATGAGAGGGGACTGTCAAACAAAAGGTTTGCTTGTTTACCTCAAAATATCAACTTTAAGATGTTAAGTCTTCGGAAAATGTGGAGGACAGCAAATTTTTTTGGGCTTTTGTTTTCATAGATTTTACAGCTTGTCCTACTGAATAAATCTTTCATACTACACCAAAATAACTGTTTTCCCACCATCTACAACAGAAGCGTGTGTGTGTGTGTGTGTGTGGAGGGGGGGGTTATATTCTATCACAACTGGGCCTATAAGCGGACCCATCCTTATGGTAGACTTTTTTAATGGAAAAAGGAAAATTAATGGCAGGAAAAACAACTGTGTTCCATCCATGTGAACAGGCTTCAAATTCTTGATATTGTGCAACATCTGAAGAAAAGCATCCACTTCAACTGGACACAAAGATTTGTTTTTGCACAGAGAGGTAGTAGATTTTAACCACTAGTAGAAACGGCATCCTAGTCATTGTTGCTGTAGGACAGAGTTGTACACACTGAACTCGAGATGGCAACACCTTTCAAAACTGAAGTTGCACTTTGGGATACACAAATATTTCTTTTCCATATTTATATTTTCAGTGTTCATTTAGCATCAGTGCATCTTTCTTAAACTCTTAATTTAGAGCATTTGTGGCAAGACATCCAGATGTTGCATTTGTAGCAGCCCAAGTCTGTGTAATCATGACAGACATGAATCAGACAGATTTACCTGATAAATAAAACACATGTTTATTTACACAAATATTCTCAAATACTAGTCTTCTACATAAGGACAGAAAAATATATACAGTGATGTAGGGATTTAAACTGCTCCATTGTCGGGTCAATGTATACATGTTTTGATTTATTTGCATTTGCAGGTTTTGAAATGGAAAAAAGGCGTATGTACAGCAGGATCTAAAACTTGCACTTCCAAACTCTGGCACTAAAACATTACGGGAAACCATCTTTCAAATGCTATTATACTCCACTGCTTCCCTCAACGTGTTGGTGAAAGCCAACAAACTGCATGACTCTTCAAAAACGTCACTCACTATACATGAGAGGTGAACTTTTCTCTAACAGTCACCAGCAGGTAGGGCTGTCTCAGTGAAAGGATTATACCTGCCCTACGCAATGCAACATTAATCTTAATTTACTTTACTTACTCTGGATTTTAAGGGGTGCATTTCCCTCATTTAAGCACACTCCTTTTCAAATAAATGGGAGTCTATCCCATTTTGCTTTCATTTCTGGTTGCACTTGCGTCTCAATTCCGTTTCATTTGTGGAGAGGCACGTGAAGAGAGTTGATGACAGCCCCTCATCTTGTTCTTCAGCTCCATAAAAAGTTCAGCAGAGGAACATAGAGGGCCAACAATGTTCCTCCTCTGATTGTGACGTGATTACACAAATACAAATCCTCGCATGTGGCTTTAAAGCACAAAGGTGTTCCAAAAAAAGAAAAAGAAAAAAAGAAGATATACATCACTGTACTTCATTTTGTTGGTATTGTGACAGCCCTACCAGCAAATGACAATGTCCTATGTTTTCATTTCATTCACTACACATATCACACTGTCCACTCTGTGAGCAACTCCTACTAGCTTCCCACTGGAGGGGAAGGAAAAAAAAGCAATTGGTCAGCCTCTTCTTCCAAACAACTTGAGTAAACTTTGGTTAGATCTTGAAGTATTTCAAGGAACTGGAAAGCAGCACATTTAGAGAAACCATTTCTTTGAGAACCTGAATGACCCTTACCTGGCTTCTTAAAAGATCGCACAACAACACTTGAGTCGAACAGACACCTTGATGGTAGAGAACTTTTATCCAGCAGTCCACAATGTTTTGGATTAGAGAAAATAAAAAACAAAACAAAGGAGGATGACGTGACAGGGAGTCACATAGCAAAAGAAGTCGAGTGATCTTGTTTGGTAAGAAAGGCAAGACAAAGCTACTCGGGCAGAGAAAGTGTTGAAGTGTCATTGTGTTTACATACACCTGGGGTACAGAACAGCACCAAAATACTGTGATCTGGAGGGTGTTTCAACTCTCCTGGGGAGGTCAGATGAGTGTTCTCATTAGGTTGTGTGTTTGACACTGCTCAGTAGTAAACTATATATATCCTCTTGGTCCTGACAGCCAGCATCTCCCTTTACCTTCTGCTGATATTCTTATTGACCAGTGCCTTCTCTCGCCAAACTAAAACACACAGTGGGGAGGAATGACCATTGCTTAGTCTCACCACCCAAAACGTACTTGGGGGCAAAATGAAAAAAATACCAGATAAACAACATTCATTTCATATGTCATGTTAACACTCTCATTCACAGGAGGGAAAACAGCTCTTTTTTGTAAGATAACTGCTGCCTCCAGCTGCTGAAGCGTAGTCACACAGAGTTAAGTTGGATATGGTGACGGCTGGCAGAGAACTGCTAAGACACCCCTCCCCCATCCTGACTGGGTGGTGGTGAAAGTGGGAGATTGATAACACAGGGAGGGGTGGGGGTGTTTTTAGTGTGAATCTGGGTGAGGGTGTCACTGTGGGGCGCCAGCAGCAGCGGGCACCGGGGTGCTCAGGGCATTGGTGGCAGCAGATAGGACAGGTGAGCCAGTGAGAGGCCCCAGGGCAGTAGAGGCTGGCAAGGCAGAGATACCTGAGAGAGAGAAGCCAGATGAGACCATCAGGACAGTCGAGCACTCTGAATATTAGCATTTCTACCTCAGAGCTGACAGAAATTTTTCAACAGTTTAAAATTCGCATGGAATCGATAAGAATTAACCAATTCCATTATCGATTCTGATTGGGTGCTCATTGACCCGCTTGAAGAGTCACCACCATCGCATTGCATATCAAAGGCTACGTTCACTCTGCAGGTCTTAAAGCTCAATTCCGATTTTTTGATCAAATCCGATTTTTTTTGTCTGCGTGTTCACACTACAAATAAAATGCAACAGCAAACGCGCTCTAGTGTGAACGCTCAAAGCGCCCGCATGCGCAAAAGAAGACGTCACGCACAACGCGCTCAGTTTAGACCCAGAGCAAACAGTATGTTTGACTGATGGCTCTTAATATGAAGACTTGTTTCGGACTTTACGTTTCCCAATTTTGCTTTAAGTTATAAAGTTATTTTGTTATTTACATTTGGCCTAATAATGATCCTTACTGCTGTTTTAGAGGAGCGGTGCTTCAAAGGATAGCTGCAGATTTCTGTCAGAATCTGCAGATTATACAGTACAAATAAAATGTTCACGTTTCTCCAACGTTGTCTTCCAAACAGTTTCACTAACATCTACACTGGATGACCAGGAAGCGTTCACGATGTCTTCTCCGGCGCTGATAATCGGCGTCTGTCTTGTGTCAGTGACGTAAAAGACGGATTTAATGCGACATGACCGTTCAAACAGCAGTCGCTTTCTAAAACATCAGATATGTATCGGATTGAGTACCACATATGACAGTGACCCAGGTCGGATTTAAAAATATCGGATTTGTGCCGTTCACACTGTCACACCATGATCGGATAGGAGTTGCATAGGGTCAAAAAAGTCGGATTTGATGCGCTTTCGCCTGCAGTGTGAACGTAGCCAAAGACATTTGTGCAAATTAACTGAATGCTGTGTGGCATGTTGGAGGTATCAGCTTTGGGGTCATTATTTTAAAAAAGTAATGTATTACACATTACACAGAACAGTTCTGCAGTACAGTTCTTACTCCCAGGAGAAAGGGTTTTTTTCTGTAAAATAACATGAAATGTATTATCTCATAATTACCTTTTAATAATATAAACCTATGGGTTACAGTCCCACACAGCAACACAAATCCCTATCCTAATAAGACAGAGATGATATTTCTCTTAGTATTTATGTGTGAACATAAAGCCAACAGCACAAAGCAAAGATTAAAACCCAGCCCACAGTAATTCTACTTTAGACATATGATACAGAAGCTGCAGCCTGACTGCTCATCACTTTGCTGAAGTTCAGGGTCTGGCTGCTGGGCTGGGGTCAGCATTCACTCAGCTTTGGGTTCTTGACTAGCTGTGGCTAGCATGCTGCGTGTGCAGCTGCTTACAAAGAGTCACAGTTGTGTTAATGGGATAATGTAGTTGTTTCTTTCCTGGAAACAATTTAAAATTTACCACTGCACTCTGATCCTTTTGTGCAATAGAAATAAAAGTGATGCCCATATCTATGCTGTAGACTGCACTACTAGTTTCCTCCTCCAGCACACAAACTGCCCAACTGCAAGTGAAACCAGTAAGCAAAGCAGGCAGCTTTATCAATTCCAAGGATTTGAACTACTGGTTCTGTACAAGAAGAAATAAATCCATAATTTAATGCAATCACACTGTGTGTGACCAAAGGTAAACCAGGAAGTAATATTACGAATCTGAAGTAAATTTTTACTTTAGGACAACAGTGGATATCCTTAATATGGCCGTCCCAGGTACACACCTCCCTTTTTAATAATAATAATAATAATAATAATAATAATAATAATAATAATGGATTGCATTTATATAGCGCTTTTCGGGGCCCTCAAAGCGCTTTTCAATGCCACTATTCATTCACTCTCGCATTCACACACTGGTGGAGGCAGCTACAGTTGTAGCCACAGCTGCCCTGGGGCAGACTGACAGAAGCGAGGCTGCCATATCGCGCCATCGGCCCCTCTGGCCAACACCAGTAGGCGGCAGGTGAAGTGTCTCGCCCAAGGACACAACGACAGACCGAGACTGTCCGAGCCGGGGCTCGAACCGGCAACCTTCCAGTTACAAGACGAACTGCCAACTCTTTGAGCCACGACCGCCCCATTACATGACAGTAAACTGACATCCAGATTTTTGACATGCATCTTAATGAAGCTAATGCATAATAACTCTGCCATATTAGTTGAGGAAAATGTAAACCTAAAGCACAAGGATGCACAAACCCATAAGTTTTGTTTTTTTAAAGAGAAACTTGGATGGATTTAAAGGCATGGGGATTTAAATTGTAGGCCAGTATACTATCAGTATAAGTGCGCGTTCTCACCAGTTATCATGTTTGCTGTGCTAACAGCAGGGTTCCCACTGGGTAGGTTGGCTGATCCGGTCACACGAGACTGATCTTTCCCAATAGGGACTGTAGAAACAATAAATAAATTACTTCTTGTCATGGCAACCTTCATTTTATTGTTAGCAGAAAAAATAAATAACCATAGATAGACACAGAGGTGATGGTGAGGGCTTACAGAAGTATGGGTGATCCATGGCCTCGCGGGCAGTGAGTCTGGCCTGGTGGTCGTAGCGCAGCAGTTTGTCTAGGAAATCCAGAGCCTCGGGGCTGACCAGGTGCTGGTTCTCACTATGGACAAATCGCTCCCACCGCTTACGAGAATGCCTATTTTGGGGTGGGGGGGATTAGTGCCTTGTGTTTGTATTCGTTTACAAAACAGTAAACACTTTAGATCACAGTGGGCCAAAATTCAAAACTGGAACAAAGTCGCAGGCTAACATTAATATTTATTGAAAAAAAATATAAGAATCAATCTTTTCTTATTGACTCAAACAAGTTTTGCTGAAAAATGGCCCACGGGCCAGAGTTTGACACTCATGCTTTAGATTATCCCATTACAAATTTCTGTAACATTTTGTGGCCACCAAAATGGGTATACACACATGAATGAGTAATAAGATGGGAGTGGAGAAGATATACTCAGTGGATCATCAGTCACCCAGGAGCTAAAACTCTTCTTTTGAACTGTGATATTTAACTTAAAATGTGCAACAAATACAATTTTATTCACATTGATTCTTTGTATTGCTCTGTTCTCTTGTGGATATTTAAATGAGTTCAGTCTTTGTGGAGTTTGGTTGTGTTTGTTTCTGACTGGAATATCACAAACCATGAAGAAATTCCAATTTGACCCATCTTAGATTTACCTGACCAGGGTTTTAATAGTTTTGCAATTTTCATTAGTTTTTATTTTTATTTAGTTTTGACTTCAGATTTTCAATTTTATATCAGTTTTAATTAGTTTTTACCAATTGTTTGCTAGTTTAGTTTAGTTTTTATTTTTTGAAAATCCTTAGTTTCAGTTTAGTTTTGATTAGTTTCAGTTATAGGTTTAGTTGTATTTGCAATAATTAAGTGTAACAAAATCCCAGTTTCATCATATCAGTCATTCTCTTCTGCTTATTCTTGGGTATGTTGCTATTCCAGCTACCATACCCTGCACCCTGGACAGGTCGCCTGTCTGTCGCAGGGCTAACACGCAGAGACAGACAACTCACATTCCCACCTATGGGTTCTTTAAATAAATAAATAAATAAATAAAGGCAGATGAACAACCATTGATACCAGGCAACTATAAAATTTATATCTTGGCCCCAATGAGACTATTAACTCTTGCAGCACCGGGTGTTCGTAATTTTGGTTCAAGTGAATTGATAAACTTTGTGAAGGCAATTGACTCACACAGTTATGTAGATATCCCAGTCCTGTTGTCTCGGGATGCATCACGCTGCCTGCCTGGGGTTAGTTTCTGTTTCTGGGGATGAGGGTTGAGTGTGCTCCCTTACCTTCTCAAGGTAAGCTAGGTTAGCCTTCTTGTGTGAGCTTTTCAAGTGCACTTTAAGGTTTGTGGGATTTTTTCCCCTTTAGAAATGTCCCTCATAATTTGTCTCTTTCCACTACAAGACACTTGCTTTATCCAAAACACAGTCATATTCAAAGTAATCCCAAATTGGACTCTGGCGCTTTCTCCCGACTTTTCCTGACATGATTCTGCGCGTGGACGGAGCAGCAACACAGACGACTCGACTAACGTGCTGCCACCTGCTGGCATAATTAGACAGCAAGAAAAAAATCTGGAAACTAAACTTCATTTTCACCCTTGACTATTGTATGACACGCACACATCAATGAAAACTAAACACATTTTTGCTATAATTTCAGTTAATTTTAGTTAGTTTTGTGAACACTCATTACAGTTTTAGTTAGTTTTCCTTTTTTGTTTTTATTTTTATTTCCGTTAACGAAAATGTTTTTTTACTTCTAGTTTTCGTTATTTCGTTAGTTTTCGTTAACGATAATAACCATGTACCTGACAACATGACCACCCCCCCCCCGCCGCAGGTGTATTTGCTAACAATAATTCAGCTGAACCTAGTACCTGCCAAGAATGTCATTGAAGCGAGGTTCCAGCTCAATGTTGTATTTGTCTATGTAGTCGTAGAGGTCTTCTGTCCCCAGCACCTTGGCTATTCTCACCAACTGCAGGAGAACATGCAATCATCAATCACACACATGCACTATAATAAAATCTATTTCCCAGCTGTTTACAGAAAACATCTAGACACTTAGTAGATCAAAACCCTATTAAACAAAGCTCACGGTAATATCTATAAATCCTGCTGGGAATTAATTTAATAGTCGTTTAAAAAAAAGAAAAAAAAGAAAAAGAAACTACAGTAGTTGACTAGTTTGAAGGACAGAAAACATCAACAGCCAAAATAAATATTCTGTGTATACTTTATGTGCGTTATAAAACTCATCATCTTTAAAATTAACAAGTACAGGGAAACACAATAATAGCTTAGATTTATTCACCTGGTCATAATTGTCATGACCATGAAAGAAAGGTTCCTTTCTGAAGATCATGGATGCCAGCATACAGCCCAAGCTCCACATATCGAGGCTGTAGTCATACATCTGAATACAGAATACAGTAGAAGAGCCAATGATGAGGAAAGATGAGAGAAGATGACTGAAACACTACTCGCTGAAATCTGTTACAAAGTCTATTTATTTACCTTACAATATAAAGCACCTTGAGGTGACTTGATATGATTTGGCACTATATAAATAAAACTAAACTGATTTGACTTAAAATACAGCCTAGCAAAAGGAACAAGACTGTAATTTTGGACACAACAGGTTCATTCAGTGACTGACAAAGACTCAAAATTCAGTATCCACAGTACAAAGACCTCCAACTGCACTCCAGAAAAACGCTAAAGCACACGCTACTACCTCACTGCCATACCTGATAGTCCACCAAAAGTTCGGGTCCTTTAAAGTAGCGAGATGCAACTCTGACATTGTACTCCTGTCCTGGATGGTAAAACTCAGCCAGACCCCAGTCAATAAGACGCAGCTACAAAGAAATTAAGCGATTAGCACTCAGAACCAGGGTACGTACTAAGTACAAGTAAAGTAAGTGGAAATTAAAATATTGTGCTTCAACCTGTGAATGCAGTAGAGGGACTGTGAAGAATAGGAATCCACACAGAGAGGCAAACAGAAAAGCACAACAGCAATGACAATGAACTTTATCATGTTGTTACATTGCAGAAGCAACATTATCTCTCACCCACCTTACGGTGCTCATGATCTATCATCACATTATGTGGCTTCACATCTCTATGCATTATTCCCATGCTATGGCAGTAATCCAGAGCCTACAAACAATACCAAAGGGACTTTGTTAAATACTGTTTAAGTTTTTCTTCCCAAGATTTCCAAAAGAGCTAGAGATAATTAGTTGATTCTCCCTTCAGGAAAATGCTGATAACAAAATGAATTCAAGTATAAAAAGCCAAAGAAAAACACAGTCAAAGAACATTTTCCAGGGAATTAGTGTCTTGTGAAAGGTCTTCATCTAAACATGTATCACAACGTTCTGAGTTTGACACATCATAGAGTGAGCTGGAGGACTCACCTTGAGGATCTCATACATGTAGAATCGAATATCATAGTCCGTCAGGGTCTGGTATAGTTGCTGAATACCAAAAATAAAATCATTAGCCTTTTAATGGTAAAGTCCTACAGCTAAATGACAGCACCCATGTGTCACACAGAAGGAGCACTGTGCCAGTGATTGAGGATAGAACCAGAAGACTGTTGACTTTCTGGCACCGAAGACATAGCACTGGACTATCCTATTCCTCCATCACATACACACACGTGTATGGTAAAACAACGAGTATGCCAAGAAAGGAGGGTGAAATATATTACAATAAAATGCGCGACAGAATAAAAATCATAGTGTGTTCCTACCTTGAAGTCTGTGTTGTTAACATGTTCAAAGACTAAGGCAGGTGTTCGGGACTGCAAGAGAGACATTTCGTGTACTTTATTTTTCGTTTGCAGTTTCATACAAAATCCAAACAATTGAAGAAGAAGAAGAAGAAGAAGAAGAAGAAGAAGAAGAAACAAAGAAAAAGCACTAAATCTATCTCTGTACAAGCCAAGCAGACAGCCACACTGTGAGCCTTACATTTTGTTTTAATATAAAACATCAAAAGTCTAATCAAACTGTGGTCTCTCTCACCATAGGCTGCACAACCATATCCACAAATAATGCTAATCACAGTGTGAATCAGAGCTACCAACTTTCACTATTAAATCTTTGATGCTCTATTAAAATCAGTTTCTATTTAAGTAGAAATAACCATGAAAGATATTCTCCACTCTCACCCAGGGAGATGAGTTCTGGAGATTTCTACCCTCTGCTTTTTGGACACATTTTTTTTTAACTGGTCGCAGAAGGTTTGTCCAAAAATAAATAAAATAGGTACTCAGAAACCACATGTTACAATAGGGTAGATATTTCATAAACAGGGTACTTCTGCTCTTGACTTCTAAAATTCTAAATCAGAAATCTTAATCTGTATTTGTTTAAATCTTGAATGACCATGATGGCTCAGACACAATGTGTTGCTCCACTGCTTGGACAGAGCCCTCACTACATTTTATTACTATAAAACTGCTTACATGTATCTATCTAGCCGTGGTTATTTAAGTACTTACAGACACAAATTTCCCAAGTGTAACCAATAAGCTGGCACAAGTGGTAGGTTCAATGTGCTATTGGTACAATGACACCATATCAAAATTTAATGCATCTTTTTTCTGAATAACACATTATGTAATCAGAAAAAAGAAAACGCAAATAAAATATAATTTCTGCTGTACTTGTGAACAAGACCTTAAATGTTCTTCATTAATAACTATGATACTTACTACAGGGTCTTTCACTATATCAATTAGAGAGATTATGTTAGGACCTCCACGCAGGTTCTCCAGAATCTTAATTTCACGCTTTATTTTCTTTTTCTTTACAGGCTAAAGGATAAACGAAGAAAAAGAGTTAGGATGCATAATGACTTCATGAGATATAAAAGTAAGCCTTTGTACAGCTTTACCTTGAGTATCTTCACCACAACCTTCTCGTTATTGGTGATGTTGATTGCCTCAAAGACTTCACTGTACTTGCCACGTCCTAACTTCCGCACTAACTGAAAATCATCCTGGTTTCTGTAAAATACGGTAATTTTGCAACCAAATATCAGTTACGAACATTTCTCAACTAGCATGTGTAAATTTGTCTAGAAGTCAAAATATTTACCCCCATTCAACCACATGGGACTCATAGTCCCAGTACTCCCTTGGCCGGTGAGTGTTGACCTCTGTGTACACTCGGGCCCGGCTTGGCACGGGTCCTGACATGTCCGACAGCTTGGCGGATATGATGGGGAAATCTTACTGCAGCGGATGACAGCCAGAGGGATGGAGGCTGGGGGGGAGGAAGAGGGGGTGGGGGAGGGAGGTAGGGGTGAGGGGGTAGATCCCACAAGGGAATGGGGTTGGGGGGGGTTTTGCCTGAGGATGGGGGGAGGGGCCACCAGGGGCAAGGTGGGAAAGCTGACAAAAAAATGATTGGAACAGAAAATTAATGATCAAAGAAACCTGGTTTAAGGTATCTGGTTAAGATAACATACGCTAGCCTGTTTCAGTTAAAGGAGCTAGTAAACACAAACAGAAGTGATTAATTAGTCAAATGGTTTTGGCCAAACCCTAAGAGAGAACATGACATCAACAGGTGGATTACCTGCGATGTGCGATAACTGTGATCAGTATTGCGATAACGATATGACTTCTGATAAAATAAATAGCAAAAAATAAATAAATACATAATTTCCGTTTTACTGCAACAGTTTTATTTAAAGAAAGCTGCTGTATTAGCAGTGTAACAACAAAGTGCACTTTAACATTGAAACATTGCCCCCATAAAAGATTTGAGGCTTGAATTCTGAAAGACATCCTTCCCGATCTCTATAATTAGTTTTAAATAAACATAACTTAAATTATACTGCAAATGATCTCAGTGCAGTTGTTCATCATTTTACCACTCACCAAGTAGTTATGTCTAGAAAATACACAGTCTCTAGACACCGTGTTTTCAGTTCAAAGTCTTCGGTGAGGAAGTGCACTGTGAAACTCATATATGGTTCCGTTGTATGACTTGACCATAGGTCTGTAGTGCTTGCGTAGTTTTCAGCTTGGCTTAGTTCAAACATGACGGTCTTGCGGCATGTTTCGTACATTTGTGGAATGGCGAACTGGTGAAGCCCTCCCTGCTAACTGTATTTATAGGCATCATGTCTTTAGCCAAAAAAAATGTGTAATGGCCTCTGTTATTTCTTTGTACCGCTTCGACGTTTTCTCATAAGGAGTTCCACTTGAAAAACTCTGATACAGAGACGGCTGTTGGACTGCGGTGCTCTTTGTCTTAACATTAGCAACCTTTGTTTGGCTAGCCCTGTCTTTCTGGAACTCTTCAAACAGTTCTCTGTGATTGTATTGAAGATGATGGTGGAGATTAGTTGTGTTTCCTCTGGTGGTTGCCACGAGTGTCCGGCAAGTTTTGCAGAGTACCTGTGTTTGGTAAAGGTCGTGTTTATTAAATCCAAAGTACCTCCAAATAAGCGAGGTACTATTTTTTTTTAGCCACGAGTTCATAAGTCAGTAGCGCTTTCGTCATGCGTCTCGCTCTCAGATGACAGAAACCCAGTAGTCAGTCGAATAGGTACTAGGTGAAAAGGGCTATTAATCCCAAATAGGGCAGGGCAATATGGCCAAAAATATTTATCACAATATATATTTGAAAATTTGCGATAACAATATAACTGACAGTATAATTGACGCAAGACAAAATACTTTACAACTCCACAACTTCATTAGTGCAAAAAAGAAAAAAAAAATCCATCAATGTATTTTCACTTAAACACGCAGCTGTTTTTATGTGCATTAAAGTTATATAAAAATTTAACAGTGCAAATGAAAATTCTTTGCTGACAGTTTAACCAAAAGGCATTTACAGTGGAAATTGGCCAACATATCCTGAGCATAACCATGTATAATATCCACAAAACTTAAAGAGGTTATACACACACAATACGGTAACATTATGTGGAGCCACAGTACGTATCACTCCACGAGGTTCCTGACTACGGTAGCCGTAATTCTCCGACAATCCATCAAGCGGTGCAGCTTATATATAGCATATCATAGCTTATCAAAGTCGTACTAAAACATTTTTTGACAGATTTTTGGATCGGATCAGTAATAACGACGGTCCGGTTGCACGCGCTTTGGTGTGTATCTGACGGACGAAAGCCAAACCAGTTCCACACCACTGAAGTTGCACCATGCACCAAGTTAGCACATGATTCTCCTTATGGGGACCTGATATGTTTAATATGCTGCTGAGAATATAGCCCAGAAGAAGCGTATAGTATAGCTTTTATTTTGGAAAGAGCCATTTCTCTGTGATAAACTCTCTTTTCCAAAGATGAGTGATTTCTCGATCAGATAATTTTTTTATTACTTTGTTGTTTCAGCAACATTAAATTTAAAAACTGTACTTTTGAGTTAAAATATATATTTATAATTTTAATAAATGACTAATTAAAAAAGGCATGAACATTTTTTTGTATCGAAAAAAAATATCAAAACCGTGACACCAAAGTATCGAACCGAACCGAATTTTGTGTATCGTTATATAGCGATATATTCTTTTCTTCTGTATAACGTATTTTACACACTATAAGGCACACTTACCATCTTTTAATTTTCTCAAAAATCGACAGTGTGCCTTATGTATGACTTCTGGTTGTGCTTACTGACCTCGAACCGATATTATGTGGTACACAGCGCGCAGATATCTGTCAAAAATTTTTTAGTATGACTTTGGTAAGCTATGAAGGCGCACCGCTGCCGTAGTCAGGAGCCCTGCGCACTAATCTGGGTCCAAAACGCCATCCACGTCAGGTCCCAAAGTCAAAAGGAACACTGCGGCATCACTGAGAGTTAAAAACTGTCTAAATTCTTTCATCTGTAATAAAATGATCAGCGTTCTGCTCTACCAGGTGTAACAATTAAGTTTAACATCCAGGCATCCATGAAAACAGAATTTATTAAATTTAAAGTTAGAAGTTAGCAGGAAGTTAGCACGCTATTTACCAACTAAACACGATATGCCATGTTATGACTGAGAGATTTCTGAAAAAATTCAAACGTACAGCTCTGCTATCACTTCCAACATAAAAGAAGACAGAAAAATAAACAGCAGTGACGTTCGTAGGGTTACTGAAGTTGGGCTAGCTGCTATATAATGATCTCCTACGTGATCGCTAGCAAAACATCTATGTTAGCATAACATTAGCACAGTGAAGCTGAAAGATGAACATTAACTTTTTTCCACTCGATAAAAGTTAACGTGAGGGTTTCTGGTGGTTAGGTAACAAATGCAATCGCATGGCAGGATGCTGTAAACGGACCAAACTTCAGTCAGGAGAACAACTGAGAAAAGGTTAGTCATTAATAAACTGCAACAACATGGGAATAGAGCAGCTGCGAGAGAATTCAGCATTAATAAATCAATGGTATGGAAGTGGAGGAAGCACAGTTTTTGTCTTTCCCCATATTCCAAAAGTGCTTCGTCTTAGGGCTGCGCGATATGACCAAAATCTCATATCCCGATATAAGAATTCTATCGTCCAGATAACGATATAAATCACAAAAATGTAAAATTTTCTGTAAATTCTGTGAATCTTGGGCAGCTCGTCTTGCGGGAAGTGTTTCCAGCTGCACGTCATGTGTCAAGTGTTTTAACCGATGCATGAAACGATACATTTTTAGACGTAAGTTGTAAAGGCCGCAGTTTTCTTTGTGAGTATTTATTACACGGCGTGCTGCGGGGAAAAGCCTGTTCTAATGTTTGAGTCTAAGGTTTATTTTTTAGCACCTGGCGGCTCTTTTTTGCTTCTCATCCGTAAATAATCTGCTCTTTCACGTGATTCAGTTTATTTTGAAAAGTCTCAACAGGATCTTGGGCTTTATTGTGAAAGGTTTATGTGGAACATAAGCAAGCGGACACGCGATGGTTTTACTGTCGTTGTTGCTAACCACAACGCATAAAAACAGGTGCTTGTCTGTCCGTAGTGTGGTTATATTAAATATAAGAGAAAGAGAGAATTTTAAGAAATTAATATAACCACTACAGTGACCATCAAAACAATGAAAAAATATTGCCGTAAACAGTTTATTTTGCGACACCACGAAACAAACAATAGCTAAAATGAAACGATAGACGTTTTTATATCGTCATCCGATATATATCGTTATATCGAACAGCCCTACTTCGTCTCTTTGCTATTTCTGTTGCCCGGCATAATTTGCAGATGTTGTATGCAGCCGCTGCAATGCTTTCGACCAAAACAGGTGCGGCTTGATGACACCATCAACATGCGCTATTGTGGTAGAGTGGTATAGTAAAAATCTCTACCGTTGGCCAAATTTCTATTGTTTCTACCGTATACCGTTTATACCACCCACCCCTACTCGCTAGTTTCCACATAAACATGCTATAGCATATTCTGACAGGGAGGTTTCGGGTGGGGGGGGGAGGGGGAAGCTCTGCTATCACTTCCAACTAGGGCTGCCACGATTAGTCGACTAGTCACGATTATGTCGACTATTAAAATCGTCGACGACTGATTTAATAGTCGACGCATCGTTTGAAGCTTTGTAAGATCACAAAGGACGCAGGAATGAGTAGTAGGATTTAAGAGTGTAATAACGGACTGAAACAGAAGATGGCAGCACTGCATGTACAAGGATGCCAGCTGCCGTTAAACCCCGAAGAAGAAGAAGCTGTGTCCCAGAATTCATAGCGCAGCCCAGCGCAGTTGTCAACAATGGTGGCAGCTAGTTAGTTTTAACTTTACTCTTATTATTCTTTCTGGGTCACAAAATAAACGTTTAACATATTTTCAGGCGAGAATGTAGCTGTGTAAACTTCAAATATCTGCTCAGTTTATCAAGACACCACGTATTTTCAAAAGCGCTCCGACGTTTTCGGAGACGTCTGTTACCTACTAGCTCGTTAGCTAGGCGGGGGCAAGGCTAACTAGAGCCGTGAGAACACCGGACTCCCGGCAAATCGTTTTCAAACCCACCGCCGTCTTTCGCTAGTCAGGTTAAACATATATATAAGTCACTTAGATAACTTAAAAATGTTATTGTTTGGCTTTCTTTAGTATTTTATTTGTTCCTGAGTAAATCGGTTTGGCTGAGATTAAAGTTATAGTTTTTGCACAGCTAAAACTGTCAAGCAGACAGCTGATTGTCAGAAGTGTGAGACGCTGGAGAATATACTCCGGTGTCCTGTTATATTTTAGAAAGCAAGGAGTTTATTAAACTTCACCGAAACAATCTGCAAATTTCATTAAAAATTAATAAACTACCATCTTGTCTTTATTTTTAGTTAGCACAAACACTTCAAGCTGTAAGCTAATGATAGTTATATAAGACCAGATGCTTCTGGTGCAATAAGCTGTACGCTGTACGTCCAATGGATGATGATCTGATTAGTCGACTAATCGCAAAAATAATCGGTGACTAGTCGACTATCAAAATAATCGTTTGTGGCAGCCCTACTTCCAACATAAACGAAGACAGAAAACTAAACAGCAGTGACTTTTGTAATTTGCAGATAATATTGCTTGCAGCCGCTGCAATGCTTTCGACCAAAACAGGTGCAGCTTGATGACACCATCAACATGCGCTATCGCGGTAGAGCGGTGTAGTCAAAATCTCTACAATTGGCCAAATTCATATCGTTTCTACCATATACCATTTATACCGCCCACCCCTACTTCATGGGATGGGTTTCTATGGTCAAACAGCTTCACCCAAGCTTTACATCACCAAGCACAATGTAAATTATTGGAGACAGCGCTGTAAAGCATTAAGCTGGACATGGAGTGACAAATCACACTTCCCTGTTTGGCAATCCAATGGACAAGTCTAGGGTTGGTGGTTGCCAGAATTGTCCCGCACTGTGCCGAATGTGAAATTCGTTGGAGGGGAATTATGATGTGGGGTTGTTTTTCACGAGTCCATTAGTTCCAGTGAAAGAAACTGTTAACACTTTAGTATAAAAAGACATTTTTAAAAATTTCATGCTCCCAACTTTATGGGAACAGTTTGGAGATGGCCTATTCCTGTTCCAACATGACTGCACACTAGTGCACACAGTCCATAAAGACATGGATGAGTTAAGTTGGTGTAGAAGAAGTTGACTGGCCTCAAACTTTACCAGCACTTCATGTCCAACATCAGTGTCTGACCTCACAAATGCACTTCTGGAACAATGGTCACAAATTCTCATAAACAGTGCTAAACTTGTGAAAACCTTTTCCATTAGAGTTGAAACCATAATAATAATAATAATAATGGGATATCACTCAAGGTCTTACGCATGTCAGGCAAACAAGTAAAAGCAACATAATGTATATAACGCCAACTGGATGTTATCACTTCAGCTTATGACCCTTCGTTTTGACTGATAGGTTGCTCACCATTGGGGATTAAAAAAACCGTTAGCTCTCTCTTTCACACGTGATTGACACAGTCTTCCACATAGGGTAAATACAAAAACATCCCGAATGTACCTTTCCGCATATATTCCTAAATTTAACTTAACTTTAAGAAATGAATCGTCCCTCACTTATAATCAACGAAGAATCATGCACCGGGGACCTTTTTTCAGATGAACCGGTGATAAACTCGTGGGTTCAATAGAAATCCCGCTAACTTTAGCTAGATGGAGGAGTTAAGTAGTCCTCTAGCACATTTAAGTATTGCCAAATTGAATTAACCTTTTGCACAAGGCTCGCATACCACCTTTCACCGAAAACCGCAACACTAGATATAACGGTAACGTGGACTAGAGTCATGTTATCTTTCAATTAGATAATTTGCGTACTCGTTTGAATTCGACATTCGGTAAGTCAAATGTAATGCGGTGGATATTGTGTTTATCGATAGTTCAAGCACTTGATCTAGTTCGTTAAATCCAAGACCGGTACTGCTTTCTGTGTATTGAGGTTTCGTTAACTTATGGGCTCTGGGCAGGCCCTGTCTAATAGCCTGCTAACCTTATCATGGCTAACATTAGATTCCAACAGAAAAGCTGTTTTTGCTAAATCAACAGTGAACACAAAATTTGGCTGGTATTTACCCCCTTGATCAGTTCTAGGACCGAAATGCTTCCAAATAATGAGGGCTTCTGCAAACTAAGAGTCCTCGCCTCCCTCCTTCACCGGTGCGCCCGTGCCAGTGTATGATTTCTGCTGTATCAGAGACAATATGGCTGACCACCACCTACATCCTACGTCCCAGACATTTTCTACGGGGGCACTCGAGGGACAAACTTGTAGAAAGTTGCAAAACCATAGACTGTAGTACTGGAGACTCGTTAAACAATTATTAAGATATTCTGGATTGTATTTTTAAACCAAGGTAGTATATTTTTGTACACAAAGAAAACACGACTGAAAGACGTTATTGTCCTTATATTTTCTAACTGTCCTGTATTTCACAAGGAATGCTTGCTGCCTCTTGGCTTAAAGAAACAAGCCAAGAGTCAGCGTGTTCCACAAAATATCCCATCGTCAGTAACTCTCCTCAGGCTCAAGCTTGCGTATTGGGTGTTAGTGTGACAGATAAAAACTGAAAATACGAGAAGGAGAAGAAACATTAAACTAAAATGAACTTACAGAAGCATATTTTTATTGTTTTCTTGGCTGAAAGGTGTGTCAATTTCTTTGGTCCAATTATCTGAGGCTTGTTTCTAATGAATACTTAAATATCAAAGGTGTTTCTACAAGCAGCTGAATCATGGTGTGCACTTAGTCATTCACAAAACTGCACAGAGTGCTGTTAAAACCTCTTTTTCACATGACTGTAAATGCATGAAGCCGGAAGAGAGCTTGTTGGAATAATATGGTATGCTTTGAGGTCCTTGAGGAAACTTCAAAACTATGCTAGCTGTGTCTAAAAGGGGGCGCCCCAACATTAAGAAACATGCATGCTGTTCTTCAGCCTGTCTCCTTAGTGGAAAGGAGTAGTGGAAACATAATATAATGTATACCACACAGCTGTGCATCAGGATTCTTACACAGTGTTGGCTTCTTTTTGGAGCTCACTGGTTTATTGCAGTCTTTGCAATGATTTCATAAATTAGGCCAAAACGACTTTCAAATAATTGTGTTTTGAATAATGATTTATGCACATGTGGTTTTTAACCACGAAATTTTACATTTTTAAAGCAAACAGAATTTTTGCTCTCTTATCTTTTACTGAAAAAATAAGTATCTTCAAATATATTTTTAAAATATGTGCCTTTAAAATGTTAAATATTCTAATATTATATTATATTATAAATAATAACTATTATTTTGAAGTTGGAGTGCTGAGAATTTAGTCTGTTTTGTATGTTTTAAAAACATTTTAGATCGACTTTATTAAAAATAAAGACCTCAAAGTGCGCAAACTAGCATTAATATTTTTTTTGTTTGTCTTAATTTTTGATCTTTCAAACCTTAGTATTGGATCACAACAAACTATTACAAATCTGTGTATACATGTTTGGAGGTGGAGGAGAGGTTCTGTTGCAGCTCCTTGTGCATTAAAATGGTTGTATTCAGTTTCATTGTTGTGTTGGAAAAATCGTCTCCTGACAAAGTCTCGAGCTGGAAGTCATCTTTTCATCCAGTATAATCTGGTTCACCTTGTGCATCCCCTCTCAGCACACTTTTGTTTTGTTTTTTGCATGGCATCCTTCTGTCTCTTGCACGGTCTTAGCATGTCAAAAGCACTTACTTTCAAATTTTCCAAATCAAAAAGTCATGTTCTTTACTTTCATATAATCTCCCTTTTATATTATACAATCTAGCATTTCTGAAACTTCCTTATGATCAGGAGCTTTAATAGCTTCTTAATATTCTAAAATGGAAATAGGATTCAGTCATCATATCGCACATCAGCAATTTTAATCAAAAATAGTACAAAAACATTTAACAGGAACATTTGGTTAATGTAACTTGTTTATATTCCCAAATACCCTGCTTATCAGATAAGTGAGATGTTTAAAACAGCAGGAGCCTATTTTTGCTTTGTTCTCTGAGAGGTAGTTGGAGTAGAAGATGACATATTCATTTCTGATGGCGCACAGCGTGCAGGTCATGGAGGTTGTTAGGGGCAGTAGGTTTCTGTCAGTGAGACTATTCATTGTGCTCTTTGGGGAAACTGATTGAGGATATCCTCCAAACAATTGCTGTGGATGTTGAAATTGGTTCAAAAGTTTTCCAAGGTATATTCTTCCTCCCATCCATCTCCGAGATTCAGGAGGCTCCAAGCAGCGAACAATTGTATTTATTGGGTCCAAGCTCATTCTTCATGTCTAGTTAAAATGTAGACTTGCATGCTTCCTTACATCTAGGATACATTTTCCTATGTGATGTCACAACTTAATATATGTTGCTTTGTGTGTGGGGATTTGTCGGTGTCGAGTGGACAGTTATCACTTAAAAATCTCTACACAAGCACACTACCTTTAATTACTCTGTGGTGACACAGAGGGTCAAAGGGAAGTGCACAGTAGAGTTTGATTATATGTCACAAAAGAGAATGGGAATTTAGTTACCCAGGAAAAATCTGTTTTACTTATCTAGTAAGGGTTAGATATATAAATATTTAGGGAGCATGATTCTTTTAAAAGCAAAGGAGTCATCAAACAAAGCCAAAAAAGAGAAAACACAATAGCATATGAAATCTTTAGGGACCATTACAGGCATCAGGTTACTGCGGAAGTCAGCCTCTTTCCTCCTTCAGAGCTTTCTGTGCAGATATGTTGTTGCATTATTTTGACAGGGGAGAAATCAGGCCACAAATTAGTCACCTTTCACCTCTAAATCAAGGACCACCGCCCTAAGGCTGAGACAGAGCACCAGGAGCAGCAGCCAAACTCGGAGCAATCAGAGGCCTGCCCCGCTGGACTGATATTGTCTGTACTAATGTCTTGGGTCATTCCACCACTTCCTCCCACTTGCATGTTGGGAGGAAAACAATAGTCTAGAGAGTGTGCGTTGTGAGAGCACAGTGTGTCAACACCGTTGCCCATATAAAACACACACACCCACACACTCTTTTAGACTAATATAGCACTCAAATTTTGGTGTATCATGGATTTCCCTCACTTCCCAATTAAATGTATCATAAAGACATTACACCTCTGTTCAATGACCGTCGTTCACTGTTTAGATGGCCTCTTTTATTCCTCTCTCAAACTGGGTGACTCATGCTATGGACTCTCAACTCTGTGGCCCTCTGCCCACAGAGGTCTGAGACATCTTCCAGAAGTGTGACATTATTTTCGAGAGATTTGATTGGCCAGTGATTGAGATTTCAGACCTTTTGATCTCTAATCTGGAACAGGTTAGGTTTGCAGCATAAATTACAATATCGATGTAGCCCAGTAAGAAGTGAAGCACCGTCATAGTACAGAAAATCCCAAGAGATATCTGAATAAGGTGAAATCTGTTTACAGCTCTGTTTTCATCAGATTTTGTTTTGGTTTTACATGAACAACAATATGGGGACGAGAACCCAGAATGCCTTTTGATTTCCAAGCTCTTTAGGTCTGTAGATTATGTGTTATTACCTTTTTGGAGGATTTTATGTTGCCTATGCCTTGATTAATGCATTGAGTAATTTCACAAAAGCTCACTATCTGCAAAGCTAAAGGCCTATTCAAATGGATACCAACACGGGATAATAAATTGTGACAATTTGCTTAATCATCTCAGGGATTTTGATGACAGTGGAAACACAGCATCAGATGAAGCAACATATTAGTGCTCAGACATTCTAGTCCCTAAAACTAGAAATTCGGTAGCTTTTGTTCCAACTATGTTTTATTTTGTGCTCTTTAAAACTAACATGATAAAAGTACATCTTTAATAAGTACACTAGAGCATAAGAAGATACCTTAGTATAGCTGTTCATATAGTCTAATGTTATGGCACACAGATACAGTGGGGCAAAAAAGTATTTAGTCAGCCACCGATTGTGCAAGTTCCCCCACCTAAAATGATGACAGAGGTCAGTAATTTGCACCAGAGGTACACTTCAACTGTGAGAGACAGAATGTGAAAAAAAAATCCATGAATCCACATGGTAGGATTTGTAAAGAATTTATTCGTAAATCAGGGTGGAAAATAAGTATTTGGTCAATAACAAAAATACAACTCAATACTTTGTAACATAACCTTTGTTGGCAATAACAGAGGTCAAACGTTTACTATAGGTCTTTACCAGGTTTGCACACACAGCAGCTGGTATTTTGGCCCATTCCTCCATGCAGATCTTCTCGAGAGCAGTGATGTTTTGGGGCTGTCGCCGAGAAACACGGACTTTCAACTCCCGCCACAGATTTTCTATGGGGTTGAGGTCTGGAGACTGGCTAGGCCACTCCAGGACTTTCAAATGCTTCTTACGGAGCCACTCCTTTGCTGCCCGGGCGGTGTGTTTTGGATCATTGTCATGTTGGAAGACCCAGCCTCGTTTCATCTTCAAAGTTCTCACTGATGGAAGGAGGTTTTGGCTCAAAATCTCACGATACATGGCCCCATTCATTCTGTCCTTAACACGGATCAGTCGTCCTGTCCCCTTGGCAGAAAAACAGCCCCATAGCATGATGTTTCCACCCCCATGCTTCACAGTAGGTATGGTGTTCTTGGGATGCAACTCAGTATTCTTCTTCCTCCAAACACGACGAGTTGAGTTTATACCAAAAAGTTCTACTTTGGTTTCATCTGACCACATGACATTCTCCCAATCCTCTGCTGTATCATCCATGTGCTCTCTGGCAAACTTCAGACGGGCCTGGACATGCACTGGCTTCAGCAGCGGAACACGTCTGGCACTGCGGGATTTGATTCCCTGCCGTTGTAGTGTGTTACTGATGGTGACCTTTGTTACTTTGGTCCCAGCTCTCTGCAGGTCATTCACCAGGTCCCCCCGTGTGGTTCTGGGATCTTTGCTCACCGTTCTCATGATCATTTTGACCCCACGGGATGAGATCTTGCGTGGAGCCCCAGATCGAGGGAGATTATCAGTGGTCTTGTATGTCTTCCATTTTCTGATGATTGCTCCCACAGTTGATTTTTTCACACCAAGCTGCTTGCCTATTGTAGATTCACTCTTCCCAGTCTGGTGCAGGTCTACAATACTTTTCCTGGTGTCCTTCGAAAGCTCTTTGGTCTTGGCCATGGCGGAGTTTGGAGTCTGACTGTTTGAGGCTGTGGACGGGTGTCTTTTATACAGATGATGAGTTCAAACAGGTGCCATTCATACAGGTAACGAGTGGGGGACAGAAAAGCTTCTTACAGAAGACGTTACAGGTCTGTGAGAGCCAGAGATTTTCCTTGTTTGAGGTGACCAAATACTTATTTTCCACCCTAATTTACGAATAAATTCTTTACAAATCCTACCATGTGGATTCATGGATTTTTTTTCACATTCTGTCTCTCACAGTTGAAGTGTACCTCTGGTGCAAATTACTGACCTCTGTCATCATTTTAAGTGGGGGAACTTGCACAATCGGTGGCTGACTAAATACTTTTTTGCCCCACTGTATATTGCTATGTCTGGCCTATTCACTTGTTATTTGGCTGCTGCAAAGGATTAGGTTGCTCCCTGTTCTCCCACTCCACCCATCCATGGAAAACAATCATCAAAATCGGAGGCAGCCGATCCAAGACCGCTGTCCCTTGAAAGGGCCCACAGTCCGTGTCCAGTCGTTATCTTCTCTGACAGACTGGCTGGTAGGGAACCAACTTCAGGGTTAGTGAGGGGGCGGAAGGTATCTCTAATGTCAAACAGTTGAGCTACAGCACCATAAGGGTCTGTTTAGGGCTAAATGTGGTGGAGGGAAACAGTATCGCAATCTTAGCCCTTCCTATATGCCCCATGGTATCTCCCACTAATGCTTACCAGATGGAGCTGAAGATGGGGAAAGTGCTGCTGATGACTGACAGAATAATTTATGTTCAGATGGAATTTTATACAGTCATGTACAGGGATATCACTAACTTTAATGAGAAACCACACGAGTCAGAGGTGGTTGCTTCATACTTTCCATCATGTGTCCTGTATCTAAAAGTTATCAACTGACTAATGCACAGGCTCTTGTGTGCAGGCTTACACTACTGTTGGTCGCAGTCACAATTCTACAGCTTTTGTTTTAGTAATGAAAAATCCTAATTCTGTGACATATCTCTGACTGAAATGTTTTCATCAAACTCATTTTAATATTAGACAAAGACAACCCAAGTAAATACAATATGGGGCTTGGGTGGGTGCCATTCTGTGCTTCAGGGGTGTGCCTGGTTCCCTGGTTGTTCCTGCTGGTGTGCTTTCTGGATCTGTTCACTGTCCCTGGACTCTTGTGGTGCTAATGGGTCCTCTTCCGGGCTGACCATGCTGCCTGGGACGTGCTGTCTAGACTCTAAATCACTAGTTGTCACCTACCTGCATGTTTGTGACTCAGCAGTGTTCACTACAGTTTGGTCTTCACTCTTGGTTGTGGCCACTGGGAGTTTCTGGTCACATGTGGATTTTCATCACTGCTCTGTGTTCTGATGTTTGGACTCTGGTAACCTTGATCCAAGTGGGGGTGTGATTCCAACATAAATCACCAGACTTCCTGTTGTTGTTTCTGCTTGTTTCTTCATCTGTGCTCTGTGTTCTGTTTCTGAGTTTCATTGTGGTGCATTTATCCATCATAGATGTGAAATAGACATCAGGTATAGGATACTGGGGAAGATGACATGCATATGTTCACATATTTTTAAGAACTAATGATGTGACAGAGGACCTGCATCTGATGGTACATATGACATGTCAGTTGGCTTCTTGTTTCAGGGCACTTGTAAGCATTTTCCTTACTCCTTGATTTATTAGTAAGGTGTAGAAATACATTTAGAAATATACGTGAATGTTTCCCTTTCTGTTTAACTGTGACCATAACTATTCAAGTCTGTTATTGTTGCTTGTTTTGGGTCAGTAAATTTGTCACAGCTATCAAAACCAATTAAGTAACTGGTTATATAGTACTGATTGTGTGTGCCATAAATATCATGCTAGCTGACAGTTTACAGTAAGTTCACTGTACAGTTGTTGACTGATTTTCACTGTCTTTTTGGAGACATTCCCATCCAGGAATTAAAATAAGCATCAGATGAGTGTAACAGGCCATCTGGGCCCCGACTGATGTCAAAACTGGCAGTGACCCAGGGCCTCGGGCCCCACAGGGAGGGTGTCAGTAAGGTCGAGCACTGGAGCTTTTTTTCCCCTTCCTGTGCTTCTATGACATCTTCCTGTCAGGGGGAACAAAGGCCGCTGGGAGCCATTTATCGAGCTCCACAGAGCTCTACAGTTATCAGATAAGCTCACACAGCAGCTTCTAATTAGGTTTTAGCACTGACTGGTGGAGAGAAATGGAGGGTTGGGATGCTTTATGCAAGTGTGCAGTTATTTGTGCTGCCCCCAAGGACTGCAATAACTTTCTTTCAGAGGGGTGTACCTCCAAACATCACTTCGAGACTTAGAGGATTCAGTTTAGTCATATAATAAATCAAGATTAACTTTGAGTTCTACTATATGCACTACTATATGTGGGAATGAAAACTTAAAAAAATGCTGTCTACATGCAAGAATGCTACATGTGGTGTCATAAGGGGACCAAGGGCATGTGGTCAGAAATATAAACCAGACAAAACCACTTGAAAACTAGTTAAAAATTCAGATTATAGACAAATCTCCTGTTTTCACAGATTAGGATTGTTAAGATTGTCTACAGTAACAATCTGCTGGCAACATTTAGCATTCTTGCACAAGATGCAACGGTGAGACAAATTGCAGTTTACTCATACAGACATTGTTTTTAGATTATTTAGCGCAAAATAAAGAACTCAGGGAATGTTGGAGCAAAACAAACCACAGCACTGTTAGGAATTCATTTTTCAAAACTTAAAAATGTGAAAAAGCGTTTAGTTTAGGCTATATTTGAAAAATATAGCCTTGATTTGTAATTAGAAGCAAATGGCATTGCAAGTTAGACTCTCCAAATATCCCAAATCCACTACACTGCAAGTCTATAAGTTAGCAACAAACCAAATACTGTAAATGGTATTTCTGGTATAGCACAGTCTTTCTATGCTGAAAGTGTTTCGGCCTTAGTATCATGGGAATAAACAAGCCTACATAGATTTGTATAGATCTTACTATTGTTTAATTAGAACCTAGAACAAACAACACAAAAACCACAACAAATGTGTTTCAGACCCTAAAAAATTCTTACAATCTTCATTTTTGGTTATTATTAAGCTAATCTTAATTGTTATTCTAGCTGACATTTTAAAAAGCTCTAAAAATGTTCCCGAGTCTGACTCGTATTAAACAGGAACTCTTTGTGGCTGCACTGATATAACACAATCATTATAGAACAGCTGCGGCGATCAAGATGTACGAATTGTACAAGATATATTAGCTTGGCACAAAAGCCTAGAAGGATTCATCATATAACTACTGCAAAAGCAAAACTGTTGTTTTTACATACTGATTTTGTACAAAACAACAAGGATCTAACAGTGAGGTGACTTTAAATTACTTTTGGAATGAGCCAGACTATTTGTTTCCTTTTCACTGTCAGATGCTTCGTTTACAGACTGTTGTGTTTATTAAACTTCTACTGTAGCTCTAAGCAAGAACACAAGTACAGTTAGGTCCATATATATCTGGACACTGACACAAGTTTAGCTTTTGTACCTGTTTACTGAAACATATTCCAGTTATAGTTATATAATGGACATAATGTGTATCCACATTCAAACTGGATGAAGGGTTTAGGAGTTTCAGCTCCTAAACCCTTCATCCAGGGGTTTTGCTCCCTCTTTTTAAGGGAAGCAAAAGTAATTGGATGCTTGACTCAAAACAGTTATTTCATGGACAGGTGTGGGCAATTTCTTTGTTATGTCATTATCAGGTAAGCATTTAAAAGGCTTGGAGTTGGTTTGAGTTGTGGTGCTTGCATTTGGAAGGTTTTGCTGTGAACAGACAACATGCGGTCAAAGGAGCTCACCATGCAGGTGAAACAAGTCATCCTTAAGTTGTGAAAACAGCAAAAAAAACATCTGAGAAATTGGTACAATATTAGGAGTGGCAAAATCTGCAGTTTGGTACATCCTGAGAAAGAAAGAAAGCACTGGTGAACAGTGGTAGATGATCACAGAACAGTTTCCACGGTGATGAGAAACCCCTACATAACAGCCAACCAAGTGAGCAACAGTCTCCAGGAGGGTTAGGCGTATCGACATTCAAGTGTACTGTAAAGAAAAGACTGCATAAACGTAAATACAGAGAGTTCACTGCAAGCCACTCATAAGCCTCAAGAATTTGCTAAGACAGTGTCATATGACGGTGTTTCATAATATAGATGGACAATGACCCAAACAAACAGCCAAATCAACTCAGGAGTTTATTAAAGCAAAGAAGTGGAATATTCTTGAATGGCCAAGTCACCTGATCTTAGCCCAACAGAGCATTTCACTTGCTGAAGACTAAACTTCAGACACAAAGGCTCACAAACAGACAGCAACTGAAAGCCGCTGCAGTAACAGCCTGGCAGAGCACTAAAAAGGAGGAAGCCCAACATCTGAGTTCATACATGAGTTCAAGACTTCAGGCTGTCATTGCCAGCAAAGGGTTTTCATACAAGTGTTAGAAATGAACATTTTATTTTCAGTTATTCAATCTGTCCTGTTGCTTTTGAGCATCTGAAATTAAGGGATTGTGTTAAGATTGCTTTGGTTCCTCACATTTTTACGCAATTTTTTCAACCCATTGAATAAAAGCTGCAGGTCTGCATTTCAACTCCATCTGAGTTTTTTCATTTCAAATTCATTGTGGTGATGTAGGGAACAACAATTAGAAAAAAGTTCTCTCTGTTTAAATATTTATGGACCTAACTGTAAGAATATTTACCAAACAAAAAAAGAACAATCTAATCTTTTAACATACATACAAACTAATCTGCTTGCAGACTTGCAGATTGAGTACCATAATCCATCACAGTGGACACTTTTATTCTCACGACATTGTCTGAGGTTACACAGTTATACTATGCAGATTTTTCCAGTCAATATGCAGGCATTTATCCTTCAACCCTGTAAAAAGGTGTACTCCCATCAGCCTCTTCATGTGGCCAGAGCGCTGCTCTTCTGATGTAATCCACAACATTAACATTCAGCAGCAGCTGTGTTTGTCTGCACACAGGGTGGTAGGTGATATTAGCCGTGACTGATAAACACCACATGTGAATCCCAACTAAAATGATATACTACCAAAGTGGAGTTATGCACAGATCAGTCCTTAGATTTCTTTATTTGTGTAGACCCTGCCTCCAAATTTGCAAAACTGTGAATGGAGCATAGGTCATGTAAACAAATTAGGCCTTTTTTTCTCATAGGAGACTACAAATGTTTATGAAGAAACTTGAAGCTCTACCACCAAAATTCAATCTTTGTCTCTTCTTCTAGTCCATGGATAAACTTGTGCAGTTCTTGATATTTCCATCAAGAAGTGATGGAAATATCAAGAACTGCCTTGGTGGGCCTTGAATGGAATTTCATGGTTATCACTACGAGCGCATCTAAAAAGCTTTTTTTTCTTCTTCTGGTCTGTTTGTATGCAATTTTTATTTATTAAAAAAAAGTTGCCAAAGAGAAACAAAGGACAACAATGTAAATGTGACATGCAATTAAACCACTTCTGATGAAATGAGTTGATCATGGATTCTTGCATGATAACCAGTTAGCCTTTTTCTGCTTTGGGCTCTATTGTATTGGCTGGGGGCCTGAATGAACAAAACTATAAAGACGTTACCACTACAGGTCTGTAACAAGTAGAGAAATGTTGACATTGTTTATTTATTTATTGCTTAAACTCAGTTTATTTACTTACATTGAGTGAACCTACCCAGGAAACAAATTGTAAGCTTTGTTCAGCTTTGTTATAGACCAACCTATTTCAAAATATGGCAAATATTGTGTCACAAAAACAGTTTCTGTGCATCACCAATAAAAAAAAAACCTTTAACAGGCCATGCAAAGGGGACCTTTAATGATCTCATCACATGCTTATTGCTATGTTGGCAGAAAAATGCAAGAGAGCCATGCCTATGTAAAAATAAATTTAATCTCAAAGTAGATAAAAACATGTAGATAAAATCATTGCCTCTCAGATATCTTCTCTGACACTCCAGAAACTATTCAGGTGCATAGATCTATTTGAGAGAAAAGCTTCACACAAACATCTTGAGGACCAGCACCAAAGTGTTTGTGAATGTTCATTAGACCAGACCAAACCATTGTTTTTGTTTGTTTGTTTGTTTGTTTTCTTTTGTTTTTAATCACAAATAGGAATGACATCAGTAACATTTGTGCATGATAAAACCCATATTTGTAAATTGGAACCAGTAAAAAACACTGATGATATGTTTTATTGCTCCGTGCAATAATCAATCAGTCAATTAGCTTGACAGGTAATAGTGGTATAACAGATGACATGTAATCATGTATTCTGATATATCTTTAAATTATCCCAAATTATATTTAAAAACTGTGCAATTATACTAACATTTTCATGGATTACTTGACATTTTTATTATGTTCTTTATGATATTTCCAGGAACTTAAGACTACTTTGGATGGACTACTCTTTGAATCAGCAGCATCTTTTTCTACTCAATAGTTAAAGCACTGGTTATTATCATCAGTGTGGTAAGGCTCAACAGTTTCATTGTAAGTGCAATTTGATATGAGTCACTGTAAATGCTGAGTATGCAAAGTGAATTGTACTTGTACTGAAAATGTTTAAAGTACAAAACAAAGTACTCTTGGACACAGAGTTCTAGGATGTTACAGATTTAAAGTATTCTCCATTTTTTGTTTTGTTTTGGTTCATAGCTTCCAACTATTAGTAATCATACTTTAGGTGAGTGATCCAAAGTGCTGTACATAAGTGTAACCCCATCATGGATCTAGGGTTAGTATGGATTTCTGTTCCCCTAACATGTAAGATCTGTTCATCTAATGTATGTATGTAAGTAACCTTCTTAGTGCTGCTCACTTTGTATGTCACAATGTTATAATTTCAGATTATTTATCCACTATACCCCAAACAGTAACAATTTGTGTACTGGATTTCTGGCAACTGCTGGAGACATACAGGTAGTTCACTTGGCAATCCTCCTGTCTCACTAAATAACCAGACAAAGCCTCACAAAGTAAGAGGACTGCTGTAGTGCTGAGATGCTTCAAGTCTCTAGGAATATCTGCTGGGAGGAAGAAAAAAAATCCCACACTGCTCCAGTTTAGACACTTTCATCGTCGACTTAGCTGTCTCACACTGTTTCCATGCATTTTCACACAGTCTCGTCTGTCCTTCACCTGTGAACAAAGATGAATAATCACCTTCAGTTTCAGTACCGTCATCATCTCTGCGCACCCATGGAAAGTAACTCATTGCACTCAGGATCGTTGCAATTACACAGTTGTGATATGACACTTATAAATGATTAGATTTTTCACAAACACGGTTGTCAGTGTAAAAATGCGTTATATGCTTTACACTAAAGTCTCTAAATTAATCTCTCAAATTATTTGCAAAATAACAGAATTTAAAAAAATCACTCATTAGAATTCATTAAAGCACATTGTCAGGTCTACACTACCTGAAAACAATATTCAACAATTAATATACTGGGGTTTTTTACTAGCTATTTTTTAAGCTGTGCTTACCAATCTGACCAAAGCTCTTTTCTGAATTTGTCATTTTCGTATTTCCTCATCTGTCGATAAAAGCGGACACGTCGTAAGTTCTAAGTGCACATGTCTTCTGAAGTGTTTGTTTATCAGAAAGTCCAGCACGGTGTGTATCCATCGTGTATGTTTCTCATAAATATTGGAACCTTTTGGAATTAGCAACGCCCATAATTGCATCCTTCCTTATGTCCTGCTGCAGGAATGGTGCAGGAATTGTAAATAGATTTTCACCCCGAATAGAAGCTGTATTCCACAGAACGCGGATTTAGTGAGACTGGTTTTAATAATATAAGCTATACGTGTGCGCATCGGTCGAGGCAGAAAGTATAGAACATAATAAATGTAGTGTCGTGTATGCTGGTGAGCTGAGAATCTTCTGAGTATGTTACCCCTTTGCGCTGGTTGCTGAGGCAGAATGTGCAGATAGTCCGGGGCTGTTTGCCCTGCCCACCCCCCTTCACTTCTCTGTACACAGCACTCAGGCACGGCTGTTCGCCCTCTCTTCCGTCTCCTACCACCAGCACGTTGGCCAGGTGAGAAATATAGCTGGATGCCAGGCGCAGCGTCTCGATTTTGGAGAGTTTTCTGTCCACCGGCTCGGTGGGGATGAGCGTCCGCAGCGCCGTGAAGGCTGTGTTGACGTTCTGGGTCCGGTGTCTCTCTCTGGCGTTGGCAACGTTCCGCTGTCCGACTACAACTCCACCGGACTCCCGCCCGTACCCCTGATCGGTGCTGCCGTCACTCTCGCTGCGGTTCCCTTCCTCGTCGTCCGACATCAAGGTTAGGTCCGCGGGGTAAGAGAAAGGGTGCGTGGAGACGGGTCTCAGCATAGTGAAAGCCATTACTCAAAGGCAGGCGGGGAAATCAATCCCTTATATTCAAGTGGAAAACAGCGGCATGGAGACAAGAGTCGTGCGTAAAAGTTGCAGTAGCTCCAAGCCAACAGACTTCCCCAATACGTTCTGACACCCTCCTCCTGTGTGATAGTCAGCGTGACAGGCAGGGCTCTTATACAGTATACAGTAGTCTGCCAGCTTTACGTGAGGGGTGGAGCAGATGCAGACACTTCCATTTCCCCAAATGTTCGTTCTTAAAGTCTGGTGTTCATTTGATGATATGTGTAACACAAATGGACGCGTCACATGGAGAGTGTAGAGCAAAAAGGCACAAAAGAAGATGACAAATCTCGATTGTGCCGATCGTTAAAATAAAAACAAATCTGATCTGGTCTTTATCTGTCTGCTACTGGAGATTAGGGTCGTTTTAGACCGTATGGTACGTTGTTTGAAATAACACTGAGCAAAGATGTAAATTAGTCAATATAACAATATCTCAGCAAGCCACAACATGAAACAGCTGGTTACACAAATGCCCTGAGCCTTAAGTATCATTCTGAATGTCTCCCTTCTGCTATACACAGGTCATGTGACATGACACTGTCTGCGAGTTAAATAAATAAATACATGTATCATTATCTGCGAACCATTTGAAGGTTAAATGGGGGAAAATACACCCCACTCAAAAACATGAGGACAGGGCTGTGCTTTTTCAGTATTTTTGATGATATTCAAGATTCTTTGATGATTTTTAGAACATATGAGATCCTCAAATAATGTTCACTGTATGGTCGTTTCTATAAACCTCAGGTAGTTAAACAGTTTTCTTGTAAACAAAGGTTCTTTTCTAGTAGCAGTAGAGTCCAAAAAGGTGTCGTACATAAAGTCCACAATATTTGTCACATTTAAGTGAAAGTTATTAATAATAACACAATAGCATCATTAACAGATAAAACGAATGCAGTCACAATGTCAGTTTAAAACACCTATCAATGCAGTGCACAAACTGCACTTTCCACATTGCCCATAAAACAAAATGAACAACTTTGAGCTTTATAAGTTAAATGAAGGGAGGATACACTAGTAACAGACTTCTCTCATCATTAGACTCAATGAGCAACAACAATTAAGCAGCTGAACAGTCATAATATTGCATTATTACAATCATACAGGGGCGGAAACATTTAATTTACCATTTAAATGCATTTATTTAATTGACAAATTAAATAAATGTATCTATAACTTGTAACAAAGGATTTGAATGTTAGTACATTGCTGCTTCATATAAATAAAGAAGCTGAATTTATGTTTTATGGTTGACAGTAAACAGTCTGTACAGACTTTAGAGGACCATTGTAGAGGTATTCTCCACCACTATCATCCAAGGCACCATGAGAATGGTTGTCTTTTAGAAATACAACTGTCTGAAATTACCTGTGACTGGTGACACGGTGTAAATGCAGTTATATATAGCTAGCGAACATCTCATCAGCTCAGCACTTTGGAATTTCCTCTTAAATTTTGAACTTCCTTTCAAGTTCTTTGTCTCTTCAGCCAAAGTTGCTCCAGCTTGTCTAATTTCGTTTAGGTGTAGAAATCCCATGAGGCCAGCAATTACAAGAGGATGTGAAATAAACAACAAAGCTTTCACATAACGACAACTTTTAAGTGTTTTAATGTATTTTGATTGACTGTTGATCAGCTGATCAGCGCAAGAAACCACTGAAACATTTTTACAAGAATGGCAGAAACTCATTGTCTTCATAAGAACTGATGTATAACATGCATCCATATCACCTGTGTTCTCTCAGATTTTAAAAACAACACAGTCAGCACAATTGCTGGCTCATGTCCTTAGAGCGCCAATGTGATTAGTGGCTCTACAGTTGTCCTATTAAAGTTTGTCTAATGGGTTAAGTGTTGTGGGTAAATAAACACTCAGCAGATGCTGGAGGTGATCAAGCCTGAACCTTTCCCCATGGAAACCGAGCAAATGGTTTCCAGATTGACTGGTGCTGTTAGGATTTAAGTAAGCAGGGAGGGGTTGACTGAGTGTCATCAAAGGGCCTGTTTTTACAAACACAATCCCCCAAGACATCAAACCTGGACACTGCAAGTCCTGACCCCCGGGGGCCCCCAGCTCAGCTGCACCAACAATACCACGACCTACACGGAACCTGGTCCCACTCATAAAGCGGGACACCACAGTGTTTTACCATGCTCTGCCAACCGGCAACACGACCCCACTGCATTTTCTCTCCTTTCACAGTCTGGAACCATAAATTCTTCACCCCACCTGCCCCCAAACCCCTCACCTCCTACATCAACTTAAAGGAATGCCATTAAATGTCTGTTGAGGTGATTAAGGTTGCAAAGCTAGTAGGTTGGATGTGTGTCAGGAAAGATGCGAAAAGTGTAGTTAGTAACAGCTTCTTTTAGGTAATGCAGGTATTACAGGATAATCTGACCGATGTGACATTATCTATATAAATGATCTGCTTTCCTGGCTGATTATTAATATTCAGTTTTTAATAATGGCATTAATTAGAGTGAATTCATCATTCTGCTGTTCTGTGTGTTAGTTAGGTAGTGGGTGAGCGACCTGGATGTCACTCTGAAAACAAAAGTTCTATCATGAATTGAATACCTTGATGGTCCTCACCCCACCTTTCCCAATTTACTATTTTTGTTTGTCCAGACAGGTTTCAGTAGATACAACTTTTGAGTTTTTATGGAGTTGTTTTTGTGCTAGAACCTGGTTGTTTGAGCTGTTAGTAGACTCTGTTTTAAAACTAACTTTAGTTAGTTTGCTACCTAGTTTTTAGCTAGTGGGGACTGGATGAAAGCACTCATGCAAGTTGCTCCAAAAGCATCATAACCTATTCATGTTGTTGCTTTTATAGTTTAGGGTTAGTCATGTGTTCTTTACATGGAAATCACTGTGCAGGCCCTAAGAAGCAATCTGAAGAGTCTCAGAAGGTCTGATTTTTGCAGTTGTGTTACCGTCTATTGATTAATGACACCTGCTGAACATTCCTGCACATGGTACCTTACCTACCCTAAAAGTATGTGTGAATAAGCTGTTTTTCCATTGTCAGCACTTATTTTGTATAGAATAGAGAGCTTATGAAGCTCAGCATTGACAGCTTTCAACACCCACAGCACACAGCCTTTTTACTATTCTCATAGCACCTTCAGGTGAAAATAGTTCAACTTTTGGAAAAATACTGCACGTTACACATGTCACTTCCATCTGCATTTCCAACACAAAACCTGCTGCATATGGATGTAGAGCCTAATTATGAAGCTTTTGTCTGTGCTGATAAACCCATCATCAGCTAGCACTTGTCTACAGAAAGGTTTTAGCCCTTTTTCAAAGTCTTGGTTTAGCAGCAAGTTTAAACTGTTGTTCCATGCTAGCTAGAGAAGGCAAAAAAAACTCTCTTGCTAAATCCAAAACATGTCCACCAAAAAATCTTTCCAGTACAAACAGCAACAGAGCAAAAAAAGGTAGAGTGAATAAGTGGATCTAAACACAAATGATAAAAGCTGAAAATCACACTTGGTCTGGGTTTTCTCTAACAGAGTCAAGTGTAATTGAATTAAGCTTTAAATCAAATTTCTGTTTTCATTTGCATTTTACACACGATCACAGCGTTCTGCAGTTCTTCAGGTTGTATTTTGACCACTTTAATTCCACTCTACTTTAAGAGAGTGGAATTAAATAGAAATATCTTATGATTCCTTTAGTTCTACTGTCATGGAGCTTTTTCCCACATTAATAACATCACCATACCAGACAAGAAATATTCAGTGATGCTTTAAGAATTGATGTCAACATTCTGAAATGGTATGACATGATGAATGAAAAAGACATACTTAAGCACTTATTTGTCAGTTTCTTGTGTTTTTATCAAACAAAGGAAGCAAGCATTATACCTTGACTGTTCCCATCATAAATATACACCAACAGGAAAGTGTTATTTCATTTTAAATATAGTTTACACATTTAAATAAAAATAAAAGCAATTCAGGTTTTCCAAGCAGTAAATTCCCTTTTTGCTATACCTCCTGGTGTATAAAGTGGAGTGACGAGAGAACAAGATCTGTCGGCATTAACGCTGTGGTGTCTCCTGTGAGGGAATCTGCTGGGAAAAACTGCAGTCAGATACCTTGACTCATCGGAAACAGCTGCACTGGAGGGAGAAGAGCCTGCTCAGCCAGCTGCAACCTGCTGCAAAGGGACATTTATGTGTGCTTGTGCTTTTGTATGCATGTGTTTGTGCTTTATTAAAGGGAATACAGCAGAGACTGGTAGGGGTGGCAGAAGGTTAAGAGTATGGAGGAGCCGCAGCAACAGCTTTTACTGGAGTTTAATGTTCATGAAAAGAGCATCTCCAGTGTCTTTATAAAGAACTACTGTGAACCTGGAAGAGCTCCAAAGCAATAACAGTGATCTTCTGAAGTCATTGTTCTAATAATGTTGCATTTGCACAGAAACCAAATGTCTGTCTTGTCTCTCACATATCAACAATCATCAGAACTGCCCAAATTGTGTTGGGTTTTTTTTTTTTCTTTTGATGTGAAAACGTAGAGCAGCTGCTTGTAACACACAATATTGAACTAAATTTCATCTTTAACATGATAGAACCAATGTGAGTAGCAGTACACTAAAATCAATATTTTGTCATAAATCAAAAGAAATATCAAGTTTTGATCATTGTACTTTAACTTAACATTTCAATTGTTATCTTTATTTTCTTTTGTGTCGTATGTACAGAATAATTATGTAAGTGCAAATTTTCCCTTAAATAGCTGACTTTGAAATATATGCAGATAATTAAACCTGAGAATAACCTCAAATAAATTGCAAGTCCACAAAGTTTGAACTGTCTGCTATGAGTTCAAAATGGAAAAGGAAACCTTAATATTTTTTGGCAAACATGCTCACAGACATATGATTTTCCACCACACTAAGTGTTCTTCCCGTACTGTCACTTTGCTTGCATCCAAAGACCCAGCGCTCAATACAAACCACTGATGTAAAGGATTGCTCTGTTTTTAAATTCCTATTTGAAATTTGAAACGAGTGTTAAAACGGAGACCGAGGTTGCAAAAGCAATTAAATATTTTTAGACTTTTTAGAATATGGCTGCCATTTAAGACTGGCTGCAGATTGCTTTATGCACTTTTCAGTTTTCAGTTTTTGCATAAACTGCTCGTTCACAAGCAAAATCTACAACACTCAATGATGACATATTGAACAAATAAAGTTTTGGCTAAGCAATGACTTCACATCATTGCCACGCTCCTAAAAAAATGAACACTGTACATTTTGACAGATTCTAAAGTTCATTTCTGAACACTTGGATCTGATGTTGTGGTTTCGCTTAGAGTTTCAGGCTTACAAACACACAGAGCATCTAGGCAGAACTGTAAGGTCCCTGCTTTGTAAACCATCACCTGGGCAAGCACCATTTTCTATTTGGGTGATCAACATGTAAAATTCCTTACAGCAGAACTCAAATTGGATCCTGACTGGTAACATTTGGAACTTAAAGCAAAACAGTGTTTAAAAAGGGATCAATCCTGCAGACAAGAACGATCTACTACTTCTGCTCTTATGGTAATTCTGTGCTTTACTACTAGTGTCTACAGTTCAGTCAGAAACAGGGAGAAACCTTTTTAGTCAAATAATGCAACAACTCTCTTCTAGTGCTATGAGATCTCCGTTTTTGGTGTGCTATATAATAACACTGACCCCCTGCAAATAACAAACAGGTCTCTGGGAATGTGGATGTTAACAGCTTAAAGAATTCTGTATTCTTTATCACCACAGTACTGACTAATGTAGCTGTTGAAACCATCAGTTAATCCAGACAGTGACTATGTAATACATTCATCATCCAGCTGTCTCCTTGGATAAAATAGTCAGCACTTCTCATGCGAACAAAGGCTACTGTAAACCCTCTCTCCCAGTATGGAAGCAACAGGATTATCTTTCATTTGACCTTTGGTGTGACCTCCAGATAAGACACAGGCCATCCTCCTCCAACGACTCCACTTTCACACTCACATTTCCCCTCTTTTCTCTCTGATTATCTTACATGCCTCGTGACAGTTTAAGCAAGCAAGACAGGTGTGGAGGTGAAGTCAGTAAAAGTTCAACAAATATAAGCAGATGCATTTTGCTCACCTCTTGTTTTGAAGATGACATCATTGTTAGAAATTGGTCCCGAGTTCCAGTACCGTAAAGAAGTAGTTTTTCCTTGAACTTGAGAGTAGAAGAACTAGGAGTGTCATCATTTCCCACGGGATCCCTCAAGGATCCTAAATAGGTAGAACATCAAATCAACCCCTTGCCATACAGGAATTTGACTCACACGCAGTGATTCTTGTGGAGAATCTCACTGCTGGCTGCAATACCATGCTGAGCTCCAGCCAAGCTGGTTTCCTCCAAAGCCACTTGGGACCTCTGAGCAAAGGCTTGCACGGGTCACCAGAGTTTATCGCACCAGAGTGATCTAAAAGTTGGCTATTAAACCTTGTCTTACAGTACATGATGTAAGTGATATGGCTTCAGATCTGACAAAGGGGGCTATAAAAAGAGCTGTTTTGGCCTTGAGGTCAGTCACCTGCTCAGGACACAGTGGTCATATCTTCCATGTTGATTGGCAAGCAGTTCTGACCTGCAGTGGTGCTCTACTCCTTTGTCTGCAGTGGAATGCATTCTTATGTTTACCAACATGTACTGCACATAGTCTTGTTCCGAGACTAAAAAACAAAACTACAGGGCAATGTACTTGCATTTATAGAGCACTTTTCTTACTGACCATATAAAAGCTTTAGATTTTCACCACACAACACTTCACTCAGTACACTTCATCTAGCTCTTATCAGCCACTTTTAAACCACACAAATTAACCTAAAGTGCTTATCTTTGAACTGTGGGGGGACAAGCTATACACAAATGGGGTCAGGGTTTTAACCAGGAGCTTTCTTTTTGCAAGTAAACAGTGCTCACCACTGTACACCATGACTCACAGTTAAATGAGAAATATTTTTATTTTGTTAGATTTGTTTGCAGTGAGTTTTTCCATTGTGTCAATCATTTTGCTTTCTATATAAATAAGGCCAGCAAGCCATCCAAATCCAAACATTCAAAATGTCATGAAGCCGAGAAGGGAAATCTTTCAGTGTGAAAGGAAATATTTTTCACACATGGGCGTTTTTACCGTGGCCATCATGTAAGATTCATTATTTTGCCTGTCGTGGCTTATAAATGACAAATTATAGAGCAAAATTCTTCTTTTTTTTTCAGTTTTAAATTTGGAATTGGAATTTTGAAATTTTGTTGCTTTATAAATTCACCGGTTGATATAGATGTCTATATGGGTATGTGGTCTGTGTTTAAACATGTATACATAAATAACTTGAATATGCGTTTTAAATGGTAGCCATCAGGTCTCATAATAGCCATCTCGAGTCTGTGGTCTACTGAGATACATACTTGCATTTCCCTTGGGAAGTTGGCGGCCCCAGGACAGCTCTGTCTCGTCTAAACCAAGAGCCCAGTTCTCACGACACCTGACCCAGAGCACATCCTGTGACCATACTGCAGTGTTTTGCTGTATGATCTATGAAGGAAGGGTAAATAGTACACATCATCATGGGCACTTCTGACAAACATTGTTCATTCCTGAATGTAGCTCTTAATCCTCATGATAACCATACAGGCCTAACACTTCCATCAGTGTGGAGGCCAGCATGTGGCTGTGTAGTGTTTATGTGTTTTTCCTCCCTCTGCTGGTCATTAGAAGAAGAACAACTCTGAAATTGTCCTTTTCTTTTTAGGTTTATGTATGCAGTCTCTCAGGGATCACATCATCTAAGGACATAAGCCACAAAGATCCGACTAAACCAGCAGCAGATGTTCAGACCAAGAAATTATCAACCTGTGTGAGTCGATCAGAGACAGCAGAATAAATGCGAGTGGTTGGAAGACAAGACATATTTCTGTTACTTATTTCTGTATTCTTTATAAAATGTGACATGAACAAATTTTTAAAGTGCAAAATCACTTCTTAGTTCAACTGAAACTCTGAGATATTCCTTATGTAATGTGTCAAAAGGGTCCACATGAAAAATAACTGGATCTGTTTGTCAGGAAGTTTAGAATTAGAATTAGGAAACATAAATGTCAGGATTACAGTTCCATTTCTAATGGTCAACAAATAAATCTGTTTACCAGTGCCAGGTAAAGAGTAAGTATTATTTATTATTACACTTAAACATGCTTATTTATGTTTTACATGGCTTTTATTTTAGCTAAATTTATTTCTTTTCTTTTCTTTTAATTTTTTTTTTCTGGGGGGGGTCTTTTCAGCACCGTAGCAAGGCTGACAAAGAGTAGAGGCTCTGTTGAACAAAACATTCCTTTAATTTTGACCTGTAATGACTTTTAACCATTAGAAAGAAATACTCACAAACAATCAATATATAGCTACTTTCTGTACCACTGATATCTCTTTCAACTCTTTGTCTCAGAGTTAAATTCAGTGAAAGAGCCTTCAACGTGTTCATTAGACCCCATTCCTATAAGTCTCCTCAAAGATGTCCTATCATTAGTTAATCAGACTTAATTAATCATTAATCTATCTCTATTACTGGGCTACTTACCACAGGTGGCAGTAGTTTTAAAACATTACTTTTAAAAAAGCCATCACTTGATCCAGCTGCAGGTATTGCAGGTACTGCGCAGCAGTGGTTTGAGTCATATCTATCTAATAGACTCCAATTTGTTCATGTAAATGGGGAGTCTTCTTAACACGCTAAAATTAATTATGGAGTTCCACAGGGTTCAGTGCTAGGACCAGTTCTGTTTACATTATACATGCTTCCCTTAATATCAGAAGGCATAGCATGCTTTTTTTTTCACTGCTATACAACCGATACCTAGCTTTATCTGTCTGTGAAGCCAGATGTCAGACACCAATAAGTTAAACTGTAGAAATGTCTTAAAGACACAAAGAGCTGGATGACTTTTAATTTTATACTTAATTTGGATGGCATTACCTTGGCCTCCATTAACACTGTGCCAAGAATTACCTGAAAGGCCTTCAGTTGATCCAAAATGCTGCAACAAGAGTACTCAGAGGGACTAGAAAGAGAGAGCAGATTTCTCTCATACTCACTTCCCTTCATTGGCTTCCTGTTAAATCCAGAATTTAATTTAAAATCCTTCTCCTCACATACAGGGTCTTAAATAATCAGGCCCCATCTTATCTTAATGATGTGATAGTACCATATCATCCCAATAGAGCACTTCATTCTGAGACTGCAGGCTTACTTGTGTTTTACTAGGGTATTTTAAAGGTAGAAAGCCTCAGCTTTCAGGCCCTCTTCTGCTTAAGTTATGCTTAAAGCTTTCCTTTTTGACAAAGAATATACTCTTTGCTGTAGCTTTTTGTAGGGTTTGACTCTTAGTAGCATGCTTCATTTTGTTTCTCTGTGTGAAGTTGTTTCCAGTTTGCTTGTGTTTCATTTTATTTTATTTACTTTATGTTAGGGCTAGATCAGGTGACCCTGAATACTCAGCAATAGGCTTGGGCTCTAAGGGAGTTTTTTCCTCCCCATTCATGCCAAGTGCTTGCTCTTAGGGAGTTATCTTACTCTGTATTATTGTAGGGTCTTTACCACGCAATATAAAGTGCACAGAGGCAACTGTTGTTGAAATTGGGTGCTGTATAAATTGAATTGAATTGAACTGACTGCTGTACTGTGCCTGGAACCTTGCATACTGCAAGGTTCTCCAGCCTGTGGGTAAACTTACTTCACTAACTGATATGACAACAGACTCTTTGGCACTTTATGACCTGACTGTCACTCTATTTGAACTGAGTAGATGTAACAGTTATTGACACAAGTGAGGCCATTTAAGCAGGTATACTGTTAGATGGCACAATGTTGGACCTGCAGAGTTCAAATGAACATGTTGTCACGGTTCTGGGTCATTTGACACAGCATGTCGGTTTCTTGTATTTTGGTATTTATCTGTATAATGGTCGATGTTCTGATTCTTTAGTTATCCTGTTTTGAATATTATAATCTATGTTTCAGTTTATTCTGGTTTAGGGTTTTGTTTTCAGGTTGTGTTCTTGTGTTTAATGTAGGTTTAGTTCAGTGTCAAGTCAGCGTCCTTGTGAAGTGCTTCTTGTTTCCTGTTTTATTGTGTAGGTCCATGTCTCATGTGAGTGTATTCAGTTTGCTTCCCCTGTCTCATCTTGTCAATTACTTCCAGCTGTGTTCACCACCTGTGTGTAATCTCCCTGTGTTCTTCTGTGTGTATTTAAGTCGTGTCTGCTCGCGTGCTAGTTGCTGGTCTGTCTGTCAGTCAGTTTCATCCGTTTGTTCGCCCTGCTATCTAACTTCATGTTCCTCCGCTCACCCATGTTCATGTTCATGTTTAGTAGTTTAGTTTTTCCCAGTTCAGGTTATCTTTAGTTCTGTTTCACATTTTCACCTTGTGTTTTATTTTTACAGTAACTCTCCCTCACACCTCCATGAGTGCCTGCGCTTGGATTTAATTCCTCCACACGGCTCATCCCATTCGCCATAACACATGTTTTGTATTTGCATATACCCACAGACATGAGCAAAGGGAAGTTACTCACTGGTTTTTATTGTCATCACCAAATCGATCAGACAGGCAAATATACTATATCAGAGTATACTTTGGCTTTTGTTCTCATCAAATCCAGCACCTGGCTTCTTAAACATGTTAAATTGACAAATACATTAACCCATAATAAATAAATAATCTTCAAATTGGCAAATAAATAGTTAAATAAGTTAATAAATATGCAAATACATTATGCAAGTAACCAAGCCATCTGAGATAAATTAAGAGCTTGGTGATATATCAAATGATAGTGATGTGTAAATTATTGCAATTTATAAAAAGAATATAAAATATTTTGCATTTGTAATCAACACTGAGATTTTTTATGAAATTTTCTACATGTTTCCTGAAGAATTTACTGTGAGGTTATTGCTTATGTCAAAAGGCAGGATTTTGATACATGCATTTGAAAAGTCTGAGAAGTCGCGAGCCGTCGTCTGACTTAGATATTTGAACTAGAAAAAAAACATATAAAGAAGAAAGGATTTTCCTTTCAGTCCTCAGAGCTGCAGTCACCCTCTGTTGACTGCCCTTTGAAGCAGGCCGACTCGTAATGCTTGTTCAGGTAGGATTTGAGCGCGAAGCTTTTACGACAACGTTTGCAGGAGTAGTGTTTGAACGCTGAGTGCGTCTGCATGTGGGCACGCAGATTGGAGCGGTCAGCAAAGGCTTTGCCACAGTGAGCGCAGGCAAACGGTTTCTCCCCAGTGTGAGACCTCATGTGACCCTGCAGGAGCCAAGGCCGGCTGAAAGCTTTGCCACACACCTTGCACTCGTGCTTCATGTCATGGGTCAGCATGTGCATGGCCAGAGCCGGCATAGACACATAAACTTTGTGGCAGGTAGGACATTTCCTGGCCTGCTGGCTGTCCAGACTTCGGTGAGTCTGCTTGTGCCTACTCAGATTGGAGGATGTGGCGTACGACTTGCCACACTCGCTGCACACGTGACGTCCTTTGGATTCCCCTTTGGCGGGGCTGCAATCTGTTGAGCTGCTTCCCTCGCTGCTGTCCAAATGGCTCCCTTCCATGTGAGAACATCTCTGTTTAGGCCTCCGGCGCGAGCGACCATCAGAGATGAGAAAGCCACTGATTGTGCACGCCTCCGTTTCAGGGCTACTGCCGTCCGACTCAACTGTGGTGCTAGAAACGGGGCTGTCCGGATCTTCCATGTCGTGGTCAGAGAACTCTTCCCCGCTGCTGCCCCCTGGGGAGTACAGGGGCCCTGCTGTGAGCCCAGTCTGCTCATGACTTGACTCCTTTGTGCGCTTAAACACTGACGGGATGATGTAATCCTGGATGTACCCTGGGAAAGAAAATACATATTTAATATAGACTCTAGAATTACTACATGGAAAAGAAAAGTGCCTTCTTACCCCAACCTCAATATGAAATCTATTCAGGAAACTATTTGTAAGTGCCAGCTTTAGCAAGCTCTAAGACTGAAATATTAATGAATCTGTGATGCACCTTTCTGATTCAGTCGATATTCTCAGTGGCTCCATTGAGAGCAATCACAAAGTTAAATAAATGAAAACACAATGTGCTGACTCTGAATCAAGAGTCAGGCACGTATAGTGCAAGCCAGCCTGGACCTTCTTGTCAGAGTGCTGCAGCTGCAGCAGCAGCAATCTGTCTAAATGTGTTTTGGAAGAAGGAACGGGTGGGGAGGGATGATCAAAACAGAGCATCTATGCAGTGAATCCCCTCAATCACTAAATCGTTTTAATCAGATCATTCCCCATCTGTGATGTTTGTGAGAGTGTTCATGAGTATGGTAATGGGGAGACTGAGTGACAGGTGGGGGTCTGCAATTTGGCAAAGAGGGAAGGGAGGGTTGGAGAGTGTTTTGTGGGTATGGTGGGGGTTGGTGGGGGTTCTGATCTTAGCAGCAGTCAGTGGTATATTGCCACACACACAAACACACACAAACACACACAAAATGGAACACAAAGGGAAGCAGACAGCTGGCATCCTAAATCTGAGGACAAATTATTCAACTCTAACACAAGACATGTGATGTTGGTTGTGGGTGAAAAGGGGGGAGGGGGTAAATCCACTCAAAGAATACTTTTTTATTTCTTAAATCTAAACACACAACATATTGTTCTCACACCCAGCCTCTGTAGAAATCCCACAGGTGAAAATCTCCTCTGCCAGTGCACAGCTCAAGTTTCACGTTATTGAATTACCTGCAGCACTCTCTATTTTCCAGTCAATACCCATCCTCTAAAAACCCTGTTCCATAACCTCTCACTGCTCCACATATGGATTGTGTTGCTGCAATCCTACTCCCTCTGGCTATCCAACATCCTGCAGGATCAGATGGAGAGAGATGGAGAGATGAATGGGCAGGTGGGGGGGGGGGGGGGGGGTGATAAGAGGAGAGTCAAGGGCAACGGCACCATCTAAGGACACGACAATCCCACGTGGCTATCTGCTTTCGTCTGAGTTTTTATCTTTATTTTCTTGTTGGACCTGAGAAATGTCTGCATCAGTGTCTCCGCGCGTGCACGGCTCATCATTCACGTACACAATAGTATTAAAGCCAAAGGCTACTGTGTGATCTGGTCTGAGTATTAAGCCGATTTAGCCAGCATGACCTGAATACTATTTAGCATCTGCCGAGTTAGAAAACAAAAGTCCAGAGCCATTTGAAGTAGGTGGGTGAGCACTGGCTGTAGGGTTTTGGGGGTTTCCAAAAGTGATTATATAGGAAGCACGACGTAGCCCCTTTGTGTATAAATCCCTGTTTATTATTTGTTTGAGGAATAATTTTTTGCCTCTTCCTCCTTGTGAGGAAAACCATGTGAAACACTTTGTGCAGACAAATCAGTCTACAACCTACACAGCAAAGTAGAAAACGCAACTCAGAGAGACATTTACTCACTGTTTTCACTCAGATGCACGGCCAAGTTGGTGGATGACTCAGTGATGGCATGTGTCACGGTGTAAGAGTCATCCCAGTGCTGCTCCTGCTGCTGATGTTGATGATGATAGTAGTGGTTGGAAGAGGAGAAATCGTGAATCTTTGGCAGTTTCACCAAAAAGGAGCGTGGCATTTTTATTTTCCCCTGATGAAAAAGTGATCTAAACCTCCTAGAATAAAACGCAAACACGCAGTTGAACAGGAAAAATAAGAAAAACTACGCTTCCAGGTGGCCTTCTTGGAAAGGCCAATCAGCTGAGGATGCTGGAAAAAAATCTTTTTGGAAATTATTCAACGCCAAAAGAGAAAGAGAAAAGAGCAGCAAAGACAGAGCATAGCACAGAGTGGATGGAGAGGAAGACAGAAAGTGGTGAGGGTGAGACAGAGGCACACATACAGAGAAAGAGAGAGAGAGAGAGATGTCTGGACTAGCTGAGCTCAGCACTCTGCAGTCTTTTATACATGGCCCACGAGCCCCAAAGATCAGGTGGTGCTTTGGAAGAGGGAGCTGCTTAGCATTAATCCATCAAACATCCCAAGGGACACACGTCAAATTACCACGAGCCGTCTGTGCTTTTCCCTGCAAGCGCACTCACACACATGCACATACACACTCACAGCAGTCAACCACCACCTCCTCGTCTTCCCACCCACATCCCCCTCGTTTCGCCCCTCTGTCTCTGTCTGAAGAAGGGCAGACAATAGTGATGCAGAAGCACGTGGGTGACACTACACACAACATCTTGTCCTCCATTGTCTTTCAATGAAGTAGCTAACACAATTCATACTGCCTCAAACATATTTCACCCAACCTACCAACAACAGCATCGGCATATCCGGCTCGTTACTGAAATGTCAAACTGGAGTGACATGCTCCTAGCATCAAAATGGCTCTTATATATCTATCTATATCTATATATAGATATCTATATATAGATATCTATATCTATATCTATATTAGGGCTGAACGATTATGGAAAATAATCTAATTGCGATTTTTTGCCCCAATATTGCGATTGCGATGTGATATGCGATTATTTTTTAAGGTCTTTGTCTTCTGTATTATTAAACAAAGACAAGCAATACATCATATAGTATGGCCAATACTATATTACATTAATTTTAAACTGTTCTTTCCTGGAAGACAGACCTCTGTTATGATGACATGAGGTGATGCATGAATTGATGACTGACATTTTTATTTAACTTCTTCAATCACAACAGTATATTTGAACATACACAATAGTTTATTTTTAGCTTACAAACATCTGAGCATAAAGTGCTGACAAGGAACCCTGGTGTAAACATTAAAATGAAAGTCAGTACAATGTGCAGATTGCAGAAATATACATAAAAAAAATCAGTGGCTTTACCACACTCAGTTTTTCGACATCTGTGAACTACTAGACAGTCATTAAATTAAAAAATAATATTAAATAAATAAAACTAATAAATAAAAAATACACACATCTTACTGATCTCTGCAGTCAGTAACATTACACATAAAGTGCAAACATAATAGCAATTGTATAAACACACACACAAACACGCCTTTAAAGTTTAAAGGCGTGAAATTGGACGGTCTAGTTCTGATTAGCGTCACCGCTGTCTCGGTGGAGTTTAATAAACTCGGCCGTCTGCTTCTTGCTATCTAAAATATAACCAGACACTGGTGTAAATTCTCGACTGTCTCATACTTCTGTTTAATAAGTTTTCTGTTTGACGTTTAGTCAGCTGTGTGAAAACCAAGGAGGAACCCACCCGGGGGATTAATAAAGTTTTATTTTATCTAATCTAATAACTTTAATCTCAGCCAAACCGATTTACTCACGAACAAACAAAACACTGAAAAAAGCCCAACAATAACATTTTTAGGTTGTCTAAGTGACTTATATATTACGTTTAACCCGAGCAGCGAAACTCCGCGGTGATCTGAAAATGATGTGCCGGGAGTTGTGCCGTTCTCGGCCGCATCAGTAACCCTCGAGCTCCCGGCTAGCTGTCGAGCTGGTGGGTAGCAGACGCCTCCGAAAACGTCGAAGCACTTTTGCAAATATGGGATATCTTGATAAACCGAGCAGATATTTGATGTTTACACAACTACTTTCTCGCCTGAAAATATTTTAAAAGTTTATTTTGTGACCCAGAAAGATTAGTATGAGTAATTTTAAAACTTAGTAGCGGCCGCCATTGTTGGAAACTGGAGTTTGGCTGGGCCGCGCTATGAATTCTGGGATATGGTAGTAATTTGGACAGCCTTCGGCGCGTCGCTGTGACGTAATCGGTCTACAAATGCGGCCTCAGGAGGATGCAGCCCATGAATTTGGACATGTCCAGAGTATAATCGCAGCCTTTGCGGTTAGAAAATTGCACTTGATCATGTCGCGATATTATCGCAAATGCGATATATCGTTCAGCCCTAATCTATATAGATAGATAGATAGATAGATAGATAGATAGATAGATAGATAGATAGATAGATAGATAGATATGTTTAAAGTCAAATCTTCTCTTAAGCATTATAAGCACTATTTTTTCAGCTGCTCCCTTTAAGGGTCACACACCTGCACCTCTGCATGCCCCCTTCACCACATGCATGAATTCTCCCTGTTGCTTTCCATCATATTCTACTTTTGACCAAAATGTCCTTTATCTTGCTTCTGCAAAGCAACCTTAATTTTGTCTCTAATGCTCCCAATCTGAGCTGTCCCTCTGATATGTATCGATTTCTGATCTTGTCCATCCTGGTCACTCCCAGGGAACACCTTAACATCTTCAGCCCCACCACCTCCGGCTCCGCTTTATGTCTTTGTGTCAGTGCCACCATCTTTAAACCATACATGCTAGCAGCTCTCACTGAAATCTTGAAAATCTTCCTGTTCACTCTTGCTGTGATCATTCTGTTCTTGTGTCTCACACACACAACAAAAACCTTCCTTCTCTTCACCATATCAGCCAGCTCTCTCCCTTAACCCATCATAGTCCCAACATTTAAAGCCACTGCTCTCACCTCCACTCTTCTGACTTTTGGTCAGCAGCACTGAAGGTGGTCATTGCTAATGTGGGCCCCAACCGATACGGTATGAAAATCTCAATCTTTATGATCCACATGCTTGATTTGGCAAAGATTTTATTTTGGATGCCGTTCCTCGCGCAACCCCATTTATCAGGGCTACACTCTGAGTAATTTATGGCTTATGTCCTCTACATCAGTTCCTCTAATGTCCACTTGAGGCTGGCTCGAACCATAACTCTCCTGTTTGTTAAAATGTGCAAATGTTTACATCATGGTATAATATATATATACTACAATATATACCATATACAACACAATAGACACTTTATGTGTCCCAGCGTTCCACAATAATGCCCCAGTACATATGAAGAGAGGGAAAGAAATGGTGCTTCACCCCCACATTAGATTACAGCATTTGAAGTTAATCTAATGTAGTTTCATAGTCATTCAGCAGATAAAAATTTTCCCATGTTTGACAGAGATTTTGCACTCACTGACCTCCTGTCCGAGCGCGTTCGTCTGTTTTCTTTTTCTTTCAGCTGCAGAACAAAACATATTTTTTTCATCTCCATCCTCTGTTTTCTCTAGGGCAGTTTTACATTTCTCTGAAGACCAACAAGCACTCTATAACCATGCAACCCTCATCAGGGTAAAAAAGGCCCCCACAGTGAGTTCCGGACTGTCGTCTGTGACTTGTTGACCTCTCTGTGCCTGCAGAGGTCACAGGGTCACATTGCGGTTGGTCCAGAGAGACAGCAGCAGCTTAAACGTAAGCTGGTTGGCTCACCTCACAGATGGCTCTGCAGGTTCAGTGTGATTGGATGATTAAAAACAAAATCTATAAACTCACTAACAGATGTTGATTGGAAAGGATTTGGAATTGGGACCTCATATAATGGCATGTTTAGAAATTCTCTGTGGTCCAGGCTAAAGAACAGACTCTCAGTGGTGCTAATACATTATTTTATATTATTATTGCCAACAAATTGAATGAAAAGTCCAGGATACAAATGAATGTGCCCTACCAACAAGTGTGTGCATCTCACTCCTCTGTGCTGAAGAACTGCAGGGTTGTATAGAAACTGTTAAAAACACACGAGTGACGGACAATGGTGAGCTTTGCCACCTTCAATGGAAAAGCGATACATCTAGCTAAATGAAAAAGATCATTGCATATTTCACTGCTACAATAATCTTAATGTTATAATGACTGCTGTAATGATATGACTGTCAAGAGTAAAAAGATGAGACAAGTCTGTGATCGAGCAGGGTGGTTTGTTAGTATGACAAGTATGAATATTCTCTGTTTATTTATTAATTTATTTGACTGACAAGAGTTGTGCTGCTGCATTTTGAGATTCTTTAATATAAAATGCTGATGTTAAGGGCCATGCCGAGTCAAATCAAGCTACGCGAAAGGAGGATTTAACTGTGGCGTGTTAAATAGCATTTATCCTTTTGTAATGTTTTTGATTGCAACCTTGTGTCTGCCAGATGGAAGAACAAAACCTAAGACTGTGCAAATTATATAACAGCGTCTTTGTGTGACAGCTGGGTGCTGTTTGTTTCAGCATTCAGTTCTAAAACACACTAAAAATTACATTTTTCCAGGAAGTACACTGCTTTTTAAACCTTTTTCTCTTTTTCCTGGTTTAAACTGGAGGACCATCAGTCTCATTAGTCAGAACAATTACAAGCTATTTAAAAAAAGAATCAACAACAAAGTGGAAAATATGGGAAACGGTAATGTCCAGTCTCTTTTTACAGTCTATGTTGGACCTATTTTTAGCTGTGTGGGTCACATGAACAGATGTTCTCTGATGTTTTAAGGTGTACATTCTGCGACTCCATAATTCTGTATTCTTTTAAATGATAATCTAAAACTGAGAATGAGCGATCCGGTCATTGCTGAGTCTGATTAAATGCATGTTAAGCAGCACTGTGGAGAATGCACCCAGAGATTGTCTATGAAAGCCTGTTGAGCTGCGATAAGTGAGATAATTTGTGTTAATCACATATAGTCATTAAGGCATCTGAAAAACAAACGCAGGTCCTTTTCACTGAGGCGTCTTTTCAGCACCTCTACAAAAATCTCCCACTCTGCCGTCTGACAATGAGGCAGCTGCATGCCCGTGAATGAGGGTGATTGTCTCTTTTCTTTTAATCAGCACACAAGATTTTCCCTTCTTCAATCTGCACATTTTTTTCACAGGTTGATTGTGAAAAAATTGGGAGTTGCAGAAGCTGGCTTGTGATTCATGTTTCAACATATTTCATGCTTTTTTTCCCTTTAACCAGGCGGCTTTGTACAAATGGTGTGAGGAATGCTCCTATGAGACTTGTCTTGCAGACCTCAACTCAATTAGAAGTGACTGTTTAAAGTCTTGCACAATCTGCCATATGCACACCCCTTCCCTTTGAGCAGAGAGGCATGATGAGAGGTCAGAGAAGGGGATGGGACAAACTTTCAGTCATCAAGTGAGGTGACTGACAAGGGATTGTGGATGCTAGGGGAATGCCAAAAAGGGGGAGGAGGTGATGTAGAACTGCGTTTTAATCTAGTCAGATCTCAGACCTGATAAAAGGAATCTGTCCATCTCTCTTTTAGATTCTCTGGGTCATCAATCACATATGCCACTGGCCTCTACTCTGGCTGATATCAGAGTCTCTAGGGAGAGGGCAAGCGTGAGCTACAGATGCTGTGTGAAATGGGAAAGCTAGCATGATAACGGGGAAATATGGTGAATACAGATATGATGATGCGCCTGATATACATGATGCTACTATAAGAGATGTTTTTAAAAGATCACGTTCATGTATATATGTAATCATAATGAGAAGAAGATTTTCTTTTGCCTTTATATGATGTGTTTTATATGATTCCGACTTCTTGTTAATTACATTTAAGGAAAGGTGGAAAAAAGAAACAGTAAACGATGTCTCAAGCTCAGACAGGGCCCCAGTGGATTGCATGATTAGTTGGAAACCGGACCTTTTGTTTTGTTTTTACATTCTCATGAATCTCACTCTCTTGGCATGCTTCCACTCATAACGTGTTTTATGACATCATGTCTGCATCAGACGACACACAAGCTAATCAGCCAAGATTGTGTAGCTTCTCCTGCAGATCATCATGCAGGTGTGTTGCTGAAGATTTCAGGCAAACACATCACTAGACTACTGCACCACTACCTCTTCTTGTTCTTCTCATGACCCCTTTCAAACAAAGTCCTTAGATGAAATATAATAACTATAAAAACCATGTCGCCTGCTCACTGATGTTGTCTCTCTTTGTTTTCTTTCTGTCTCTCCAACCTGGCTTCTCTCTCCCTTTCTGTTATCATTTGTTTTTATCTGAGCTCCAGAGCTTTCATTCATCATTTGTCCATTTATTCATTGTTGAACTGCCTAGTTAGTGAAGTCCTGGCTCTCGGTTGGACCATTCGGGCCTGACATTGTCTTCTCCCTCTGAGAGTTTTGGATGTGTGCCTCAAAACATCAAAACAAAACTCAAGAAAAGGAAAGCAAAGCTAAGCGATCCACATCCTGACTTCATCTCTGAACTTGCATGAGATTGGTATTGATCTTGTTACTGAGTCACTTCATTCTGCTTTTAAGAAATGCTTCTGACACGATTCAATTACTAAATGTGCTGTACTCTAAAAACCCAACAGCTCAGTTGTTCTTGGGTCAAATTCTGATTGATTGGCAAGTGTGACAGTGGGGGTTCACATGAAATGAAAAAAGCACAAAACCCACCCCGTCATCAACGAGTTCCCAGTGGAGAGAGTGGACAGCTTCAAATACCTCGGAGTTCACATCACGCAGGACCTGTCATGGTCCTGTCACATCAACACCGTGGTGAAAAAGGCCCGACAGCGTCTCTACCACCTCAGACGCTTGAGAGACTTCCAACTGCCCTCCAAGGTGCTCAGGAACTTTTACTCGTGCACCATAGAGAGCATCCTGGCGGGAAACATCTTAACCTGGTTCGGGAACAGCACCATGCAGGACAGACGAGCTCTACAGAGGGTTGTGCGGTCAGCTGAGCGCACCATCCGCTCCGAGCTCCCTGACCAGCACTCAATCTACAGCAGGCGGTGCTGGACCAAGGCCAGGAAGATCGTGAAGGACCTCAGCCATCCCAACAACAGACTGTTCTCTCTGTTGAGGTCAGGAAAGCGATTCCGCTCCCTGAAGACCAACACAGAGAGACTGAGGAGGAGCTTCTTCCCGCAGGCGATACGGTCTCTCAATCACACCACCACACAGTCCTGACCCACACATATGGTTCTTACACACACACTGGACTTTCTGGACTTTGGTTTTGCACAACACTGGTCACTATATTCTTCATTTCCGGTTAATACTTGTACAGCTGCTGTTATTGTGTATATATTTATTTATATTTAGATTTCTTCATACATTCTTATATAGTTCTATATTGTGTATTGTGTATTTTGTTGTACAGTTATTTTATTTTCAACTTTAATTTATATATTTATCTTATTCTTCCCAGTTAAATTTACCCTTCATTCTAATTTGTGTTGTACAGTTATTTCATTTTTAACCTTAATTTATATTTTATTCCTTCCTAGTTAAATTTACCCTTTTTAATCTTTCATATTTATTTCTTATCTTATTCATAGCCTTTTCCTTTTTTGTTCTCTTTAGGTCACGAGCAGTTGTCCAAGCATTTCACTACATATCGTACTGTGTATGATTGTGTACGTGACAAATAAAATTTGAATTTGAATTTGAAAAAAAAAAAGACCAAGTAACAGAATATGCAAAGACAGTGGCTACAGTGGACACTTTCATTGTTTGGAACCCTTTGCATCTGTCAACAGATCCTCTGGATGGGCTGTCTGTAGCTTCCTGCAGTCGGCCAACAGACTATAACAGTATGCCTGGCAATAGAACGGACTGGCCTTTATATAGCACAAACATTAGCAAGATGCTTCAATTCAGTGTGCATAAGACAGACATTTCAGAGATAGAACTTAATAATACCAAATCTATCTGCATACAGATGGAGCTGTTGCCCATTGAGAGAAGGTCAAGAGCATTGTCTTGGCATGTGGAGAAGATAAGTAGAATGTGTCTGTACTCATCTAAAGTAAAAAGTCACACCCAGTGAAATGAGCCAGTTGACCATCACACGGGCCCATGCCTTGGTGTCCTTGGTACCTGGTACTGACAGAGAGTGTGGTGTCTAAATGAATCAGTGCCCTCTCAATAATGCTGCATATTTCTGCATGTTCTGCCAATTCTGTTAAATACACAATCAACTGATGGTGTCATTGGTGGTGACATTGTTACTACAAGTGTCATTTGTAGCCTGGAGAGCACTTACACTAAATGGCTCTTCCTTAAATAGCCCTTCAGCATTGGTCAGTTCAATTGCACTATGAGACAGAGAATTACCTGCCGCATGCTCCCAAATGGAATCTCTCAATTGATAAAACACACCGGGAACCATTTAGGCTAATGCCTTTGCATTAAAGGAGCTCTTGCCCTATAAATGTGGAATTAAGGTTAAATCACCACATCTGCATCACAAGAGAAGGTGCAAGCACTCGATGTTTGTCTTAATTGAGAGGCTTGTGGTTAAAAGCGTGTGCATGTTTTAGCATTGGGGGTGGGTTGGAGTGAAACATGGTGCCTGCTCTTTGTTTGACAAGATTCAGTGTATGGGCTCACTAGGTGGGGTACTCTCACCCTCACACACCCTTTGTCTTCCGGCCATCTGCTAGGGCTTCATAATGACGGGAAGGGTGAGTATGCGAGGAGGGGAGGTTAAGGGGTTACTGAGCTGGACTAGGGGAGGGTAAGTGTGTGGGGGAGTACATTCCGTCACCTTACAATCATCCACTCTGAGCTGAGCCGAGCCAAGTAAGGCCAGGCGACAGGAGGCTGTAGGTGCTTTATCACACTGAGAGAGAAAGATTTACAGCTTCCGTGACCCCCACTCAGATGACTCCCCATTTCTCACATACTCACTCTGCTTTACTGCTTTTTTCAGAATGGAAGGTTATTAGGGAAAGTTATTAATGACAGCACTGCTCAGCACTTTTTCAAGTGAATACATTTTAAACACTACACAAAACCAGAAATCCTCAGTTTTCCATAGCAGGCGTTTTTCTTTCTTTTTTTTCTGAGCATTAAAAAAATGCAATGCAATTAAAATGTATAATAAATTTCAAAATAACATCTAGACCAGGGGTCTCAAACTTGGGGCCCACATCACCCCTACTTAGGACCCGCATATTGACGTGAAGAAATATAATGCAATTTGGCCTTGAAGTTAATGTTTCTGTTGGGGAGGGTTTGTTTGTTGTTGAGTGTAATGTTAAAATAAGTTCTTTAAAAAGCAAAAAGATATTTAGTATGAAGGCAATATGAGCAGAGTGCAAACATGTGGAGGGATTGGCTGTGTTAAAAATTAATGTGCATGTCTGCATTTTGATTTTGTTAAATATGAACAAAATGATAGCAGAAGTGCTGCCACATGTCTGGAGTGAAAGACAGTACAATGTGTTTATTTGGTAGTTCAATGAGCACCTGCTTTTTTCCTGATCGATGCTCCAAGTGCCCTTTTCTTGAGACATTTTGTTTCAATGGGTGTGTGCATGTGAAGTTCTGTCTGTGCCCCTCAACAGTAACATTTAACTATTAATCACAATTTTGCTAAATAAAAGATCTGGCTTGTATCAGTCACATTATGACCATTAATCAATGCCCTTGTCACCCAGAATGCATTCATAAATGTGCACTAAATTAAAACTTTTGTGAAGAACACAATTTGCTTTCAAAATTTCAAAAAAGACGTGCATTTTACTAATGCAAGTCAGTTGTTCAGTCAACAGTTATGACAGGCCACAATACTGATGCCACCCAAATTTACAAATGATAACTGTAGATATCAAAACAGACGTTTCCATCTGTGTAAAAGTAGCAGTTGTTTGAGCCTCTTCTGCAGAAAGTTCTCTGCTGTTGCTCACTTCATGCAAGAAATCAAGATGATAGCTGTTGTATAGTGTTTTGACACAATTAATTATCGAGACATGTATTTTATTACAACTTAATTTAACTACATCTATTGTTTCAACTCCTTCTATAAAAACACACTGAACTGAAGAATGAAGAATGCAGCTTTACGGGGGCACCATTCATCACACTGGCACCTCATATGAGCTCTTGAATATTCATAACTTTTTTCGGCCAAGATGTTTGAAAAGCTTTTTAAGGTAAGTGGCACCAATTTCAATTTTTATTAGATTCCAAGAAGAGGACTTCCAAAAAGTGTTCAGTGCAGCCACTGTCTGTCTTCTTATGGTGCAGTTTTGATTTGTTTTTGCAGTTCTCCTGTTCCCAAGGAGTGCACCAGAGCATAGCCCCCTTTCCAAAGGGAAACACGTATGCAGACACTTTTGCAAGACCATAAATTAGGCCTGACTCATACTGTTCACAGCAAACATGATCAATTGAATAGAGAAACGATTACTCAATTTACTGGTTGATCTATGTCCCTACCCTCACCTATGGTCACAAGCTGTGGGTAGTGATCGAAAGAACCAGATCACGGATACAAGCAGCGGAAATCAGCTTCCTCTGAAGGGTGGCTGTCCTCTCCCTTAGAGATAGGGTGAGAAGTTCAGCCATCCAGGAGGGGCTCAGAGTAGAGCCCTGATCCTCCACATCGAAAGGAGCCAGTTGAGGTGGTTCGAGTATCTGGGCGAAGTGTTCCGGGCATGTCCCACCGGGAGGAGGTTCCAAGGCCGACCCAGGACACACTGGAGAGATTATATCTATCGGAATGTGTTGGTGTTCCCCCAGACAACCTGGAGGAGGTGGCTGGGGAGAGGGAGGTAGGCTTCTCTGCTTAGGCTGGCTCCCCCGCGACCCGGCCCCGGATAAGTGGAAGAAGATGAATGGATGGATGGTTTAAACAGCATACAGTTTGTGTAGGGGATGGAAATCGGCCAAGGTACATTATGAAATGCTAGGATAGATCTTGTTGAATTCAGCTGTGTAAGTGTACAAAGAGCAGTAAAGCTCAGAGCAGCAGCACATGTCAGCTGATCAGAGCACAAAAATCTGCGGGTGCTCACAACAGAAATTATTTAGCCCCTACAATCGATGTTATGCTTTCCCAACCTGCCAAATCTCACTTGAGTAAAGAAGGTGTTTCAGTACTTCAACTTTTACCAGAGAATTTTGCACAAAGTATTTCTTAAAGGTTTCCGTACTTCTACTTAAGTAAAGTACATCTATACCTTCGCCACCTCTGGTGTACAGTACCTCTGCTTGGAGGCATAATGAAATTGTAGTATGATTAAAAAACGTTTTCTAAATTAGATAATTTAATTAAATGTAACTAAGTCTGCTGGTCACATGGACAAAGTATAGACAGACTGTGACAGAAAGCTTGGTAACAGTGAAATGAAAAAACAGGAAGAAACACAGTGGAAGAAAGTCATAGATTAATGACTAAAGATTAAATGTAGAGTGGTGTCTAAGCACCTAGTGACTGAAAATGGTGCTTTTAAAACCTTCCAGAATGCTTACCTTGGTAATCCAGAAAATGGAAAAGCTTCTAATGTGTTAAATGTTGCAAAAGACTTTATTGTTCACCCAGCAATTGGCAAATCTGCCTAAACCTAACCAAACAGCAACAACCCAAGTGACTGAATAACAGTCCCAGATCTGTAATTTTTTTGACATTTTATATCAGAAACAGAATCAGAGTGAGCCGGTGTGTACCTGGACGCCCATCCCCGGACACAAAGAACCACCAACGCACCGATGTCTGAGGGGGTCCGCCACTGGCAGGGGAAGTGGTGGTAGGGGGAGATAGGCCTCCAAACCTTGGAGGGCCTGAGATGTCCCCAGGGAGGTGGCGCCTGACACCCAACCTGACATATAGACACAGACATACAGGCACACACAGATACAAACATCCATTCCCACCCTCATGCTCTTATATGCACTTACTCCACACTCAACCAACGTGGAGACAGACATAAAGAGACGTTGTACACACGATCACACTCCCCAAGCGTACTCTACAAACCGGGTCTAGGTGCCCTTGCCCCTGGAGGGGGGAACTGCACCCAGACCCAGGTGGTGTTTCCCTTTTCCCTGCGGTGGGGGGAGGCAGACCGCCCCGACTCCGCAGCAGCAGGAAGGCTCCACACTCCAGACCACAGTCGGACGGCCAACTCCTCCTCCTAGTCCTAGCCCCCCTGCTCCAGTAGGCCGCAGAGAATGGGGGTGAGAGAAGACTCCAAACCTCCCTCCACCCGCTCATTGTAGTGTTGATGCATGTGTGTTCTAAGGTGCATTTAAAACCCAGGAGGGCTTGGAGCTACCTGCCAGAGAGCAGCAGGTAAGCGCATGGTCCCTCCTGCTAGCCCTCAATGTCTACGTGTATTTAAAATTGAGAGGTGGGCAACGATGCCAGGGGTGGGGTGTACACCCTGATGGTACTTTGGACCCCGTGTATCGTGCCCACCCCCAAGATCCTATATGTATGTGTAATGAGAGTGTGAGTAATGTGAATGTCTAAGTTGTGGGATAAAATTGAGGCAGAGGCAGCCAGAAGGGGACAGGGGGGGGGGTAGCCTCCTCTGCACCCTGGTGACATACCCCTACTCCAAGGCCCTGCATGTGTGGGTGGTTGTGGTGGAGCGGGAAGAGGGAGGCAGCTGGAGATGGGGAGGGAAGGAAGGGAGGGGCAAGTGACCCCTCCCTGGGGCCAGCTCCCCCGCTGACCCCAGTAGGCACCCCCATACTCCGCGACCCGCCAGGGAAAGGGGGCCCAGGCCCATCCAGACCGGGCCCAGTGCAGCAGCGCCGCCCGGCCCCACAGAGCCCGGGACAGTCCACCCAACCCCACCACAGAGAAAACTGCACCCACCCCACCATCCACTCATCTTCCAGACTACATAAGACAATAAACACCCAGGCTGAGATCTTCCTCCACCTCTCCTGTATCTCCCCCTCCTGCAGAGGGAGCTCCTGAGGAGAGGAAAGCTCCTGCAAGATGTGACAATCTCCCCCACCAGTTGAAGAGCCCCCCAGGTGGCTCGACGCACCGGCGGCACCCTGCTCCAGGGCTGGGCCCCCATGCACCCACCCGCCCACAACCCCGGCAACACACCAACCAGGACCCAAGCCCCCGAGGCCCGGTCCAGGTCCCAGCCCAGAGACGGAGCGCCCCCAGAACCTCACGCCCATCCCGGACCCACCCAGGGGCAGCCAGGCTACCAGGTCAGTAACCCACGTCCGTCAGCACAGACCCTCCCCTAGCCCCGCTGCACGCAGCCGCGAGGAAACAGTCACCGGAGAGCCAACAGAGCCCCTAACCGGACATGACCGCTACCCCGGGTTGAGCCCCCCAAGGAAGATGCCTCCGGGGAACCCCCCGACGCCCTAAGCCTGTCCCTACCCCCACACCAATCACAACAGTGAAGGCGGGACCAAACTATGACCCCCCACCCCCACTAGGTGATGGAGCTGATCAAAGGAGCCCAGAGCAATTGATCTGATGTGGTGGCAGAGGCTGTATCAAGACTAATGTAATCTAATAGATAATTTCTATATTGGTTAGAATTAAGATTATTTTTATTTTTCCAGTTCATGAGGACTGTTTTCTTGGCTATGCATAGGGTAGTGAAAACCATATGGGCGATATTCTTTTCTGAAGTGACATTATCTAAGCTGCCCAACAAACACACTAAGGGGGAAGTTGGAATGTTACATTTCAGACACTTCGATAAGTCTTCACATATCTTGCGCCAAAACTTCTGAACTGGTGGACAGAACCAAAGAGCGTGGATATAATTGTCCGGTGAATTGGTTTGGCAGTGTGAGCAGTTGTTGGTAGACGTAAAGCCCATCTTGAACATCCGATGACCTGTATAGTGCACTCTATGTAATATTTTGTATTGAATTAATTGAAGACTGGGATTTCTAATTAAATGAAAGGTTTTTAAGCAAATCTGAGACCAGAAGTTTAGGTCTAAGTTAACTGATAAATCCGCTTCCCATTTTGCAATAGGAAGTGATATTGATTCATCTGTTTTAGAAAGCATTCTGTATATTTTGGATAGTAATTTGGGGGGTTTAAGAGTAAGAAATTGAACCACACTTGGTGGTGTTTGTAGTTCAACTTGACCCGGTTTAAATTTCTTTTTTACTGTGGATTTAATTTGTTGATATTCTAAAAATCTTTTCTTGTTGATCCCATATTGTGTAACTAGTCCGTCAAATGAAATAAATTCTGTTCCTTCTAGTATATGTTCTAAATATTTGATTCCTTTATCACTCCAATCTGAAAAGTTTATCATATTATTGTTTTGTAATATGTCAGGGTTGTTCCAGATAGGTGTACGTTTGCATACACACCGGCTCACTCCTTGGCGGCCGCTTATCGGGGCCTGGAGCCTGGGGCTCGCTCGGGCCACTTCGGAGGTGGGGTGCCCCCGGCCTCTCGGCCTGAGGCTCGGTCACTCAGGCGCAGCTGGCTGCCGGCGGAGCTCACGGGCGCGTCACTGCAACTCCCCCTGGCTTCTGCTCCGCGGCTGCTGAGTGAGCCCTCATCTGGGACTCTCCTCAGCTCTTTCCGGGACAGTGGCGCAGCTGCCCCTCTGTTGGTCTTCCTTGGTCTCTTGTATTCTGGGGGCCTCTGGATGTCTGGAGTTTTGATCTCCTCCACACCTGCTTCACGCCCTGGAGGACGGGGCTGTGGCCCCCCCACACCCTCTAGCAGATTATTACATGAAGGAACCTTTTAAAAAAAACAAAAAACAAGCGCGTCCATGCTCACAGGTGTACACACGGGTGATCACACCCACAAACTACACCCTTTTTGGCTCCTACCTCAAAGCACACGGTGTTCTGTTGATCTTATGTGCTGCACAATAATGTTTAACATTTAGTATTTACTGTCATATTCCCATATATCATTGTGATGTTGTTTATTCTATTACTCTTGTTCTCTTCTGCTTGCTTTCTTTTTTCTTTCTCAGCAGGTGATCCAGGTGATTGATATATGCATTTTTTTTTCTCTGCCCGTTCTGTTGGTTTTTGTCTTTTGCCCTTCTCCCCCGTCCCTCTTCTCAGCTGTTTCTCTTTCCCTCTTTCTTTCTCCCCTTCTTTCCCCCAGTCAAGTCTGTCCCGTATTCAGTAAGTGAAAATAAAATAAACAATAAAAGGTGAATCAAATGGACCATTACGGCAAGGCTGGGATGGTCAGTTTGGTAAAGTAAATCCGTTGGGCATCTTTCTTTGCCTTTAGACAACAATTCTGATGGCAAAAGAGCCAAACGGGACAGGCCAAAAAAAAAAAAAAAAAAAAAAAAAAGAAACAGAATCAGAATACTTTATTGATCCCTGGGGGAAATTATTTTTTCGCTTTCCATGCATGGAGGGTTTCACCCCAAGTCCAGCACCCTAAGGCTGTACGCTAAGCGGAAGGAAGGGGGCCGGGGACTGGTGAGTGTCAGCACCACAGTCCAGGATGAGACAACGAACATCCAAGAATACATTGGGAAGATGGCCCCAACTGACCGAGTGCTCAGTGAATACCTCAGGCAGCAAAAACCCAAGAAAGAAGAGGGAGACAAGGAACCATCATGGAAGGACAGGCCCCTGCACGGTATGTACCACCGGCAGGGGCGTGCTGGGTGTTTTTATATATATATATATATATATATATATATATATATATATATATATATATATATATATATATTAGGGGTGCAACGATATTCGTATCGATATTGAACCGTTCGATACAGTGCTTTCAGTTCGGTACGCATATGTATCGAACAATACAACATTTGTAATTTATTTGATCAACTTTCCTTCTGACGATGCTGTCTGTGTTGAGCGCTCAGTGAATCTGTGTTCGACTACTCCGCCTAGGCTGCACTGTCGAGCGCAGATCCACTGAGCGCTCAACACAGACAGCATAGTCAGGAGGAAGAGCGCAGGGCAAGCTAGCGAGACAGAAGTTAAGCTCTCCTTGCAAGATGGACCTCCCCCACCCTCATTCAGATCTGGCGTTTGGAATTATTTTGGTTTTCATGTGACGTATGACCCTGAAGGTAAGCGAGTCATGGACTAAAGTAAAACAGTATGTTGGATGTGCCATGCAATGCTCAATTACATGGGTGGGAACTAGTGTGTTAGCGCAGTTAGCTCGTTAACGTGTTGGCCGTCTAGCCCCATGCACGGGGCGATCGGCGGTAGCTCGTTAACGGAGATTTGCTGTGTTGTGGCGTTAAGGTCATTTCAACGAGATTAACCTGAAAGCACTAGTGGGAACACAACGAATATGACTGCACATTTACGCCGACATCATCCTAGTGCAAAGACAAAAACAACAAGCATGCTACTAACTTTAGCCGAGTCATTTAGACAGCTGTTAGCACGTGATTCTCCTTATGCTGCTGAGAATATAGCCCAGAAGAAGCGGATAGTATAGCTTTTATTTTGGAAAGAGACATTTCTCTGTAATAAACTCTCTTTTCCAAAGATGAGTGATTCCTCAATCAGATACAGGGCTTGCAAAATCGCTAGCCCGACGTCCCGGAGCTAGCGATCTTTCCAGTCGGGCTACAAAAATCTCTCTGCCCTGCCCGTCGGGCTATTGTAGGAAAAATATATGTCAATGCTTTTGCATTCTTTCAGAAATGTAGCTGGGTAATTATGTCATTGGCATCGGTGAGCCACTGTCAATATGTGACATATTGAAATCGCGTTGCACCCCTAATATATTAGGGGTGCAACGATACACAAAATTCACGGTTCGGTTCGGTTCGATACTTTGGTGTCACGGTTCGATATTTTTTCGATACAAAAAAATGTTCAAGCATTTTTAATTTGTCATTTATTAAAATTATAAATATATATTTTAACTCAAAAGTACAGTTTTTAAATTTAACCCTAACCCTTGTGCGCGTTTTTTATTTTGACAGCGAATGCGCACCTGCGGACCACTTATGTGCAGCCCTGGTTATTTAGCTTGTCATATTGCAGCCACAGAAATTCTTTTGTCCATGAAACCATAAAGCTGCACTTTCTTTTTGCCTTATAGTCTGATTTGTCATAACTTCTCCGTTTTGTGGTAAGCTTTTCTTTGGCTGTCACTTCTTCACCCCGACCTGTCTTATTTGGCTCAGCAGAACTAAAATATATATACTGCTACTTTTACACACGGACTCACATAAGCTCAGCGATTCTCTGCGCGATCAACCTCTCACATGTTTAAGCTTGCTGCGGGAGATTTCACTTGTCATGTTTGCATAGTAAGCTAACGATTAATAAGACGATGTCAGAGGAATTGGTGCACAAATTATCATCACTCACAGATCAGTGCTGTCATTGCAAAGTGAAAGCAAAAAAACAAGCGCAAATTCAAACGCGATTTCAATATGTCACATATTGACAGTGGCTCACCGATGCCAATGACATAATTACCCAGCTACATTTCTGAAAGAATGCAAAAGCATTGACATATATTTTTCCTACAATAGCCCGACGGGCAGGGCAGAGAGATTTTTGTAGCCCGACTGGAAAGATCGCTAGCTCCGGGACGTCGGGCTAGCGATTTTGCAAGCCCTGTATCTGATTGAGGAATCACTCATCTTTGGAAAAGAGAGTTTATTACAGAGAAATGTCTCTTTCCAAAATAAAAGCTATACTATCCGCTTCTTCTGGGCTATATTCTCAGCAGCATAAGGAGAATCACGTGCTAACAGCTGTCTAAATGACTCGGCTAAAGTTAGTAGCATGCTTGTTGTTTTGGTCTTTGCACTAGGATGATGTCGGCGTAAATGTGCAGTCATATTCGTTGTGTTCCCACTAGTGCTTTCAGGTTAATCTCGTTGAAATGACCTTAACGCCACAACACGGCAAATCTCCGTTAACGAGCTACCGCCGATCGCCCCGTGCATGGGGCTAGACGGCCAACACGTTAACGAGCTAACTGCGCTAACACACTAGTTCACACCAATGTAATTAAGCATTGCATGGCACATCCAACATACTGTTTTACTTTAGTCCATGACTCGCTTACCTTCAGGGTCATACGTCACATGAAAACCAAAATAATTCCAAACGCCAGATCTGAATGAGGGTGGGGGAGGTCCATCTTGCAAGGAGAGCTTAACTTCTGTCTCGCTAGCTTGCCCTGCGCTCTTCCTCCTGACTATGCTGTCTGTGTTGAGCGCTCAGTGGATCTGCGCTCGACAGTGCAGCCTAGGCGGAGTAGTCGAACACAGATTCACTGAGCGCTCAACACAGACAGCATCGTCAGAAGGAAAGTTGATCAAATAAATTACAAATGTTGTATTGTTCGATACATATGCGTACCGAACTGAAAGCACTGTATCGAACGGTTCAATATCGATACGAATATCGTTGCACCCCTAATATATATATATATATATATATATATATATATATATATATAAAGTCACTCATTAATAAATAGCTGAAAAAGAAACATGTGTAGTTGTAGCAGCAAACAGTGTGTTAAGTGGATGCGTTGTACAGGGAGATGGCCTCAGGCAGGAAAGATTTCCTGTGTCGTTCAGTGGTGCATCATGGGTAATCTCAGTCTCTCACTGAACGTGCTCCTGTGACTGACCAGCATGTCATGGAGTGGGTGGGAGGTGTTATCCAACATTGTCTTTAACTTGGACAGCATCCACCTCTCCGACACCACCTTGAGGGAGTCCAGCTCCATCCCCACAACATTGCTGGCCTTACAGATCAGTTTATTGAGTCTGTTGGCATCTGCGACCCTCAGCCTGCTCCCCCAGCATGCAACAGCATAGAGGATCGCACTGGCCACAACAGACTCATAGAAAATCCTCAGCATTTTCTGGCAGATGTTGAAGGACCTCAGTCGCCTCAAAAAATAGAGACGACTCTGGCCCTTCCTGTAAAGTGCTGTGGTGTTTTTAGCCCAGTCCAGTTTATTGTCAATGTGTACTCCAAGGTATTTATAGTCCTCCACAATGTCAACACTGACCCCCTGAATTGAAACAGGGGTCAAGTGTTTCCTGGTCTTCCTGAAGTCCACGATCAGTTCCTTGGTCTTTGCCACGTTGAGCTGCAGATGATTCTGCTCACACCACGTGACAAAGGAGTCGACCACAGCCCGGTACTCTGTCTCATCATCACTGCTGATGCATCCAACCACCGCAGAGTCATCAGGAAACTTCTGAAGATGGCAGGTCTCTGTGCAGTGGCTGAAGTCTGTGGTGTAGAGGGTGAAGAGGAAGGGGGAGAGGACAGTTCCCTGTGGTGCCCCTGTGTTGCTGATTACCTTGTCAGACACACACTGTGGGAGACGTACATATTGTGGTCTTCCTGTCAGGTAATCAACAATCCAGGACACCAGAGAAGCATCCACCTGCATCGCTGCTAACTTATCACCCAGGAGGGTCGGCCTGATGGTGTTGAAAGCACTAGAAAAGTCAAAAAACATGACCCTCACAGTGCTCGCGGGCTGGTCCAGATGGGTGTAGACACGATTGAGCAGGTAGAGGATGGCGTCCTCAGTTCCAAGACGAGGCTGATAAGCGAAATGGAGGGGATCCAGATGTGGTCTTACTATGGGTCGCAGCTGGTCCAGGATGAGCCTTTCCAGGGTCTTCATGATGTGGGAGAGGTCAGTGCCATGGGCCTGTAATCCTGGGGGCCACTGGGACGTGGCGTCTTTGGCATTTGTTCACCACACACCAGTATTCATAATCTACGCATACACTGGAGGTATTGTCACCCCTCGTGTATTTAAAAAAATACTCAAAAAAGAAAAGAATGTTCTGAGGAGGAGAGTTGATTATGTGAGCTGAGTGCTTCTTTTACCATACCCATGGGGGTGTTCTCCTATAAAATATGGCCATACTTAAGATAACTGAGAAATTTCAAACAGACCAAAGACACCATTTGAAGAACCATGTTCTAAAGCTTTAGTACACAGTGCAAATGTTCAGGTGAACAACAATAATTCCTCTTTATTTGCTCATGTCATCAGGATGAGTAGTATGAATCTGATCAATTTTCATCCATCTGTGGCTTTTTGAACCACATAATCAAAATAGGGAATCATTATTTTCAATTTACCATTTTTTTTTCTTCAAAACCTTCCATTTGGACAATGACGACACAAGCCTGTGGAAAAGTAATAATGTTTAATTCAAATAAAACCATGCAACAGGTCACCATAACCCTGATTAGATTCAACCCGTTATAAAATAAACATCCAAGTACATTGTGTTCAGTGGGTGATCACTGAATGAGAGCAGACAACTCCATGGAATGTACACAGGTCAGCCCAGAAAGTGAACAACCCAAAACGGGAGGGAAAAACAAAACAATCACAGCTGCTCCTGTTCCACGGTACAGTGACGATCCCGGAAAAGTGCCAAACACGGAAAGCACAAGGACCCGAAGCACCCCACCCACAGCGTCGACCCCCCCGCCCCACCCTTCCTTTCCCTCATCCCACGGGCTGCTAATAATTAATTACCATCACAAAGCACTATGGCACACAGAAGACAAGCCTGAGAACACGAGTGATGAGCCAGCAGTACCCTGCTGATAGATACGAATGTCTAGTAGCAGTTTAATTGTGTGTACCAGATATACACTTGTTTAAGGAAGGCCCCTCAAATTCACATCATCGGGATATCGCAGAAGCAAAGGGTAGATTTTTATTTCTATTTCAGGGAAATCTTTCAAGTATGGAGGCATCCCAAAAATGAAGAGCGCTATTATAGCTGGGGTTACAGAAGTGGTTTGTTTTTTCATTCAATCCATTATAGACATTTTGAACATGATTTGCCGCTGTTGCTGCTTTTCTTTTCCAACATTTACTCAATGCACTGACACTGACGGTGTGTTAAATCACAGTGAACAGCAGCAGCAAGACATGCTCACTGTCGTTGTAGTCCTTTGTTTTGTCACAGCATCATAGCTGTAAAGTCATTCGTGGATTACATTTCTCTAATCTTGACACTGGAATGATAAGCTACCAACAGTAAGAAGGAACCTTGAAAATATTCGTTGGAACTAAAGTACTTTGAATGGAAAAGTGGCTCAAGATACCCATACATCAGGGACTAACTGTCACCACATGTGAAAAGCCCAGAAAACACACATAATTGGTACACTCAAGTCATTTTACAATCTGGATGTAGAACACAAAGATCATAAAAAATAACATTATAGTAAGATGTACAGTATTCTTGTTTTGCAATGTCTGGTCTGCACTGTGAACCTCAAAGAATGATTGGGCACCAGGTCAGGAATCTGGGTTCACCTGCACATCCCTCTCTCCGTCCAATGGAAGGCTCCCGAAGGAGGAAGTGGGAGCAGAGAGTCTTGTGTAGTATGCATGCATATGTGTGTGTGTGTGTGTGTGTGTGTGTGTGTGTGTGTGTGTGTGTGTGTGTCAGAGAGTAATGAACAGCAGCAGGAACTTCAGTTGTTGTACACCTGGCCCTCAGGTGGTTGGGAGAGCCTGTTGTTTTCTTTCATCATCATGTGCTGTCTGAGCTCCTGCAGCACTGCCCGGATGTTGTAGGAATTCTTCCACCGGGACAGTGATGACACAGCCTTTAGGTCGACCTGAAGGGAAATGAGCAGAAGGATGGTGGAGGTGCTTTTTATTAAGTAACCAATGACCCTTGGTTCAATCTACATAGAAAAGACAATTATAGACAGAAACTGGTGTCACGACCGAATGCTTGATCCCATGTGGTGTTTCAGAGTGGACAACACATCTTACCTAGACTCAGTCTCCCTCTTCCCTCCTTGAATTTAATTAGTACCAAAATCTTGTAACACCCATTTGAAAGCTTTTGGGTGTAAGAACTTTCCTTCCAGAAACCCTGCGTACACACTGAGCAGATGCCACTGTTTGCTCCAGTTGGCCTCCGCTAAGCTATTGCTGGTCACTCCCTTTACTTTGGTCTGAACTCGACTCTTCTCCATAGACTGCAAATTGTTCAGAATGCGGCCGCTCATCTCCTTACTGGTAGTGGACGCCGTGTCTCTATCACTCCTGTCCTTGCCGACCTGCATTGGCTTCCCATTAAGTATCGCATTCAATTCAAAATCCTGTTGCTCACCTTCTGAATTATTAATAATATAGCTCCAAGCTACCTCATTGAGCTACTTAGATTATACACCCCTGCTAGAGTACTAAGATCATCTTCCCAATCACTTTTGGTACAGCCGAGATCCCGGCTGAAGACTAGAGGTGACCGAGCGTTTGCCTTGGCTGCACCTGATCTATGGAATAACCTCCCCATCGCTGTCCGCGAGTCTGATTCCATTCAATCCTTCAAATCGCAGTTAAAAACCCACCTATTTAGCCTCGCCTTTTCTACCAGTTAATGATTGTTTGTTAGTTAAATGCTTATTTCTATCTTCGGTCTATTCTTAACTACTTTTAATCTTTTTTTTTTTTTTTAAATGTTTGACTGTCTTATCCTTTACATATATTGTTCTTTTATGCTTTTATATGCATTTCTTTTGCTTCTGTGTTTTTAATGCCATTTAACCTGCTACCATGTTGGTACTTTGACATAGCCTTCATCCTCCCCTGTTACTTCATCTTACCCTCTTGCATGTTAAGCACTTTGGTACACCACTGGTTTTTAAATGTGCTATATAAATAACGTCTGTTGTTGTTGTCATAGACAAACGTGTAGTCTATTACGTGTCACGTCCAAATCCCAGTTTCAGACTGAGGATTCATCAAGCCTGCATCTGCAAAAAGTTCATTTATAAACATTCATAATTTTTCCCCCATCATAATTTTTATTATTTTTTTAATACCAGGTAAATAGCTGCAAATAACTGTTGTTTGCAAAACGTGTGCACAGGTTTTTAAAATTTACTATTTACATTTGGATTTCAAGTTATAAAAATGATTCGTTAAACATGTTTGTGGTTGTTACAGTAAAAAATAAAACTTTTTTCCTACCTGGATTTTATGTTTTTTGTCTGATTTTAGATTGATCAATTGTGTCAATGCAGTATGTCAAAATGACAACATAAGTGTAAATTCAGACGTGAGGTTGTGCTGAAAAGAATGATACCAAACAGGGCAAGGTGAACAGTTTTAAAGGTGGAATATAGAGGTAAAATCAAAAGAACTCAAAAACTGCCAATTATACCCTGGACCGCAGAGTCCAGAGTCAAATGAGATACAAATGCAAGTTTTCCAACTTTTTCCCCTGAAATTCCTCGAGTTCCATCTGCTCAAACTAAACAGCGAGTGAGTTTTTGAGTTCTCTGTAGAGACACAGGAGCCCTTCTAAAAAGCTAAAAGTCATGCTAGCTTTATAATGAAAGACAGAATAAGCACCTTTGTGCAACAGAATTCAACATGATAATTATTTTATTTCACTGGAAGTGAAATATTTTATTGAACTGCATAACCGCGCAGCACAAAAGCAGAAAACTGTTGAGTCTACCTACTTCCTACTACTCCTGAGACTCGAGCCATATGTTATACCTACAGCAGCAGCAGCTACAACCAGGAGCAGACTATTTGTTGGTTAATTATGTTTTTACTGCACAAGTCATTTACAGTTCAGAATCCTACCAAGAAAAACGTGTGAGTGAATATTATAACTCAGTCAAGAATATCTGCAGGGATACTTACCAGACCGTTTGAGCTGTTCACACCACTTAGGTTTATCTTGTTCACAAAGCGGACATGAGGAGGATGCTCAGGGTATTTGGATCCACAGTCTATTTTCAGACTGTAGATCCTGCCTTCATAGACAGTCTGCAATGAAAAGAACAGAAGACTGGTTAGCTCAAAGAATCAAAGTCTAACAAACTCTAATAAGCTCTACTGTCACCAGTTCTCTGGAATTAACAACTGCTGACATTAGAGCCCATTTAACTTTTTATTCTCTTTCTGAACCGTGAGACTACTGTGAGAAGAAAAAAAAAACATATTGCATGCTTTACAAAGCCTGATAAAAGAATTCGGCTCAAAAAATAAACATTTATATTAAATCTGTCACTACAAAGCTTTAGTGAGGACGTGCTGATAAAGGTGCAGAGACATAGATGAAATCAAATAAGGTTCAACACTGACAGCAGCTCTTTTTAAAGTTTATGTTTGTTTACATTGTCTATAAGCCATCAGCAGTAGAGGTGAAATCGCTGAAAAGAAAAACTTGGCACACAGGAGTCACACTTTACCAACATTTGAATATGCTGTGGTAAACCAGCAAGGCTGCCATAAACAGTGCTGGAAAAAATGCAAGCTAACTAGTTCAGACTTCTCGTTATTGTCAACCACACACTGAAGTGATGCATCATCACACCTCTCTGGGGGGCAAAATAAAGCATGGAGGTGCAACCAAAGGCAGCACAAGCCCCTAAAACAAATGCTCATAACAAAAATAAATAAATAAAAATGCGTATTCCAACTTTCAGCACACAGAGTTTCCAAAACCTGAGGCTCAGTTACTCAGGGAACATTCACTGGGTAACTACTGTTTCAGAAATGACTATATGTGGACAAGCAGCTAGAGTGCTAATTCAGCAGCTACAGCTAGCAAACTGCACTCATAGACACACATTTCTGCTAATTAGTGCCATTTAGTAAAATCACATAAAATACTGGAATATCACTCACCAAAACTGAAGCATGGACTTCTATTATTTGTCAGACAATTTCTTTAAAATGCTGTAGAAGGCAACAACAACACAAAGTTGAGAGGTTGGACTACAAGAGGTGAATTACTAGACCACGATTAGCTCGAGTTCCCTGTGTCAGGACATCAGTCAATCAAAACAACCACCTCTAATCATTGTAGATTTCCGGAAGAGGGGTCATAACAACCATCTGCCTCTCTTCATTGGCAGTGAGGCGGTGGAGAGGGTGAGCAGTTTTAAATTCTTGGGGGTAACTGTGACCGAGGACCTGTCCTGGGGCAACCATATCACCTCAGTTGTACGGAAGGCCCAACAGCGCCTCTACTACCTGAGGAGACTGCGGAGCGCACACATTCCCAGATCTCTGATGTTGAACTTCTACAACTGTGCCATCAGCAGCGTTCTGACGTATGGATTTCTAGTGTGGTTCCCCAGCTGCACCAAGGCCGATCAGCAAGCACTCCAGCGGGTGGTGAAAGAAGCTGGCAGAATTATTGGAACAAGTCTGCCAGAGATCAGTAATATCTTCCCCACTCGCTGTCTGAGGAGGGTGCACAGTATCCTGCGGGACCAACATCACCCTGCGCGCCACCTTTTCCATCTGCTGCCCTCAGGGAGAAGGTACAGGTCTATACAGGCCAGAACATCCAGACTGGCCAACAGCCTGTATCCACAGGCTGTGAGGCTCCTGAACTCTCTGCCCCCCTCTCACGGACAATAACCATATCCAACTTCTTAATAGCAATGAACTGGTCTGCATTGGTGCATCATATCTTTATTCTCTTCCCCCTCCTGCCCCCCCCCCTCTTTCTTAAATAGATAACTATCATATCTGATATCATATCTCACAGTACAATAATATTGAATGGGTTGCATTGTTGTATTTTGTCATGTTTCTCAGGTCTTTGTCTGAATTTCTACGAACATTATTGCTAAGGATTGTCTTATTGCATTGGAGTCACACTGGGTTAAATATGTACACTTGGGTTTTAAGGGGTATTTATTATTTTCTTCTTTTTTTTGGGTTGTATGGAAGCCCCAAACGCAATTTCATTGTTCTTGACAATGACAATAAATAAATAAATACTAAATACTAATTTATACAGTGGTCAACACTGCTTAACACAGCTATAAACAGGTATGCTGTAAAGATGGCCATTTTAACATAGAAATGTAAGGAGAGTAACACTTTTTAGGCAGCTCCACATTCACCTCTTTTTTTGGACCCAACTCGTGATGTTTGTAAAGCGCACCTGTCCACAGAATCAATGACTTCCATTCCAACCTCTCCACTATCATGGACAACACCGAAAAGCTGTTAAAGGATGTCAGAGACAAGATTATAGAGCTGCACGAGGTTGGACTGGGGAAAAAGACCTTCAAAGGTAAGACGCTTTTGAACATCTAAATAATTGAGAGAAGGCTTGGGAGAAAGTGCTGTAGTCAGATGAAACCAAAATAGAGCTCTCTGGCATCAACTCAACCCACTGTGTTTGGAATAAGTGAGATGCTGAGTATGCTCCAATTGGAAAATCAATGTTTCCTTCCTTGGCTGTATGTCAGTCTCCCTGGGCAACACCGAACATTACCAAACTTCAAATTGTCCCCAATGCATCCACTGGAGTGAGAGTGAGTGTGTGATAGTTAGAAATAAGAGCTACGGGAATGTGTGTGTGAATATGGCTTCTAATAAAATAAAAAAAATAAATAAATAAAAAAAGGCTCATCCAAGTACCAGCTTTACAGTGCTGTTTCTCTCCACACAGAAACACGGCACTGTAAAGCTGCATGTATGGCTTACAACTTGTTAAGGTTTTCAAAGTTGGCTTTTCTAATATTTGACTTTTTCCTGCCTCACCTTCATGCACATTATATCTTGTTGAATTAATAATCTTCCTGCTGACACAAGGGTGTGACAAACACAGCTTCAACAAATCATATCGGCTCGTGAAATCTCTGCTTGTGAGCAGCACAGCCACATGGTCAAACAGAATCTTTACCGTGTGGTTTGCATTTTATTGTCTTGTGATGTTTAAAAAGAAACCCCCTTTTAGTCAGCTTCCAAGGCAGAAAGCCCAGTGGCCGACTGAAGAAGATCAGTATTACATACTGAAGTGTTAGAGCAGGTGCTTGACGTGGCTCACCTTGGCAGGGCCAATGATCATGCCATTCCAGTGAGTTAGCATCATGTCGTCATCATCTGCAAGGCCCCAGCTCACTGTACCGTCTCCAACTCCCTTCTGACCTTCCTCCAGTTCCTCCAGCAGCCGAAAGCTGCGGGGAACTTTGACGCCTTTACAAACATAGACACACAAAACAAATGACAATTAGGCGACTTCTGTGCCATGACACGACGCAGGATAACCCACTGATTTCTTTTAGAAAGGAAAAAAATAAATTATACTGCTTAGCTTAGTTTCAATCAATCTGGTCAAATTTTTCAACACAACATAACCAGAATGAAGGAGAAACAAAACTACACTGATCTGAATAAAATTAAATGTAATCAAATACAGAAGCTCGACGCGTTGAGTAAACAGAGACAATTGCTTCATTTTGTTTGTAACGCTGTGTTTTCAAGCGCTTCTTCCGGAATGTTGTGTCTCCGGTGACTGAGCTTACAGCTAGCGCCGAGCAAAATACTCATCTAGCTACACATCAAGCTAGCTACGGGCGTCACCTCAACTATTACCACAAAAACGTCATAGTAGACCCTATAAATGCCACCTGGGATGAAAACTTGATTGTTTTCACTAGAGAGACCCCCGATGATTACAAAAAGATATAGTGTGGGTGTTGCAGGCGGCAGAGTAACGCTCAGGGACCGTGGGCCAAATTAGCGAGTCCTTTAGCTAACTAACCAGCGTTAGTAACAGCATTTTCTTGCCACCAAAGTCCAGTTACAAACAAAATATCACTACAGCGATACGCTTAGGAACCGTTCATCTACTCTGGTGCTAAATGGGAAGCTGGGCATTTTCGCTCTAACTGCAAATCACGACAATATAGCACGTAAACTGTCGGTTTACCTTGTCCGGCGACTGCCATCTTTGTCACTGCTTTACGGAAGCGCGTACGTATGTTAAATATCGCTTGCGCATGCCCGCCCGAAAAATAATTGAAATGTATTATTATGATTATTATTGTTGTTATTATTGTTATTAATGTTATTATTTTACTCCTTACCTTAAAAAGCATCGACATAAACTAGCTTTCTAACACTGCCTCTTTAATAACTTGTTCACGACAAATATTTTTTAAGAACTAATCGACACTTTTATTTTATTTATTTTTATTTATTTGAAGGCCAGAACACGAGCTGAACTCACATTTGATTTGTCTTGGAACAATATAAATAATATTGGTACAATATCGGAATAGCTCACGCCACCGACACCGGTGTCTAATTCGTATGCGACATCGCCATCTACTGGTACAATATCGCCAATGTAAACTTGCGGAATAGTCTTAAGTTCACATTTTCTTGCCCCAGAACATCTTTAGAGCGGTTAGCACAGGATACCGTTCTTTATGAAAGGAGAGGGGAAAATGTGGTCCTATAATTCATAGCAACGGACCATTTATGAAAATGATCTACACAACTGGCAAAGCTACATGTACACGGTGTTGTAATTTCATTTTCCACTTCAGACCATAATCTGCTAAAATATATTTTAATTTTCAACAACGGGCTGATGGACTATAGTTGAACATCACACAACCATAAATGTATATACACTCTCTAAATCAACATTATGACCTCGATTCATTGATTCACACTGGAACATATCCAGCTGGTAAATATGAAAAATAAAAAGATGCATTTAGTTTTATGGGTTGAGGGGTAGATATGGTTTAATTACTACAAATGATTGTGATGCCAGTGGCAGGGGGATTTACTCACAGTACGATATAATCTATATGCAAAGATCCAGCCGGTCACTTCATACCCAGTAAATTAGTATCTCAAAAAGCAGACCCAAAGAGAGTACATGAGGGAGAGGGTGGTGTAGGCCTACTAACTACAATAAGAAAAAGTAAGTGCATGTGTTTCTGTCTGAAAATAGCAAAACAATTCAGATCCGCGAGAGGAGGGTGAAGGAAAATGTTTTTAATATAAGTGACAAGTTTTCTGATGGAAATCACTTTGCAGTCTGTGTGACGTCATGAGGACTGAGACTCAAATACAGCACATGATTTATCCAGATACAGCTGCACTATTACCAACAAGTCCACCTTATCAACCTGATACCTGACAATGAGTTTTAGGTCAGCACTGAGAAGCAACAACGGGAATCAAATACAACATTGAATAACAAAACTTCAGATATAAATCTCAAAGCCAAGGACCATCACAAAATCTAATCTTGAGTTATTATTTTAACATTTCTAACTTTACTTAAGAAAAAAACAAGTTTACAGTCTGGTACAAAAATAGTTTTGCTTTCCTTCTTCAACTCTGGAATAGTAAGGGTTTGGCCTCATAACTGAGTTAATGCCAACAGCAATGGCTATAGCCAAGCTCAATGCTAGGCATCACTTCAGTGATTATAATTACTGAGCTGCACCTCTGACTCTTGGTGAGTGAAACTACAGTCAGTCATGTCTGATGAGGACATAGCATTAGCTTTAATGTACTGTGACAGTGTACAATGTACAACACTGTAACATTAAAGTTGTAACTTTAAAGCAGGACTTCACATTCAGCAGCATGGTATGTTGACTATGTGCATCATTTACACATAGTCTGTGATCACACCATCCAAAGGGATTATTACCAATGTTCCGTTTTGCAGTGTTAGTCAGAAAGTGACTGGCTGCTCCCGTACGGGATTAGAACGATGCCACTTTATCCCATAGTCCAGCCAATATATACGCAGCTAATCCACATCGTTGACAGGCTATGACAGCGTCTTTATGCGCCAACACCGGTGTTTTAGCGAGCAAAGCGGCTGATGTGGAGTGAAGCCACGTTAATGACAACGTGTACAACCACTGGAGATGTGAGCAGGACAGACGGAACAATTGACGGAAAAAGTGTGGACTTTATACCAGTTTTTAAATTGTGTTGATCGGCCACGCAAAACCAGAGTTATGATAAAAATATCTGCAATGTTTGGTTTTCTTCCTGAATACTATCGCTGTTTATATTTACTGCGGGAAGAAACGGTAAAAACAGCGTTTTATAAGGAAAACGCTCTAAAGCCTGTGAGCAAAAACAAAACCAAAAAACTCCACCCTTTCCTATTGGTGGAAAAATGTACCATGTGGACCAATCAAAAACTGATATGGCAGCATGGCCTTTAGTTGTTTAGGAAGGGGGGAAGTTTTAGGAGTGACAGCTGTGTTTTGAGATGTGAGAGATTTGCGATGTTTAGCGCAAATCTTGTGTAGTTAGTGTGTAGTTAGTGTGTAGTGTAGTCAATAGTGTTGTTGTGTGTGTCAGAACAATGAGGCAACTGCTGAGTGTTACAGGTGTTACAGCAGTGATACATCTGCTGCTGTCAGGCCTGCAGGTATCAGGCTGTTGTTCTCCTTCATCTCATAGTGGACAGAAATTATTTTTTGGAGTGAACAAATAATTTGTGTGGCATCAGATTTGATGCAGAACAGCTGATTGTTCTGTAAATAGTTTGAAATGTTTGTTTAATAAAAACGCCTTGGCTGCATTTTTAGGTAAACAGCTGCAAAAAACTTTGTTTGCATAACTCAGTTACTTTTTTGAAGAAGTAACTATATAATTAATTACCCAACATTGGTCATATATATATATATATATATATATATATATATATATATATATATATATATATATATATATATATATTTATTTATTTATTTAGTTAACATGCTACACAGGTCATGAACAAGATTTTTTTTACATTTTCATTGTAAGTGGGCTAAAGCAGTTAATTAAAAGTAGTCTAACATAAATGTAAATACTGTAATCAGATTATTTTAATAAACCATGTAGCTTGGATGCTGGCGTGACCACAGTGCACATGCCTGCTGTTTCTCACAGTGGTCCAAGGGACCGCTCAGGGAGTTTGTGTGTTCGCTCAGACACGTGAAAAATTAGAGGGAACATTGGTTATTACTTTTTCTGTTTTTTATTCAGTGCTTCACTGAATTTGAATACTTTTTACCAGCAAAATTGCAGTTGTTTAAGTGTTCATGGTTTACATTTCCAGAAAATCGTTGATAATACCATCTTCTTCTTTCTTAAATCGAGTCGAATTTGGTAGAATTGTGGTAAAGCTCAGTTGTTTACTGTAAAGGGTTGTGTACATCTTCATTTTCTTGTAGGCAGGTGCACAAGAGGAATTATCCCTAGGCAGAAAGTAAAGGTGACGTTTTACCCGTTGCAGAAGTAAGGATGGAAACAGTGCATGTTCTTTCATGTAAAAGATTCAAGCCTGTAGGAGTTCACTCTCTCTTTCTCTCTCTCAGCTACTTATATTCTGAATTTTTGTTCCCATCAGTCACAATAGAGATGAGACTGGACAGCGAGTCACATATTTGGGTATGTAGTAATGAACATACTGGGGATGGGGGAAGGTTGTTCTCTGCTCCACGCCTACCCACACCTCCCCCAGTCATGCACTGCCTACCAGCCAGTCTCCCAATCAGTCCTCCATCCCCCATCATAGGCAGCCACCGAGCTCCTCTTTCCTCTCTAAGGACAAGTGGCTTTCAGAGCAGAGCCTGTGTGTGTGTGTGTGTGTGTGTGTGTGTGTGTGTGTGTGTGTGTGTGTGTGTGTGTGTGTGTGTGTGTGTGTGTGTGTGTGTGTGTGTGTGAAAGACACAGAGAGAGTAAAACTTGGAGATGAATGGCTCAGTGTTTTTCACACGGATGTGAATGCAATGTGTTGCTCTTGACCGACAGGCGTGCTCATTCACACTCTGCTTTCCCACTTTTCCATCTCATTTCTCTGTCATCCTGTTATGAATACAGGCTTGTGCTCGGAAACCTTCACACAGTCTACACAAATATCTACACAGACCAAAGTGTTAACTTAAAAGGTAACAGCAGTCCAACAATAACACACTGTTTTATGGTGCATTTAAACTAAACACTTCGTGGTCTGCAGGAGTACATTAGGACACGTTCCAACTTGTCTCAGCCCTTTTCTTTTACTTCATTTCTCTGTTGCTGAGGCACTGGCAGAATCCACTTTAGTCAAACAGTTTTCAGGACTTCTTTTTACCAAAGTGTTCTGTGAGTGGAATTTAAGGAAACAGTTGAATAAATTGGTGAGAAAGATAATAAATCATTAGTTTCACTGATTAGTTTCAGTGTGAAAATAGTGTAAATCTCATCCTATAGCCTTAATAACATGAGATCTCAACTAATCAGAACGCCTACTTTGGAGCAATGTGTCCACAGCATTTTCTTCCACCGTCATCAGGGAGTACTCAGATCCTTTACTTAATACCAGAAATATAGGAATACTGCTTTACACACAAAAGCCATGGCATTACCAGACCCATAACTACCAGCCAATAGACATCATATCATAGTGGAATTAAAAGCAGCACTACATGAAATGAAATAAAAGAAAGAATATTGAAATATGAAACAGAATAAAAGTTTAAGTCTGAATGAAATTCAATACAGAAACTAGAAGAACAAAAACAATAACTCATGCATAAAAACTGAAAAGTGGAATTAAAAGCTGTGCAAGAGTTATGTTTTTAAAAAGCACAACACAAAGAAGACCTTGTGGTAGAAAACATGTCTTTGGCTGTATGGAGAACAGAGCATCACAGCCCGAAGAGCTTAATCACCCCACAAAAGTCATTTGTAGCCTTCACTAGTGCCATTTCTGACTGAAGCTTAGCCGGTTCAAGCAAAAGCTTTTTAACTAGGAGCAGCCAGCATGGAGTACATGTCCTGCTATAAATTAATCATATTTAAAATTGAACAATGAATTAATGACGAGTCTATCCATGGTCAGTTTAGTTAGAATGGAGTCTGATAGACATGTTGAAAGTTTGGAGGAAGGACTCGTGAAAGTTAGTTTGGAAAGGCTGTCTGTAGTCACTGAAGTTGCTGTGTTGAATGGTACAGTATGGTGGAAGCATTTAGCCCATATAGCTCTGAGGCTATGACAATTACTGGCATGTCAAGCCTTCTCACAGCACAAACTCCAAATCCCAACCTTCCACCAACATTCTACAATACACCAACATTTAATTAAATAAATATATACATACATTTGACCATTTTCATACAATTAAATATTTTAGATGAAATATTCTACACTTTACCCTTACACCTTAACATTTGCCCAAACACCCTGGAGAGGACACAGAAAAGACATGTGACACATTTGCCTAAGTTCTCCTAAATGGTAAACCTTATTTGCTCCCAGTGACTATTCTTTCCTTCTCACAGACAACCACTACATTTCTTGATGAGGAGCAGCTGTGCAGGACCTGGAACAAAGGCTACCTGCGAATTGTTAAAATACTCAATAAATATTCAATAAATAATTAAACCTCTTGTGTGCAAATGTTATTGATGTGCAAATATTGCTTAACCCTCTGGGCTCTATCCTGGCCATTTGTGGCCACTTCACTTTTCTTTTTTCAACCATTTTCGTTCTGTTAATGCAAGTGGAATGAAACTTCCCAAAGGTGTGTATTTCTTTCAGATTTTTTAATTTTCAACATCAGCTCCTTAATAATATCAATAATATTCACTATACACCATATACACTATATCATGCAATTTAGGTAAAATTGCTTTCATTCTAAACTCAACACATGAAAATTGTAGTTTTTAATGTTTTTTTACCAAATTACATCATTTACCCATTTTTGGCCAAACAAGCGATTTCATGTAACATTCCTAGTTTCTAGTAGCGGCCTTTGATGGCCTACCACACTCCAATAGACCAAAATAATGAAACAATTTTGACATAGGTTTGATCTTAAGGATCTAATAGTTTGTGTTTGTGCATGACATTGCAGCACAAACATGTATTTGCAAGATAGACTGGAATAAATAATGATACATTAAACATTACATAGGCTGCAGTGAATTTCTGTGGATGCAGGATATTGAGCTTTGAGGTTCCCAGTCAAACTCAGCTTTGAAGAACATGTTAAAAGCAGTTTTACTCTTGTATTTTTCATAAAAAGATACCATACCCAAAATATTAACTCTAAAAACAAAAACAAAAAAACCCCAATCACAGGACATTTTACAGAGTTCAAACCTGCAGCTGCAGCGCAAACAACAACAAACACAGTTTGTAAACGTGTCCTGGAGTTTCTGCAGGTGCAGACAGAGCTACTGCTGTAAGTAAGCCTAACAGCTTCCAGATCATTTATTCTGGCTGTATGGCAAGAAGGTCATCACTGCTTCAAGCACTGCCTATATGATCTGGTCAGAGAGCAAGGACAGCAGCAGTCATCTGTCCTTGAAGAAAAGTCATCTGCCCAAGATGAAGAAACTTCCTCTCCAGAAGATGAGGGGACAATCTCCAAAGAAGCTGACTGCATCACCACTGATGAAGAGTACTAGCCAGTGCCTGAATCCTCTTCTTTGGGGGAAGATTGGGGTTGGGGGGCATGGAGGTGGAGGCCGAGCAGCTGATGGAAAAGAACATACACTCAAAAAAATAACTCTTTAAATGAACATAAAAAAATCATGGAAAGAATTTCCACGTGATTAAATTGCTTTATTTTAGCATTATGCAATTCTGTTACTCCAACTTAATGCACTCAAGTTGGACCAACTTAACCCTAGAACACTATCGCTGGGTGAATTACACCCGAGAAAATACATTTACATGATTTCTCTCTCCTGCAGCTGTTTGCGTGTCGAGGAGCCTGTGCCATCACCAGGGAAGTCTCAAATGTCCCAGGAATAGGTGGACCAAAGACCAGCTTTCCAGAGTCATTATTTTGTTTTAGGAGTTTTATTTTTCATTTTGTTAGACATGGCACAGTTGAAAGTAAAAGAAGACCACTCTAATTTGTCATGTGTTGTCATATTTTGATATATTTGATTACTTTTCATTGGTTATATTATATCGGGTAAAAATCACCCGGCATTAGTGATCGTGTTACTATTTATAGCGATAGTGTTCTAGGGTTAATTAAAGATTGATGAATCAACGTATTTACTGCATTTTGATCCAATATATTTTAATAGTGTTGATCCAACTTAAAGAGTTTTGTTCCAACTCAATTCAGTAGGTTTTCTCCAACTAATTTACTAAATTTGGTCCCAGCTTAAGTTAATTGAGTTGAACCAACTCATACAAATTAAGTTATTCCAACACAAGTCTTTAATGCTAATAGAAAGCAATTTAATCACGTGGAAATTCTTTCCATGATTATTTTAAGTTAATTTAAAGAGTAATTTTTTGGAGCATTTAACAAAGTCTAGAGTCTGGTTAACATACATTTCACTATTACATCTAAAAGGTAAATAAAAATTTGTCATACACATCTTTTTGTTTTCTCCAATTTATTGAATTTATAGCAAATTTCACATAATGTATAAAGAATACATGAAATGCAAGTACAAGTTACATAACAGAAAAAAAGTAGTGGACAAAGTGGAAAGTTAACCTGTTAAAACAATTTTTAACAACAATGAATGGCTGAATCAGGTGATTTTCTGATGACCAATACAACTACTTTGAAGGTCAACAGATGCACTTTCAAAAAAGAAAATATCTGCAATTATTTTAGGTTCATGGTCCAGATACATGGTGTAGCTGTTGTAATGGGAACATTTCTCAACGAGAAAATAGTGTTTTGAGAACCTGTACTTTGTGTGCTGTTGGATAGTTCGTGTGCATCTAATTCCATAAGAATCTTCTGCAGGACCTCAAAGGTGTACCTGAGTTCCAGAGGGTAGCTCAGGTTCAGTGAATAGACCAGACCAAGCAACATTGTCACTGCAAAAACTACATTGCCCAACTCACCCATCACTTCCACCCCCTCTAGAACAATCACAACATCCTGAGGGTCATCGCCAGGCTCCGCACCCTCTGATCGAAAGACACAGATTCCAAAGACTGTCTCTGCTATGGCAGTGGCGATGCTTTTTATCAACTTCCTGTAACAATAAAACAAAAAAAAAGAGATAAGGATTTCTCACTAATGTCCATTGCAAACAGTTTTAAAAGTAAATATCTGTTTTACATTAATGTAAAATACCTAAAAGCTTTATTCATTCAAGCCTTATAATAATGTAAATGTAATCAAAAATGACTGCCCGATATTTTTCCTGACTCATGAGAAGTTCATTCAATACCTCAACAATGTCCTGTCTTTCAAAATCTTGTGATAGGGGTGACTGTGGCACAGGAGGTAGAGCAAGTTGTCTACTGGTTTAATCCCTGTCTTCTCTAATCTGATACTAAAACTATCAATGGGTAACATACTGAACCCCAAGTTGCTCCTGATACATCCATTGAAGTGTAAATGTTACATAAAAATCTTGTATGAATGTGTGTATGAATGAGGTTATTATAATGATATTATAATAATGATAGTATAAAACACTCAAGAATGGTGTGTGTAGTATCCAGTGAGAAACTTAAAGCTCTTACTTTTCCTATTTTAAAAGGTATTTTTTACAGCCACCGGTAATTTATAGGAAAACCCCATCCCCTGAAACTTTTTGTATGTAGTTCAAGCTTATCTTTGATCATCTCCTTAGTTAAGGATACAGGCAAGTTAACATACCAGGTAATTCTTCACCAGCTTCTCAGGATCTTCATTCAGGTACACGCAAAGACCTTTGGCGATGTATTCTCTTCTGATTTCAACAGCATCAGTCTTTATACACAGAGGGGGAAAAAAACAAATATATACGGAAATCCATCTCAACGACCTAGCAGTGGGATTAAAGAACTTTTAGTTGAATTACCAGGAATTTGTGAGAAATACAGAGGCTATTGTTTTACAGTCTTAATCTTTTCAAAATAGTATTTATGCATTTTAGACAAGTCTGTCATTTTAATATTGTTTTGTAATTTGTGTATTAATTTAATCATGCCATACCCCCAATTCAAGAAAGTTTAGATGATGTGTACATAAAATCAGAATGCAATGTTTTCTTGGTCTCAAAACTATATGTCACCTACAAATGAATATATTACATTTTTAACATGGGAATGTGATAATTTTTAAGAAAAATATTAGCTCACCATGAATTTGATGAACTGGCCTGCCAGCTCTCCAGACCTTTCACCACCTGATAAGATTAAACATTTATTATCTTTACAGGAGGGAACTGCAAGTCTCCAAGTTTATTAAGTAGAAAAATATTTAATTTCAAAAAAATTAAAAAACAGGAAAACATATCTGTTCATGTTTTGTCTTTCCTCCTCAATGTACTAAAAACACATAAATTGTTAAATAAACCACTGTCCATCAGTTGCAACTTACAAACTTACAAATTTCAACAACCCACCAGTAAAATGTAAATTTATCACAACAGTCTCTGTGGTAGAGCCAAACTAGCTTATGTGCAGAGGTTAAGTTATAAACAATATCTATATTTGGAGTAGCTAAGTCTTTCATATTAGGCTATCGTGCTAGCATGACATTGTGCTATATTCTTGCACTAACGTGTTAGCTAGCTAGAATGGCATAAACAAACAGATATTTTTTTTAAAAAAAAACAAAAAAACAAATGTGAATAAATAGAACTGAAAAGAATCGACAAACTAATGATACCTTTGTGCAAAAAGTATTTTCATCAAGATGGATAAAGATAGATTCACTCTTACCTTTCCAAGATGACCGTGAAGCAAACCATGTGCTTTCCTGCCTCTTGTTGTTTAGAATCTCACGTGATCTTGTGATATCGCGAGTCTTTAAGGCAGCTAACCACTCTTGTTAGATTTTATCATGTCATATCAACAAGAATAAATTTAAGAGGCGCTAAGTTGGTAAATTTCTTGTAGATCTTATATGATTTTATTACGTTCACCTTAGAAACATAAATTCATTGTGTTCAAATTACATGTTAGAGTCTTGTAAATGCAATAACCACCAAATTTCACTTTTTTGAGTGTAGGAGCATTTTCTGAGACCGAGGAGAGTGACTGAGTGGATCCCTCATGAAAGGAAAACCACTGAAGAGAGACTGCTCTACAATCCAGTGCCCACTGGTATCAAACCAGGGCTCAGCCTGTATGCAGTTTCATGCATTAGCAGCCTGAGATCTACTTTTGACTTTTTTTTATAACAAAGGAGATCTTTTAGCTGCTGTGCACCCTTACAAAGCTGCACGGGAGGCCAAGGTGTGAGGATTGGAGGATTATAGATGAAGTGGAGATGTGAGCCTAAACCAGAATAAAGCAATACATAGCATGTTGGATGACAACACTGGAAGTTCTCAGGAAGTAAAGAAGGGAAAGGGGTTCAGACTCCAACTGACGGAGGAGCTCCGAGGACAACGTCTTTCCTTTGGTCACCTTGGCAGAGGAATTCCTCAGATGAAAACTGGCACAGGGGAAACAACCCAGAGCTTCCTCCCCAGCTCCTCCAGTTGCAACAGAGGAAGATTTTGTTGTCTGTCTTTGGCTTCACCAAAACTACCACAGCGATATCCCACATGCCAAAGCAACGGAGGAATGTGCTTCTTTTGACAGCAACACACAAGGAACCAGCAGTCAGTGATGGGGAATAAAGGATGCGTGAAAGCAAGAAGCAATCCTGGACTACAATAGGCACAAATATTGCTTGGATAACTTAGAGGGTGTTGGCACCTCGAGTTGTAGAAGGAAAACTAACTGATGGCTGATGGCTCTTTTCTCCAATCTCCTGGATGTCTTGGGATACGATGCCTTTGTCCCACCGGAAACAACTTCACTGAAGTGGGGGAGTCCTCTACAACCTACAAATGAAGAGTGATGCTGGGAGAGCTGGGACACATGCTGGTGACCTCAACAACTGCAAGACACACTTGTCCCTGATTCTCAGCCACTTCTGCCATTGATCTCAAGATACATTAGTCTGAACCAGAGTGTGACCCACACCCCACCAACGAAATGAGAAGAAGGTGCAAAAGGCGCACCTCCAGGATTGTAACAGCAGCCCCTTGTACCAGGTGTAGAAAGTGTGCCTATAAAAACCACTCTACTGTGGTTAGTACATCTTGCTGCTAATGAGGATGCACACAGAAGAACACACATAGTGGAATATAAATTTTGATCATTTTATTGGTCATTTCAGTGGTTATTTGGTCATTAAATTGCTTTTCTGGCCAATAACACACCTTTTGTGATTTTCTTTTTGGTCATTTATCCCCTCCCCAAAGAAAAAAATAATAATAAAGTAAAAATAAATCATTATTACTGTTACTGTTACTGACCTGCAATGATGACCTGCATCATTCATATGCTAAAAAATCTGAACTTTATTACTATTTTCCCCCAAAAGCGTAGTAATAATACATAATATTATTACTACGCTTTTCAAAGGGTATAATATCTGAATTTGAATTATGTTTTGGTTTTCATGACTAGGACCGGTGCTAATCTAAAAAATCAAGTCCAAAAAAGTGGAAATTATTCTTAATATATATTAATTTTATAGCATTTTGTAAACGTAAACAGGGGGTGGCCATTTTTGGCCACGAACAAGCTGAGAGGGAGTTTTTATGTTTTTGCTCTCCCTGCACAAAAATAACAATGCATTATAATCAATGTTGATGTGAATCAATTACATGCCCCAGACTCTACTATTAATAATACAAGAAATTCCAGTAGCAATGCAATTATAGAAAATTGCGAGATGTGATGTTGTCTTCCAGCTAGTGCAGTGGACAAACAAACTGATGTTTAAAGGGTTAAAAATGTGAAAAGTAATAACTATTTTATATTTATGAAAAAAACTGAAGTTAGTTAAAAGCTTTATGCAGAAAAAATGGCAAAAAACCCCCCATAAAAGTAATAAAACCTAATCTGTTGGTGGACACTTTTGGCCACAAACAAGCTGAAAGGGTCGTGATTTTGAACAAACCCAGAGGGTTAAAGTGTGATGTTACATAAAGTGCTCCTAAAGTGCTGTACAAGTTATAATACAAGTAAGGGAGTACTCTTCCTTACAAGGATAACAAGGCTTTTTAAAATGGGGGAACAAACCTGAGAACGGCTTGGACCCAAGGGCACTGGATGTCTCTGGGCCACTCACCTGAAGGAGAGGTGCTTGATCAGTCATTGGTTGTGTTGTACATGCAAGCAGCCAGAGAAGGGTGATAGATTACAATAATGTTTAATATTTTTAATGTGCATGATATAAAGCTAAGAAGCTAAGACTATGAAGTGGCATGAAAAGAAAACAGGAACCCAACCCTATATTAATAAAATGTGGCTTCTATCTTCTCGAGAGATATTCTTGTGTAGACTATATGTAAATATACTTTCTTTGATGTTTCAGTGAGGTTTTGAGGATCTTTGCATAATCAAAAAGAAATAATTCAGTTATCTGAAATAGCAATGTCTAAAAAATATGATCTTATTTTTTTGCACTAATTTCATCTGTGCTGTAGTGTGTGCATCGCGTACAACTCTTTTGTGACACAAAAAGAGCTCCATGCTCTGGATGCAAATGTCCCTGATAAATATACATGATTATTATAATATGAGTGTACATAGTGAGAGCAGAACAGACTCTACTGTCTTGTATTAGAGCTCGGGGGGATTTAACAAGTGCCGTGGTGGGTGGGGCTGAGTGTGATCTTTGAAGTTTATCTAGCTTCAACCCTCATTACAGGAGAATTAAAAAGGGTAAGATAAAAGGCTTCTTTTCACAGGAGAAGACAAAGATTCAGAGAGAGACTCTCCTTGAGGATAAAAAGTGTGTGGAGCGGGTTTTGTGATCTCTGTGTGGTCTCTGTTGATCCGCAGTGTGACATGGCATCTCTAAACTGAACAGTGGATAAGAACTGCACCCTGAATAACACCACAGTCATCCCACACAACAAACAGTTCCAGTCACGCTGACTTAATGTGTTGTGAATGTTTGTTTCATGGTTCACTATAGTAAACAACTGCTGCTTGTTTGTTTTTTTCAAACCAGTCAGCAAAAGATTATCTATTAATATTTCTGTATGTTGACTTTATGAATTCTCAGCAACATACATTTGCAATATTGAAAGAGTTATTCTGATGATTGTGTTTTTATCACATATTTGGCCCTTTGAGTCTCTCTGAATATATTTGATCTCAGATAGATTCCTGGGGCTGGAAAAATGGACGTCAGTTTTTCTTAAAGCAGGACTATTTGATGTAATAAAGTCTATGGTCACACTGGCAGATGTAGTCCATGCATGTTTCCTGTTGGCCAGAAGGGGTCTGCCATGCATCAGCCGGCTCTCTAGCAACTGATGCTGCATTCAGGAACTGGTGGAAGTACAGGCTTTACACTATTGTTATTGCGTTCAATAAACTTTCCATCCTAACAGTCACTGGTTTTTGTACTACAAATATGAAAATGGAGTGAAAGTTATCTATTTAAATTCGCAGGTTGTGGTCTGGTGAACAACAAAAGACAAAACCACTCAAAATCTTTTAAGAAGCACATATTGGTGTTGGTCAAGTTACTTGAAAATAGTAATTAGTTACTAATTACTCATTACTTCTCCAAGAAAGTAACGACTTTACTGATGACTTATTTTCAAAAGTAATTAGTTACTTTATTACATAGTTACTTTTTAAAAACATGATACACAATCTGAATGCGTAATAAAGCAACAGACTTTTTCTATTTTGTCTGCAGCGGTCATGTCAGTGGGGGGATCCCGGGGTTTCTCTGTGAATTTCACATTCTCACTGTGCAGCTAAAGCTGGTCACTGCTATTTAACACAGATTACCTTACGTTCGCACGTGGTTATGTAAAATACGAGGAGCACTTGAAGGGAGCGTCATGTGTCCTCCCTTCGCCAGCCCCCTTTTTACGCCTGTGGAGAGCTGGGCGCTGAGCGAAGTATTCTCACTGTTGCTTACAGGGCGCATGTGGAGGCAGAGAGCTGCTGAATGAAACCAAGTAGAGAACCAGGAGAAACTTTTTTTTTGCTACATGGAGTAACCACGCTGTTTTTCATCAGTAAATTAGGTGTGTAAAGTTGTGAAAGTTGGACGCCTGACAGGAAATTTCCAAGCATGGACTGAGCGGCAGGAATATCGAGGAGGATTCGCTTTCTTGCCCGCTAATTTGTCTGCACAAGCACCGGCTGCGGAAAAATTGGATACTTTACTAAAACTTCGCTGTAAGGAGGAGTAAACCAGAGCTGAGTGACCGAAGAGTTGTACACAGAGCACGGTGAGTGTGGGTGAGGGCTGTGCTGTGAGTCTCTGAAAATCTGTCCCATTGAAATCAAACTGGGATTTTTTTCCCACTTGTTTTCCTCTAAGTGTTCAAACTTCTGCCTTGTGATCAGTAATGTCGGGGAAATGGGTGAAAACCTTTATTTACCAATATTTATGTGGATTTCACACAAATCCACACACACGTGCTCCTTATTGGTTATTTACAGACTTTTCGCTATTAGTGGTGGAGCAGTTGGAGCAGGTTGATGAGAGTTGGGTTAGCTAGCGTTGAAGTGAACTCACTCCGTACACGTCCTCCAGGAACCGCTGCTCCACTCCTTGCTTTTTATGGGACATTATGCGTCTTTTTTTTTATTTTATTTTATTACTTGAGTGCAAATATAATTTTTTTTAAAAGTCACCCCCCTTTTATTTTTTTTTATCTGTTGAGTGTTCGGTCCGTTGATTTAAAAAAACAAAACAAAAACAAAAAAAACAATTTCTTTTTCATTGACGAAACAAATTTAGTTTTTCAAAATAAAATGTCAGAGTCAGTTTTGAGCCCAAACTAGCATAAAAATATTTAATCCCATCATAAGACAACAGTTTGTTCTCAACGCGAAAGTGTTGCCTGGAGAGGCTTTTAATCGGAAAACCAGAAGAGAGAGATCTTGTCCTCATCTATTAATGATATTCTTTAAAGGCAAAGGTCAGATCTGGGTCTGTGTTAGTTTGTAGCTGCTTGTGTAAAATGTCATTATGATATTAATATACACTCTGGTACAGGTGTCACGGGGGCTCTCCAAAAGAGGGACTGTGAGTGTGTGACCATGGATCATGCTCGGCCTGTCTTGTGTAGTGTCTTTTATTGCCTCATCACAGAGCTGAAGGTTTATTACGATCCTCCTAATTATAATGGCAATAATTGCTCATGTATTTCAGAGTGTTGCCAAGGCTGGGAGAACCATCATGAGCTGCTTGTTGCTGTTAGCATCTTGAAATAAAAAGTGACTGGCAGTCTTTCTTCAGGTTTTCAAGCAGCTAAATTGTGAAAGCCAGAGGCTGCAGCGATGCAGGGCGGTACAGCAAAACAACAACCAAACATGGACTTTAGTTCAGACTCTGGTGTAGTCCAGCTGACTGAGTCAAAGTTTTGTTTTTCTCTTTTTTCCCATCTGATAAAACTCGTCACTTCTTGCAGTCTTTGTATAGTTCTTTCATCATGTGTTGGTATTACAACAGCTAAAGTAGGGTCTGGCTGACTTAAGTGGGGCACGTATTTTCATTGTCCCTGAGTGAAATGCTGTTGACCAGCAAAACCAGTAGCTGACATGTTTTCTTGCTTGTACATGGATACAGTCAGTCAGCAGGAAACGGAGCTTTCTGGTCTTGTGAAATGAGCTTGTAAATGTCCTCATTATGGGGTCCTTATGGGGTATAAATGCTCGACCTCCAGCGGCCAAAAATGGAAGAAAATTGGAGTTTTAAAAAGGTGCAAGATAAATGAACAGCTATTTATTGTTGCAGTAATTTTAGTTTAGAATATGCACAGGAGAAAACTTTACATGAAAATATCAGTGCTTGGTTGCCATTTTCTTCAGATGTTTCATTCTAACAGTATAGTAGCAAGTGTGCTCTTACCTTTCTGTACCTACAGCTTTTTGACTTGATTTCTCGGTATAACTGAACAGGTCTCATGCATAACAGGACTGACTTAAGTAATAATTGGTAAGCGCCTTGAAAGATGTCAGCATTCAACAGCCAGGATTTGTAGCAACAGAGGTTGTTAAGTGCCTCTCTAATAAACCACACTCACCTCACAAACTCTCTCACAAGCAAGGTGCCAGAGGTCAAAAGTTGATGGGGGCTGGGTGTTGAATGCTCTCGTTTTGGCAAATGGAGGAGCATGTGGTGTCAAAACCAATATCCTCACAGCAAACCATTGTCAGGTGGTGTCATGAGCTGAAGTGAAGGCAAACACTGCCTTACGAGATAAAGGAACAGCTTTGTATCGGTTAGTGTCTGCTGTCATTCTTGTAATGAACAGGTGGGGAGAATTCAAGGCCGGATGAAGGTTTGATGAACTGTGGATGGCTGTTCACAGCAGCAGCTCATCAGTTTAGGCGTTGATGAAGCATCTGTGAATACTGTACGGAAAGTGTGACGTTTTCTCTAAAAGGTACCAAGTGGTTATTGTTGGGGTATGCCTGAAATCAGCAAATGTTTACAGGTTAAAGGAAGGCAGGGGGAAGGTGTAATTTTAGTTTAAAGATGGGATAAAGGGAGACATTTTCAGATCGTTTTCTCTGTGAAGTCTTGGTTGTGAAAAATGTAGAAAAAGAGGAGGAAGTTTATACTCGGCCTCCTTTGTCACCTCTGTATTGCCAGCCTTGTCACAGCTTGAAGGTTAAGCCTAGATTATACTCTGCTGGAAACCTGTTGGCCGAGTCGTCCTTCCTGTTACACTTTTTTGACATCCGCTTGAAGTCTGACGCCTGGTCAGCATAGTGGATGCATTGTAATGTAAATTGTCTGCACCGTTTGGAAAAAATAATAAATAAAGGAAAAACCACCACGCTCACAGACATCGTTGCAGGTTGCATTGACCCAACCTATAGTTAATTTTCTTGGGTAGTGCACGTCAGGTTGAGTGGAGGGTTAAGAGGGGTTTCCAGCTACGGTCGAAGGGACAACGTAGATTTCCCACTGAAGTCAACTGTAAGCACAAAAGTAGTCTAGCCAGTTTTTCCCCTGGACATTTTAAGTGAAAAATAACTGCTTAACACTTTAACAGTGGCTAAAGTAACCTTGTAAAATATTTCTGACTGGGATTGTAGGTGAAGCTTTTAATAATCTGCTTAAAGTTTTGGTTTTCCACTTATGTATCAGTAATTTCCATCTACCGTTTGCTCTTCCTGTCGTGTGGAGTGGAACTAGCGATTATTCCAGTGATGCTCATTTGAGTCAGTCATTTTGGTCACACATCACCACCTGCTAGTATCTTCTCCTTTGTAACCTGGTTGTATTTGATGGCGTATTTTTGCCTGAAGTGGTGAAACATATTTATGGCTTCCACCTTCAGCGGGAACAGTTTTCTCACATAGTTTGCAGACTACAGTGCTTTGTTGGAGGCTCTCTTTTAGGTACTGAATTGTGATTAGAGGCTGACACAGGGCTCTCAGGCATGTAGGCATGATATGGCACAGCTCTAGTTTTTATTGCAGATGACAGGAAAGGACAACTCTCAGCCAGTCTGGTCACCTCAATAGCGATCAGAGTAGAAATTATTTGTAATGGCAGCAAGATATGAACACTCTTCTTGTCTGGCGGGGGTCGGGGGCTCCTCCACTCCATTGGCCAGATTAAATACTCAATTTAATTATGTCACTGAGCATTAAGTCAATAACCTTACCGGAGTGGTCCGGCTGTTTAATGGAGCTTTGTGGGCCAACAGATGCACCAAGATTAAGGACTATATGCTGGTGTTGCAAACCCTGAGAGGAGGGATAAAAGACAGACATGGAATCTGATACATGAGCCCCTACTGCGCGGTGCCATACGTTTCACCACAGACTGATGCAAATCAATTGAAGAGATCCCGTAGTGTTACAGCTAGGGTTATTTATATAAGGTTGAATCAGAAGTTGATAATAAAAATTACTATTACATTAGATACTCATTTGCAACAGTATTGATACCAAGAATGCCGTCTTTGCCTCCTCCGGCTGTCACACAACGTTACCCAGCAGACACCAACACTGTCTGCTGGGTAACTGGTCAAAAATGCCGGGATACTAATTCATTATTATCAGGTATTCTAACAACTTCCTAAAAAGCCTCCAGTTGATCAAAAATGGTGCAGCAAGAGTACCAACAGGGACTAGAAAGAGAGCAGATTTCTCCCATATTAGTTTCTCTTCATTGACTCCCTGTTAAATCCAGAATCTAGTTTAAAATACCTCTCCTCACATACAAGGTCTTGAAAAATCAGACCCCATCTCATCTCAAAGACCTCATGGGGCCATGTCATCACCAATAGAGCTATTTACTCTCGAACCGCTGGCTTACTTTTGACTCCTTGGATGTTTAAAGGTAGAGTGGGAGGCAGAGCGTTCAGCTTCCAGAACCTGAGAGCTGGTCCTCCTGTGAAACCAGCTGTTTGGATTTGGGAGACAGTCTCTGTGCTTAAGATTAGGCTTAAAACGTTCCTTTTTGATAAAGCTTACAGGCTGATGAGTCTGTGACCTTTAGTTACGCTGTAATAGGCCCAGTCTGCTGGGGGCTGCCCATAAAGCCTCCTATGTATTTATGCAACACTACACATTTGATCATTGTTTATTATTACTCTGTGTCGCTCTTCCACGGTGTCTACCTCCCCTCACCCCAATGATGTTTCAAGCTTACTCTGTTGCGCCGTGATTTTTGACATCGCATTCTGCGGCACGTGGCACAATATTTCTGACGCTTGGGCTAGGCATGCACTTCTCGATTTTTGTAACCTAGTTTAACCTACCAGCATTTTAACGATGGTTATGGCGGACATTAATTCGAAGCCCCAAACTGGACAGTTTGTGCTCTACTGTACACATTATCTGGCTCTGAAAAGCCTTTTTTTGGTGACTGAGGAGCGCCTCTGGATTTAATTAGACAGACGAGTTTGTTCATTATTCAGATATGTAAATGGAGACCCAGATACAGGCAGTGCTATGGAATGTAAAATGGATTTGATAGTCAAAAGCCCTTTGAAGCAGCAAGTGAAGTGCTCTGTAGTTACGTGGATTATTAACTTATTACAATGGGCTGTGTGCTTCCACCCCTTGCTCTTTGGCGTGTGCGTGTATGTGCTTACAGTTGCTCCCTCTTGAATGAGGCTAGTGTGTTTGCACAAGGTCAGTCTCAAAGCAGGAGTACACGTGACACGGTGGTTTGCCCAAACACAGTCTACCTCCTGAGTTGCAGTGAGGTAACTGAAAACTACAACCGAACTCTTGTGCTGCCTGACATCACAGACGTACGAGGGGATTCATGTCGAACATTGAGCTAAAAATGAAAAGGTCTCATGTTGGTTTGATATAGTAGTTTAGTGTTGGCTGTTGTTGTGATTTGGTGCTATGCAAATAAAACTCAATTGGTTAAAGAATATTGAAATGAATCAAGTGAAGTTTACTGTTTACGTGAGATGGCAGCAGATTTAAAATGTGCATATTCACTGTCAGATCTGGATCAGCTTTTACAGGAATTTTGCAGCTGCATTACACATTTAGTTCCCAATTGCAATGCAGAATATTCTTTTATTACTAATTCTGAATGAAAGCTGCTTCTTTGTGACAAATACAGAAGTAAAGATTGGTCTGCATTTACTTCCTGTTCATGTTTGTACACTGTGTGGCACCATTTATGATTTTGCTGCTAAACGTGTGACCCGATGGTGACGGCTACAGGCACTATGGTACAAACAAAACCTGGTTTGTCTCTGTCTGCCTCAGGCTCTATTCACACCATATTCTCACAGCAGTTTTCTTTACTAATCTGATAAAACAACGTTGTAATAATGGAGCTAACCCATAAACACAGCACTGTCTGTCTGAATTGTGGGGAAAGTGATGCCATACTTTAATTCATGCCGTAACTCTGCAGTTTCATCCATCTCTTCCTCTCCATTCATTGCTCCTAACTCAGCACTCAACACTTTCTGCAGCTCTCATTTGTTTCAGCATCCTGTCATTCTGCGCTGAAGCAGCCGTTTGTAGAAGGCCCTGAAAGAACGAGGCCCTGCTGTGCGATAGGTTGACATGGATGAGAAGAGCTTTGTCAGTGTACTCACAAAGAGAAGATATGACCTCTGCCTTTACCTGAACCACGCAATCTCACACTTGGCCTTTGTTCTTGTACCTTCGTGAGGTCCAAAGTATGGAAGAATTTTTTTTTTTTTTTTTTTTTTTTTTTTTTTTTTTTAAGGCCTAACCTAACCTGGGCTTTAATCCTGCAATCAAAGTCTGGTTGTAATAGACCCTAATTATAAACCCACATCAATGTAGACACAAGATAAGAGGCTTTTTAGGAAACTGCAAAAACTACACACAGTTTCCTTGTCTGGAAACTGTGTGTAGTGCTGGGTGTTGTTTAAAGTCATATTGGTATGTGAGCCAAAATGGACCTGAGGCAAAGTAAACATGCCAGAATGAAAGATGCTCACATTTCTTTTGTGCTGTCTTTACACAACTGGAGATGGAGATGCATGATATCCAATGTGTTCAAGATTTATTTATATTCATTACCCAGTCACTGTTGTTCTGTAACATGACATCAGCCACTTTGGATTCAGTGGAAGTCTCACTGTTAAGGTTTTGGCTGCCACCATGCCAGACGGTAACACATCACTATACCACAGTGAGCTTTGCTGGCAGAACTGACTAATAAAATTGTAGAAATTTAAAAAACAAACAAACTATAAACTTAATACTGTTACACAAAGTACAATTGTGGTTATGAAATCACAAAACCAAAGAATATGGTGACAGAATAAGAACTTTACTGTGAAAATGACAGGATTGAAATATAGAGCAGCAGCACAACATTTAATTGGTCTTCAGGCATGTATCATTAGGTATCTGTAATCAGTATGTGAGGGTAAATAATTATGCCACAATGGACATTAACATGCAGTGTGTTTAAAAACAATTTGGCTTTCACTGGAAACAGAACCTGAGATAATTGTTGCACGTTATGTTCCTGCAGTGAAAAAGATTTGGCAGCATGGTGTTAAATTCCCCGCGACCCTGAAAAGGATAAGCGGTAGCGAATGGATGGATGGATGGATGGTGTTAAATTCCAGGTATCCTGCAGCTGCAGGAGTATATGAACATGCCACATGCATACTCGTAATTTTTTATTTCTTTATTTTTTTGTTAAATTCACTTTGCATGCTTTGGCTGAAAACTGATCCAGAACTCAACTCAAAATGAAACTGAGGCTTTTTGTTTCTGGCTTTTTGTGGCTGAAGTTACCTGGTCGTTCCTCTGCATGCTCCACAGAAATGCAAGAAAACTTTTTTTACTTTCCTTTTTTTGTCTCGCTTGCAGATAATTTCTGCTTTTTGGTCTCTGCAGCTTTAAAAATGGTGTTCTGCATTCCCCACGCTTTTCTTTCTCTTCATAAAGAGAACGTGGCCATGCTTTCTTTTTGTTTCTTTTGTTGAAGAGGAGGCTGAAAAGACCGGCCAACCAGACAGGAGATTGTAAGGAAAGGGTGGGAGCTTAGAGACACGTAGGCATACCTCGAGGAGAGGGGGGGAGAGCGAGAGGGGGGGCGGGTGTCTCTTCCGTTCTCTTGTTTGTTAGCTGGAAAACAGCTGGTGTTTTGGCTGTAGACTCAGAGAAACGACAGGTGAGTGGGTGTGGTGGAAGAGGGAGTGTCCTCCATCTGGAAGATAACCTTGTGAGTCCAGGCTTTCATATTGAGAAAACTGCTTTTGAAAACTTTTTGAGCATACATGACTGTTTTCATGTTGAAATGTGGTGATTTAGTAGCAGATTAAGGGGATGGCAATTAGAAATCTCCTAAGTTTTTCTGTATTGTCCCTTGCATTGCTTAGCTGCAGTCAGGTGGCCATTCATCCTGAATTGTGATTTGAAGGGAGAAGAATTTAATATAATCCACATGACATCAGTCAGCTTTGGTTTTTGGCTCCAGAGGCAACAATATGAGAAGCATCTGCTGTGATGACACTATCTGGGTTTCTTTTCTTACTCTGTGTGTGTGTGTGTGTGTGTGTGTGTGTGTCTTTTCATGACACACAGACAAGCATGAAAAGCAGCATTTTGAAATGCCGACAGTCAACTGTTGCCAAGTGGCAACCATGGAGGCTGCTGGAGAACAGTGAACGCTCAGTTTCCCTAGAAACACCCTTTTTCCCCTCCCCTAAATGGACTCCCCCCCCCCCCCCCCCCCTTTAAGTCCCATTATACCCCCTGGGGGGGGAGTCCTGGGAAAACGAGGTTGCTATGGTAGGCCAAAGCTGAATGTTGGACAGGCATGTTAAAAGTTCAGGCCCCTGGCAAGCTGCTGCTGGACTCAGGTACAAAACTGGAAAACCTGAACTTCTACCTTTTTTAAATCTTCAAGGCTAACAAAGTAGGGTCTGCAACAAGCATTTAATTCATTATGAATTTCTTAAGAAATTCTGGTCTCAGAAGAGTAGTATTAATTTAAGTACTTGGGTACTTAATGTCTGTCAACTAAAGATTTTCCTAGTATTCCCAGGCTGTTTTCACATATGACCTTAGGTTTTGGGAGTACCTAATTGGAATATTTTTATCAGTCATCTTTTCCCATTACTACTCTACATGTGGATGCACAAATAGAACTGTGGTAATGATTGTATCCAGCAAGGATACTGTTAATGTCAGATTGAATGACCATGCTAAGTGGCTGACATTGGACTCTTTGTATGTTGCAAAGCTGTGGATAAACCTGATGAATGATAAGTGAATGTTTGCCTGCAGAAAGTACTTTTGACTTTCTTGCCCTCCTGCAATGATCCCACACCTGAGGAATGTGCTATAAAGCAGGATTAGCATGTTAGCACGCTATGTCAAGCTTAAAGTCAGACTTGAAAGTTGCTCTCTTTCTACCTGGCTATATTACCATGGAGACTTGGTCTAAATTTCGGTTTAAAATTGTCTAGAAGCGCCACGTGTTTACTGATTTTTACTGACAGCATGTTTTAAGTGCGATACAGATTTTCTGTTAGAGATTTTATATGTGCAAGTTATTAAGCCGTACCTTACTAAAACCACTGAACAAAGCGCAAACGGTCTACACATTGTCATAGAAATGATGACATTGTACATTAGTCATTTTAGTGTACAAATGTTTCTATATTTGTTTGGTTTTACACTGCTGGAATTGAAGTAAGTAGAAGACGGGACACCATCAGGAGTATCTGTGCAATCAATAAAAAGTTTTGTTTGATCTTCCAAAAAGCTAAAGTTTCTCACCATGTGCAATAATAACCCCACAGTGAGAAATGTGCAATATCTGTAATATAATTAGATTCTCCTTGTGTGCCACCCTCTTGTAAAAGAGGTATAATTTATAATTCACAATTTATATTAGTATTGTCATGTTTTAGTTTTGTCTATTCTTCTAACATGCTTACTATGACTGAGAGCTCTGCAAATGTCTTGTATATATCTTGTATCAAGATAATATCTTGAATTAAAATGTTTATTGTATTACTCTGTCTGTTAGATCACCAGATTAATAATTTCAATTCAATGATTTATCAGTTTCTTGTTGCATTTTACTTGTATAGTTCACTTTTTTTATTTTTAATCACCATTTTGTCATAATGTCTGTGACTGGACTGAGTCGCATTCCCACGGTTCACTTTGTGTGCAAGAAGAGTCATATTACCTGTGAAATGCCTCTTTTTGTGTGAGCACACACAGAGCCTGAAGCAGAAAGTTACCCGGTATTTCTAACAGTGGTCTTAGGTTTTGTTGAGCCAGCTAAGGCTTGTTTTAGGTTTGAGCAGATGTAGCGTGAACTAGAGCAGGGCGATATGGCCAAAAATATTTATCACGATATATATTGGAAAATTTGCGATAACGATATAACCGACGATATAATTGATGCGAGACAAAATACAACTCCACAACATTACTAGCGCAAAAAGACAACCTTCCATTTATTTTCACTTAAACAAGAAGCTGGTTTTTATGTACATTAAAGCTTTATAAAAATGTAACAGTGCAAATGCAAATTCCTTGCTGAAAGTTTAACCAAAAGGCATTTCCAGTAGAAATGGGCTGACATATCCTGAGCATAACCATGTATAATATCCACTGAAGTTAAAAAGAGGTGCTTTGCAACATTAAACTGCAGTGTGCAGTACGTATTTTTCGGACCATAAGGTGCACAGGATTATAAGGCACATTAAGCGAAACAAAGCAGTCAGATAAATCAAACTTTATTAAACTCATTCTTCTTGCTTCCTCCACTTCTGTACCATTGATTCATTAATGTTGAATTCTCTGGCAGCTGCTCTATTCCCATGTTGTTGCAGTATATTAATGACTAACCTTGTATTGTGGATGGATTATCTCAGTTGTTCTCCTGACTGAAGTTTGGTCCGTTTACAGCATCCTGCCATGCGATTGCATTTGTCTCTAACCATGAAGAACCTTCACGTTAACTTTTATAAGTGGAAAAGTGTTAGTGTTCGTCCTCCAGCTTCACTGTTTATGTTATGCTAACATAGCTGTGTCGCTAGCGATCACGTAGCACATCATTATATACCAGCTAGCCCAACTTCAGTAACCCTACAAACGTCACTGCTGTTTAGTTTCCTGTCTTCATTTATGTTGGAAGTGATAGCAGAGCTGTACGTTTGATTTTTTTCAGAAATCTCTCAGTCAGAACATGCTATATCATGCTTAGGTAACTAGCGAAACTAGCGAGCTAACTTCCGCTAGCTTCCTGCTAACTTCTAACTCCGTTAAATGTAATAACTTTTGTTTTCATGGATGCCTGGAAGTTAAACTTCATAGTTACACCTGGTAAAGCAGCAATGCTGATCGTTTTATTAAAGATGAAAGAATTTAGACAGTTTTTAACTCTCAGTGATGCTGCAGTGTTGTTTGACCTGAAGTATACGGAGTTTAGGACCCAGATTACTCCCAGATTTAAGAGCATCTTAGTCCGACAAATACGACAATAACAACGGCCGCTTGCATGTTCTGCAAAAAAATGTGCTTTGTTGTGTATCTGACGGACAAACACCAAACCAGTTCCACATCACTTAAGTTGCACCATTTTTACAAACCAATTCTGGTTCATCTGTTTCACTCAACAATCGGCCATGTGCGTATGAAAACAAAGGCACTGCGCATGCGCGTTTTACTCCCATTCTATCGCGATATTTCATTTTCCTATCGTTGCCTAACATTATACCGGTATTACCGTGAACGGTATAATATGGCCCAGCCCTAGCGTGAACACAGTCTGCAGGCAGTTTGAAGGCAGTATCTGCAGTGTATTTGTTGTCAATATAGCAGATTACAGATTATGTCTGCCAGTTTGTTGGCTACCCTTTATCATCAGCACAGAACATACAAAGAGCTAAAGTGAAACCAAGTATTGAAAACAAAAGTATCCATTGCAGCTACTATCAGTCTTTTTCATGCTGCATTATTATTTTAGATTTTTTTTTTTTCTTCTATTCTGGTCCAGCTTGTTAATCAGCATTTGAGTGATCATCCGCATCCAGCAATTTGCAGTTGAATTTTGGAGGACTGCACAGGAGCACGATTGCCATGGGTGAAAACCCTGCTCTGTTCACTGTCCAAGTTGAAGTCTGTATGCAGACAAACATGCACTGTATTGCCAAAAGTATTCACTTGTCTGTCTTCACACACACATAAACTGGAGCTACATCCCATTCTTAATCCATAGGGTTTACTATGATGTCAGCCCACCCTTTGCGGCGGTAACAGCTTCAACATTTCTGGGAAAGCTTCCTACAAGGTTTAGGGACATTTATGGGAATTTTTGACCATTCATCCAGAAGTGCATTTGTTAGTTCAGACACTGTTGTTGTCGAGAAGGCCTGGCTCGCAGTCTCTACTCTAATTCATCACAAAGGTAGAGTCAGGCCAGTCAAGTTCTTCCACACCAAACTCGCTCATCCATTTCTTTATGGACATACTGGTGCACAGTCATGTTAGAACAGGAAGGGGACATTCCCAAACTGTTCCCACAAAGTTTGCAGCATGAAATTGTCCAAAATGGCTTCCCATGCTGAAGCATTAAGAGTTCCTTTCACTGGAACTAAAGGACTGAGGCCAACTCCTAAAAAAACCATCACCCTAAACCCCCCTCCACCAAACTCTGCTCTGTTATTATATATGGCCTACTGCTTAGTGGCTGAGTTGCTGTTGTTTCTATTGCATCCTTTTTGTTAGAATACTACTAACAGTTGACTGGAATATTTAGTAGCAAGGAAATTTCATGACTGGAATTGCTGTACAGGTGGTATCCATCCACACTGAACTCCTGAGAGCGACCGATTCTTTCACAGATGTTTGTAGAACAGTCTGGAAGTGATTGAAACACCTGAATTCAGTGATTTGGATGGATGAGTGAATACATTTGGCAATATAAGAATTTTGTGGGACCTTAAAGAAAGCTTCACTGTGTTGAACTTTCTTATATATATGTATAAGGTGTATATTCGCTTTCTAAGTTTGGGATAATGAACAACCGACCAATGAAAAGTAAAATCCTCATTGACGGTTTGGTTGACTGCTAGCAGCAACCCTACTTAATGCTAATGCTATCTCGGCTACCCTTAGCAACGAGGCCCACATCTGTAAAGCTGTGAAGCTGAATGATTCAAATGCCCATGTGCTCTTGTTATCTTTGCTCTTGTTGGCAGCAGGAGCTACTGGTGCGCTTACGATATCCTGCTGCTCGTCATGTGCAGAAAGTAAATGTGTTGTCCCAGCACAGCAGTATTTTTACAAGCTGCCTATCATGTGTCTTCTTACCATGACACTTCCTGTTAGTTCATACTCCCTTAGAGGTCATGGGTCGTGGGGCTCTGCTACCCTTGCACTGATATAATCCTCCCTCAGCAGGGCTTTGTTTTAACAAAGCAGGGGACTGAGGTTAAAATGTTTGCAATAAGATGTAACTGCATCTGTGTGTGAGTGTGAACTCCGTGTGAGCCCACAATGTTTCCTTGCAGCCTTTGCTGTTAGATGAGCTGAAGTGTAGCAGTATACTGGCCTAAGTGTAGCTCTTCACTGTGTTGTTTGACTTAAAGGATATCTAATTCAATGTGAACCTTTGATTTTGTTCATTTTGTGAACAGCGTCTGCATGTGTGGGCTGGTATAACATCTGTAAAGCAGCAGCTTGCGTCACAAAATACTGGACCTCTCATGTTTTTAATGGAGGGGATCTTTCCCCCCTTGCTTACCAGGAATAATGTTTCCCCCTTGGTAGTTTTAATCTGGCTCCAAATGAACCAGGCCTTTGTTAGCTCCTTGAAGGGGTTTGTGTGTTGGTGAGTTTGTGGGATTATTTATTTATTTATTTATTTATTTATTTATTTATTTATTTATTTTTTTAAGCCACACCATTCAAGTTCATGTAACTTAACAGCAGCTCACGACTAATATTGTTATTCCCTGGGTGGTGTACAGCTGGGTATATATGTATTTGGACTCTGGTACAACTTTTTAAAATGTTGCCTCTGTGCGTAACTACAACGGATTTTAAATCAAATATGTGATTGCAGTGTATGCTGATAGCTTCAGTTAACAAATAGCATCAATATTTATAAATGGCTGTTTTCATATTGTGAAAATGGAGCAAACAGTGAAATTGAGTAACTCTAATTATCTAAAGATTTATGTCCAGTGTGTCTCCAACTAACTGCTGCAAACCTTCTGCCTTTGTGCCTTTATCTTTGAAAGTAACAAGCATTCCCTTGTTACTTTTTTTAAAATAGTGCATCCATTTACTGTGTTTGGCTTAAAAAGATTAAATTGAGCCTTAGGGAATGACCTGGTCAATGCTCAAATTTGAATCCTATGTAAATGTTGTGAAATGATTTGTATACAAGAAAACTCTTAAAATGTCTTGCACCTGCTGCACCTGCTGCACCTGCTGGAATTTTGAATGAAAAAGTAGCTAAAAAGAATTAATAAGCCAGCATTGAAGGATGATGGTAATTTTTTTCCAAACACATAAAATAAGTTGCGTCCTGCATGATCGGCTAAGTAGTCGCTTGTACCAGGATGGTCCTAACTCCATCCATGAGGAATGACAGGCTATAAAGTGATGTAACTGATGATGATGTGAGTAAATATCGCAACTTTGTCAGCATTAGTTTCATTTAGGGAAAAATTCTATCCTAAATGTATTTCTTGAACGTTATTTTCAGTTTGTATTTTCTTCCTCCTGTGCTGCCCTGTAAACAGGCAGGACTATCTCAGGCCCAACAGGGCATTAACATTCCTTCCACTCAAATGTCAGCCCAAGTCCTGAGACCACGAAGCTTCTGCCTGATAAAACTGAAGTCCCTCAGAGCTGCTAGAGATGTTTATGAGCTTTTGTGAACATTAAAAAGCAACATATGTTTATTATGCTGATCTGTTTTCTTACAGAAAATTCATTGGTTGAAAAGAGTCATTGGTTAAAGAGAAATAATGGGATTTAAAAAGTTTCCTTTGCAAATTGCAGACATTGGAAAGACTGTAGTGTGTAGTGATACACAAACCGGGTAGAATAATACAATGGTGACTACTGGAAAATAGAAATATTGATGCTGTTGCAATAAAATTAAAAATGCTTTGTGATGGACCATTATTTGCCGGTTTGCGTCCTTAAAGTGTACCCAGTTTGGCTTCCCCTCATTTAGTTGGTGTGTGTGTGCAGGCAAAGAGCTGGGCTGTGAAGTGTAGGTGGTTTACCTCAAGTGTTCTTCAGCAGCAGCGATTATCAGCGGAGAAGCTATAAAAGTTTTATAGCACTAACTACCCCTCCTGTTTCAACTTTGTTGTTTTACAGCAACACATTAGACATTTGTTTCTATTTGAGTAGCTGACAGTTGTTAGTCATCATGTGCCCTTTGCTTACAATGAGCTTGTGTTACACTGATTTAGGTCCTGGCAGTGAGCATGCAGTTGGATCTAAAATGGATTGCATGTTATCGGGTTTGTTCTTATAGATACCTATGCGTATTCTGGCTCACACTACAGATTTCCATGACTTGGCTACTTACTACTAGAGTTTGCAAAGCTACTCTGGTAGCATCCAAAAATAAACTGGAGCTGAAAGTCAGTGCAGTAGAGATGACTATTAGCTATCAGGGATACTGGCTGTCACTGGCCAACAGTAGAAAAAACAGAGCATTTAGAGCAGAACAAAGCCTGTTTGTTTGTTTTTGCCTCATGTGGGTTACTTGTACATTAACTAATTAATTGAATTGTTTAATTATTTGTCATTATTTGAAACCTTGGCAATGTTTCATGTCAGTGCTCACCATTGTAACACCATGTATATATGAAAACAAAGGAAAACTATAAGTCTTCTTTAGTATTTACATTGATTACTTGCTTCCAAACTGAGTGACTTAATGCTGTTTAGCAATGTAGTCCCACTAAATAATAAATAAAAACTAGATAAAACTTAAATGCTTCCTAAAAAAGTCTCAAACTCTTGGCCTAAAGGCCTGGATAACCCAGGATGCTATCCGGCTACAGTGAGGCTGTCCTCATGGCCCTTATCGATTAAACGAGTTCCCTGTGCTGCCTGCTGATCGTAGACAACAAATTGATTACTATAATGGCCTCATGACCCGATGCCCTGCGCTGGTAGGATTCAATCAACAGGCAGTGACCTCTTTTTAGATCTCTGACTTATTAGTCTAACAGCTGCTAGCTGCAGACATGGATGATGTCATACATCAGTCTGTTTGATTCTATGTTTTAGTGGAATTTCATGAAGATATCCTGGGCTTCAGGAAGTCAATTTTATCCCACTACATTATGTTATTACCAGACTATTTTTATAGCTAGTGTAACAGCATTAGCACCTCATCAAGCACTTAGTTAGTAAGTTGATTTAGTTGATGGGAAAAGCAGATTATATGTGTGCACGCTTAACAAATTAGCACTCAGTGGACTGACCAATAATCAGAACAATGAAATTTTTTTTTATTGACTTTGTAGACCTTTGTAGATTTATATAACCACTACAGTTTCTAATACCAGTTCAGACAGTTTAACAGATGATAACTGTATGTAAGCACAAAGTATTTGGATGTGCCAACACTTTACCAAGGTCTGGAAGAACCACACTGTCACCCTCAGATGAGAAGAAATTGGTTAGGATGTTCAGGACCAACCCACCAGGGCTGGTCATGAACTGCAAACTGCTGGAACGTCATCGTCACTGTCCACTGTGAAAGTTTTACATTGGTATCGACTGCCAAGCGCAATCGTTACAGGATTACAAGCCAGCTGCCTTCTGGAGAAATGTGTTATGATCAGACGAGAGAAGGACTGAGCTATATGTTTCAAGGAGTATTTGCATTTTAAAAGTCATTTAGGAAGTATGCTGTTCAGTTAGTCCACCCCCCAAAAATAGAACAGTTCACATAATTCATTAAAAAATGAAATTCTCATGATATTCATGCCCATGGGGAGTCTATGTAAACTCTTGACTGCAGAAGTTAACAGGTAGCCATGGTTTAAGATGGTGTTTTTTTTTTTTTTTTTTGTTTTTTTTTTTAAGTTAAAAAAATATGAAATACACTGGAAAATGTAGGTGGATGGCCATGCTCCTCTTTGACCTACTTTATTTAATGCTTGCAATATTTACCAGGTTTTCTGTATAGATATGAGATAATTAACACTTTTAAGAGTAAGGAATAGGCAAGTGGGGGTGATGGTCACCATTATGGTTTTTCCCACTACTGACTCGCAGCTAAAATCACAGAGGGATTGGGAAATTGGCCCACATGACACATTGTTGTCAGATTATAATGATGAGTTGATCCTTTTCTCCATGCAATTAGAGAACTGGCCAAAGAGATGGCACACTACTTGTCCTTTTCAGTGTGAGAGCACATTTAGAATTAATGGTTGAGCTGTGGCTGGAAACATTCATCCTAGAGAGAGACCCAGTCTTTTCTGGTTTACTACAAGGTTAAAAGAATAATCCCTACGCTTGCACTACTCTCCCAAGGAAGAGGGGTACAGGAACATATTTACCTCTGGAATTCAACCACAAGGCTATTTCAGTTTCACTTTGACTGCATGGCTTACTTTTTCCCCCTTTCTTATTCATTGCACTTTGTGGGTATAACCTTTGTTCATTCTGAAGTGCAGTAACCAGATGTGGCTTTAGGAATGGAGCAGGATAGCATCATCAATGTGTGTACGAGCCTGAGAGGGCAGGGCAGGAGTTGTATTTAGATGCTGTATATATTTTCCAAGAAACTGAGATGGAGGAAAAACAGAAATTTTTGGTATTTAATTACAGAGCGGCCATGGCCAAAAGCACACGGTCAGGGGTAGTTTTAAAGCCGACAGCTTAACAACTTCAGGAATGGTGGCACAGTTGGTTTTTGTGATGCTGTGTCATTTCCTCCTGTGAAAGCTGGGTTTTTTGATGTGTTTGGGATATGATTATGTGCCAGCTCCAATGAACAGACAAAATAAAGCAGCCAAGACCTTGCTGCCATGTTTACCAAAATTCAGTCTTCAGTGAGCCAAAAGCGATGCTCCTAAGTTTAGGCGTTTATATTGGCTGGTAACATCTGTCTTTGGAACTCTATTTATACGAGAACCTTTCTGTGACAGCTGCTTTGAACGTGTCCTGTTCGTCTTCATGGGAATGTGACAGTGTTCCCGCCCCCCAGTTTTAATCTGGGCCTTGTACAATGTTGAGGTAGGTTCCTCTCTGCTCTGCCCCTTTCTCTGTGCTTTTGTAATTGTAGTATTAGGCATGCTGTAATCTCTCCTCCTGTAGAGTTTGTAGGAGGACAGGAGTTGGTCTTAGCCTGCCTGTTTTGGCTGGTCACTCCCTGGTCTGCTAAGCGAACGCACAGTGTCACCAGTCGAGTCACGTTTTGTTTCTTAGCTATGAAAAGCTTGGTTGATTCTTGTCACGGCCCTTTTCATGAAACGGGGGTTGTTCTTGTGTTAATGTTGTTTAAACAGGTTTCTTCATTTGAACTTGAGTCAAACGAAACAGGATGAAGAACCCAACTTCAGCTGAATGTACCTACCTAAAGTAACAGTGCTGTAGACTGTCTAATAATGCATATGAAACCTGTTTGCTTAGACTGATGAACCACAGTGTGATTCAGGTCAACTTTAATCCTGTAATAGGAAATGGGATGAGGAGAACAAACATCAGAGCATCGACCACAGTCCTTCCTGTTCCTGCCACATCAAGCTTATCAGCCCATCAATCTTGCCTATAGGTCTACAAAAACTCCTTTCCATAGTTTCAACTTCAAACTTGTCTCCAAACCTCACCCTTGGAGTCTGGGTCAAAGGAAAACCTTGAATAATGTTTAAGTGATCTTTCACCAGAGGGGATTTACCACAAAACAAGACCCAACGAATCCCAGCCAGAGGGCATAGTTAGCTGTGGGATCAGCTGGCAGAGACCTGTATATTTTAAAACCGCTCTGTTTTTAAAGCCCTGAGAGCAGATGGGAAAATCTCCAGGTTTTACTTTTTTTTTTTTTTGTCTATTTTAAGACAGCATTCCTAGGACATGTTTGCCATTAGGATGTCCTGTGGGATGGCATCATGCACCTTTAACTGCACTTGCAGTGAAAGACAAGCATAAAATGAAAATTTATGGAGGTTAAAATGCTGGATTTCATTTATTCATTTAATTAAATCTATTTTTCAGTGTTCTGTGTTGTTTTTGTTTAAATTCGGTGGTCTATTTTAAGCTCAATGTACGCTCAGGCTCAATGCTTGCTTCGGCTAAAGCCTAAATAAATAAATAACAGCCAGATCTTGGTCAAAGTCGTAATTAAGGCATTTCTTGAAAATTAACTTGACAGTTTTATGTATTAGATTTAATAAAATAAGAAAAAGATTTAAATGGTCACTCCCTGCATTTTAAAACTGACCACATAGCCAAAAATAAGAAGCACATTCTACTGACTTATCGTAAACCTTTTGCCCGGTGCTGACTTTATCCACAGCGAGATCTCTCTGCAGAAGGATCACTCGGAGCTTTTGAATTATTTCTGTCAATTCATTCAAATTACACAATTGCTCATGGGATTTGACTTTCCTCCTCTTGTGGTGTCAAACCCACTTCCCCCCAGACCGCATCCCACCGCACTCATCAGCTATTTAAAGTGTTAGCGACTGCTCCCAATTACTCCTCCCCATACCAAACCAGAAGCTCAGGCCACGCAAATGGAGGCTTTTTGTTTTCATGCCTCCCTTCCTTTTGGTCAGCCCTCTTCTGTCATGCTCCTGTTATTTTTTTCCTCTTTGTGAAGATTATTGTGGGCTTTTTTTTTTTCTTTTCTTTTTCTCCCCTCCGATTCTCTTCCCTGTCCCACCAGTCTGCCAGTCTGTTATCCTCTGTGCTTCCACAAAGCCCAGTGTTTTGATTACATGGTGAAAACGGAGCCAAGTCTAGTTATTACCAGGCCGGGGTAGCGTGGACGACCAGGTCAAAGGATTAGCCAGAGAGGGGGAGAGAGGAAGCTGCTGTGGTGGGATTGGGCGGATGGTGTCGGAGGGTGAACCATTTGTGTATTCTCACAACCAGATGTTTCTTTTTTTTGGGGGGGGGGGGGGGGGGGGGGTCTGAATGGGTAATCTAAACCTCATTAAGCTGCTCCCCTTAACCAGGCACATTCTAACTCTTCAGCGGGACGAGGAAGCACAAGGAATCACACACCCTGTTACAATGTTACAAAGTCAAACCTAACCACAACTAAGTGATTATGATCAAGTGATACAGAATAGCAACTCAAGCACTCACTAAATCAGCACCTGCCCACATGCCTGCACAACTCCACTGCTACAAAAGAATAATAGTTGAAAGGCATATATAAAAACAAAAGTCGGCAAAATCTTGTCCTTCAAAAAAAATCATCAGCAGTGTTTGTAAATACTTTCAATTCTTTTGCGCCAATTTCAAAGTACACATCATAAACAAAACAATAAAGGGAACTCTTGTGAGTGTGGTCAATACGGTGTCAGGTACAGGTGATGCCAAACACGGTGTAGGTGTGCTGCTGTCGGCTCTGGCTGCTGGAGGGCTGCAGTGCTCAGCTCACGATGCACTGAGACCTTCTTCTTCACTCCCTACTTGTTTATATCCTAATACTGCATATTAATACATTTTGTCTACCGTCTCCTGGAGTGCGTATTTATATAGCTGTGCCTGAGCCATAATGCTAAAACATCTGTATGTGTGCTCAGCAGGCGAGAGCAAGGAGATATTAGAAACATCTAAGAGTTTCCCATGTCCAGCACAATGAAAAAAATACTTGCATAAACAAGTATTGTTGTTTTTTTTTTTTTTTTAAAGTTTATGTTTAATCATTTAATTTATTTGGATGTGAGTTGCTGAAAAGATCGCTTTTCTTCACATTAAGAGATTGGTTGCTGTGTCTGAGTCAGACAGGAGAGGCTCCATCATCGACTATGATGGTGCCATCTTATCTGTGGTGAGGAAGGCGGACGCTGGTTGAACACACTCGCCATGTTTAGGAGACATTTCACACTTTACGGACATCTATGTTTAGTCTCAATTGCAAGTGAAACATTCGCACCGTCTAGTCTCGCACAATCACTGATTCATTAGTAGCCAGTGAACATTCTGGGTGAATGCACGACTGGCGGGAAACGGCATCACTCGGCCATGTAGGCCAGCAGCTGGTCAATTAACTTTTGCTTGATTTCATTTTTACTGAGCATTTTGCCCTCTGGTTATGTTGGAAGCCCAGAGTCACCGTTATCATGAAAACACATGCAGGACAGTTAATGCTCTACTCGATCCGACATACCCCGTCCTGCTGTCAGAAATCCTTCCCTACAGTGCCAGATGTGTACTAATCCAAGTCCCTCACAAATACTGTGTAAATAATATGATGTGATTAGCAGTTGATTAAAAGTGGCCAGATGTGTCATCCAGTTATTAACTCCTTAGAGTTAATAACTGGATGACACATCTGGCCACTCCTTAGAGTTAATAACGGTAGAGGGAGAGGGAGAGCCCCTCAGCTCAGTAGGCACTAGCCAATCAGAAACAGAACGTTGGTAATGGTTGTTCCAGAATACGTGATTATAAGCTGATTTCCTAAATACTTTTTGGTAGTCTTGTTTTTGTTTTAGTGTGCTTTGCACATATGTGGCCTCAGTCTCTGTTTAATAGGTTATCTCCTAATAGCTGACACATATATTTGAATAAGCACAGAAGATGATCCCACGTAATTGTGTAGCTGTTTTGCCCTAGCTAAGCTTTTTTTCATCTTTTTTTAACATTCCTCTGGTAACACTGATTTACTACCGGACAGTCCCCACGGTCATATTTTGAAAGTTCAGTTGCTAATCAACTAACCTGATTTCCATCGTATACTTTGCTGCAGTCAGTGAAAATTCATCTGTATGCTTTTGGACTAGTGATGGCTTTTTTCTGCTCTGTATTCTGTTCATTCATGAGCTGCTATCCCAGGAACTTGGTGTCTCTAGCTGCAGCCAGAATATCTTCGGTGCAGAAACATCCAAGCGTCATATGCACGTATGTTCACTGACTCTAAAACAATACTGAATTACTGCTTCACCACTTTTTCTACAACTGCAAAACGAGACATGTGCATAATTAGTCATATCTTGTGTATGTGAGTTGAGCCTGTGAATGCTATGCTAACACTGGGTCACTTTTTAAAGGAGCCTTATAGCTGTGTTTGGAGACTCCTCCACTTTCACACATACAGCGCATCATTTACTTTTATAGGTCACACACCTGACCTTGTATTATGCAGAACATTGAAATATACATATGCTTATGTTAACACAGTTTTAAACATAAACATCCACACAGTGCAGGCAGTTTAAGAGCAGGGCAGAGTTTATTAAAGCCATCTCGTTTCATTATTCAGTCACTAGCTTCGTTTTAAGTAAATAAAGCCAACACGCATGCACGTAGACTCGCAGCTAAAAATCTAAAGCTAACTGCAGAAGAGCAGCCATAAACTGAGCAGCCAGGGTAGACGGGGAAACGCTGCTCTGTGTTGTTGTTTTTATTTATTTACATGTTTTCTATGTAAGCCTGCAGTCTCTACAGCTTGATTTATAGTTTTGATATTTTTGAAGCGCATTCAAATAATAATAATAATAATAATAATCTTTCAGTCCTGCTCTCTTCGTGTGTTCAGACGTATTGCACCAGCTTTAAACGTACTGTATTATTCTTTTTATATATGCTGACAGACTTCTGCAGCTTGCTGCACTCTTCCTGGACAGCTGTCTGTACTCATTAAATGATATTACTTCTATGGTTAAATAAATATTTGCTGTATTAGTAAATACTGATTTGAAAATGATAATGATGAGCAGTGTAGGAGGTTCTTTAAACTATTCCTTCAGCACTGTTTCGAACACTATTCATAATACATTTTATTGGCAAATTGTAATTCTTCTGCAGAAAAATGTTTTCCCATCAATCGCAGTAATCATGCCTAAGCTGGAGATCATATTAAATACTTTATATCCTGTTTAATCTCCCGTAATGCATCATTATGCACCTACAGAACTGCTGTTACAGAGCTCAGAAAAGTAGGCCTACACCTTGATTTTAAATAATTGGGAATCAGGACAATGGAAGCGTTAAATTTATTAATAACAAGAAGCACTTCAAGAGTGCAGCGCTCCGCCGAGGCCGCTCACTGTGGGCAGAATTTACTTTTTGTAAATTTGTACACTTTGTCCTTAAAGGAGAGGTCAGAGGTCAAATGTGACAAAATATTTTAAGTCTTTATACAGTACTTTGTATTTGTTGACACACTACACCTGTTTGACGGCTTCTTGACAATTTTCGACCAATAATTTATTAAGTTGACGTTGAAGGTTCCCATATGGAAAAGAAACAGTAAAAACTTATATGTGATTACTCATGAAAGTGGCCACTTTCATGAGTAATCATATAAGGCTTACATGATTTACTCATGAAAGTGGCCACTTTTGCATTACTTTCATATATTGTTTTAGTAAATATCCAAAACATACAAGTTTCATTATATAATTTTTCAGGGGATCTTATATCTGTTTTCACTCTTATATGCTTTTCATACAAGTTTCACACAAGACAGAAACTTTATAAGATTTATATCTAGCTTTTCCATATGGGTTAATGTGAGCTAAATAAAGTGTTTCTTTGTGCAGTTACGGAGTTCATGGTAAATGTGTCACTTTGGACATGGTGGCGTTTGTTTGATATTTTCTTCTTTTTTCCCCCCACGGCTCACTTTTAATAACAGCATCCAGAATGTTTATTGACAGTAATTAAACGACTTCACTTTTGAACATAAGTTTCCAAGCCATTTGTCTTTTCTCTAAATAACCAAATGGCTAAAATAAGACATTTTTAATTGGTCATTACACAACAGAATCTTTTCCTGTGGAAAAAAACAAAACATTTAATGAGGTTTTGGATGTTATTGCGCTCTTTTCACTATAAATGTGAATCGCATCATACCTGCAGCAGGTTGTGTAGAACCTGAGGTGTCATCTGCTCAAAGGGACGGACGGGGTCTGCAGATTAGTGTGCATGTAAGCGTATCAGACATCTTAACTATGACTGGAGGGTGAGGCAGGGGGTCATGGGGGGAGTGATACAAACGAAATCTGCTTAAATGAGCTAAAACTTCATCCACAGATTAGCTGGAGTCATCTGAGCACTGTGCAGGCCTGCTGAGCCCATCATGAGGTAGTGTTGCGAATTCTTTCCACAACAGCACTTGTTGACGTGTTCTTTGTTGGTTCACTGTGCCTTACAACACGTATGCACTGTTTTGTCTTTGTGCGTTGTCTAGTAATGAGATCAGGGTTAGACAGAGGTGTCTGCTGCTCCAGATAAATCAGACACGGCAGACTGTAGACTGATGTAGATGTAGATGTTGATGATGTTGATGTTGATGTAGACTGCTGCCTGCAAACCTAGTGTGCTACATAGAAGTGGAAGCAGTTGAGTAAGTAATGACAGTAAACTTAGTAATAACTTTGGTTCATTGTCCCAAAAAGCTTTTTAATCATCCTTACCTTATTTGGATTTCACTCTTTGCACTCGCCATCTGCTGTTGGAAGGATATTAAAGCATGAACTGGTTTGTTGTGAAAAATTGGACTTTATTCATTGTAATAAGTCTGCTTGAAGATATAAGCATAATCTATGGGCCAAAATCTTTAAGTCTCTGTCCTTCATCACACTGTCTTTTGTATAAGCAGTTTCTGTAGTACGGATGAACAAAATAGGAAGCCAGATGTAAAAATGGCAAAACTGGTGATGACGGATAAACACGAGACGGTGCCGTCTTTGAAGGGTTACTGAGTGAGCCGTCGTCTACTTCACGAGGTGAAAGCAAATGGCATCATTTCCCTACAGAGGTGATCACGTGAGATGTAATATGGTTTATAATCAGTACCTTAGGTAGATCGTTCTTCTGTAGTGCTTCCATTATCGTGTGTGTGTGTGTGTGTGTGTGTGTGTGTGTGTGTGTGTGTGTCACAAGGGTTTTGGTTGGCTCAGAAAGTGTCTGCTTATCATAAATCCTGTCCCTGTGGTGCAGTAAATTGCAGGTGGAGGAAATGCGTGTTCTAATAACAAAGGTGCTGATTTTGTAAAGCTCCTGTCAGATCAGCTCCATGTCAATAAGCGCCCAATTCACCTCCATAAAAATCCCGTCCACAATGTTAGTAGAGTGGTGGCCCCATGATCGGAAGGTCGGAGGTTCGATTCCCCTGAACAGCTACCCTGAGGTACCCCTGAGCAAGGTATCGTCCCTACACACTGCTCCCAATGGCTGCCCGCTGCTTCACTGAGTGAATGGGTTAAAATGCAGAGAGGAATTTCCCCACGGGGACCAATAAAGTACACTTTCTTCTTTCGTTACCAACTTGAAGTTGGAGCCATGCTTAGAAGGATGCAGCCAAATGTAATTGTTGTTATGATGATAATAATTTTGTATACATTACATGTCAAGTGTTTTGTTCAGGCGAGAAACATGGACGCTCACAAGCAATTTTATTAACAATTAAACATGTGATTTTTTTTAATTGGTCATTGTGACATTCAAGGAACAGTTGTAATTATTCAGGAAGCTGTTAAATCTGCTCTTTAACACTAGTTTCACTGTGTAAACTGTTTTCACTCAGGTGGAGATAGTGTGTTTTTCTTTTTTGGTTTTTTTTTTTTCAGTGGGGCAGGATGTGGGGCTCATTTCTGATTCTGTCTTTGTGTTACCATACACAGTATAAAAGATGGACTGAGCTAGGGCAGGGCCATACTATACCGTTCACGGTAATACCGGTATAATGTTAGGCAATGATATGAAAATGGAACATCGCGATAGAATATGGGTACAACACACATGCGCTGGGCCTTTGTCTTCATACGCACATGGCGGAAACAGATGAACCAGAATCGTTTGTAAAAATGCTGCTTCAGTGATGTGGAACTGGTTTGGTTTTTGTCTGGCGCTCAAAAATCTGTCAAATGTTTCGCTACGACTTTGCTAAGCTACGAAGCTGCACCGCTTGATTGATTGTCGGCTACCGTAGTCAGGAGCCTCGCGGAGTGATACATACTGTGCTTCAACATAATATTGTGTGTGTGTGTGTGTGTGTGTGTGTGTGTGTGTGGGGACCCCAAAATGGCACCTGTTACAGGACATGCGCATGAAGTGGATTTTAAACTCAAGTCATGCAGTAGAACATGGCAATAGAGCAGCTGTGAGAGAATTCAGCATTCATGAATCAATGGTACAGACGTGGAGGAAGCAAGAAGAATGAGATGAGTAAAGTTGGACTTGTCTGTTTTTTACTGCAGTTTCATGTTGCAAAGCACCTCTTTAACTTTTGTGGATATTGTACATGGTTGTGTATAATAGGGTGGCTGTGGCTACAATGTAGCTGCCATCACCAGTGTGTGAATGGGTGGATGACTGAATATGTAAAGCGCTTTGGGGTCCTTAGGGACTAGTAAAGCGCTAAATAAATACAGGCCATTTACCATGGTTAGGCTCAGGATATGTCGGCCCGTTTCCACTGGAAATGCCTTTTGGTTAATCTGTCAGCAAGGAATTTGCACTGTTAAATCTTTTTTCTTTTTTTTGCACTACTAAAGTTGTGAAGTTGTAAAGTATTTTGTCTCGCATCAATTATATCGTCAGTTATATCGTTATCGCAACTTTTCAAATATATATTGTGAGAAGTATCTTTGGTCATGTTGCCCTGCCCTAGACTGAGCCATTGGTTTTTGACATTTATGAGCTACAATTTTAGTGTTTTAGCTTTACAACTGATATAAAGCACAGCTGAGTTGAACCCCACCGAACTGTACCCTCAGACAAGATGACTTTCCTGGATCCAGCCATTTGGAGCACTGGCAGCAAGCACAACAATATAATGAAATGATACCAGTTAGTTGCCCTCTCGTCTTTTGTGTCTCTCGTCTCTCTTTTAAACTATATCTTTGTCTCCAAGCTGCATGAGATACGCCTGAACTTCCATCAATGACAGAGGAATGAAGAGTAGGGTCCGTCCCTCATTTCACTGATTGTGTCCTTTTCGTCTTCTTCTTTTTTTAATTTAAAGTCACCTACATTAATCTTGAGGCTTCCCAGACAAACAGAGCGACGCACAGAATCTCAATCACTGATGACCACTCTGTGACTTTCACTCACTGACTCTGACGTTTCGGTCAGATGAAGATTTTCTCAATGCCTTTCTTTTAATGCCGCCGTCCTCCTGCTCTTTGAAGATGCTCCACACCGTGATGATATTAAACGCAGACTGCGATGAGTGCTTTTACCAGCTGCTGTAAAGCTTTTCATGTTGGCCTCCTGTGCTGTCAGATAAAGATGTGAGCGACTCTTCCACAGTGTGCCTGGTTTTGAGAGGTATCTACTTAAAAAGAATGATTTAGAATGAGAGCTTTAATACATTGTTGATAATCTTACACAGTACAGAGCTTCTATTTTAATCTTTAATTTCCACACTCCAAATAGGTGAATGCAAATTCACTCAAATCCCTATGAAAAAAATTCCAATAAAAACATTTGAGCATGAAATGTGACTCCACATCTCCGGTGTAGTCCTAATGTGGTCTTCGCATGTGGGCCATAGCCTGCATCGCTCGCTGCTTTTTGCTAATCAAATGTATTAAAATGTTCAAGTTGCTGGTCTGCTTGTTTTCCTTTGGGTCAGTCTTGATTATTTGCATTGCTTTGATATCGGCTTAGCAGATGTATCGGATTTTCCGGTTTGTTAAAGATTTTATTTTTCAGTTTAAATGTGTCTCCCTCCACTTGTTATGAAAGTTTATCTAGGTAAACTTTCTTGCTTAAGCCATTTTTTTGCTTCCACGTTGGTGTGAGCACAGTGAGAGCCCAAGAATGAAAGGAAGTGTTTTAAACCTAGTGTTTGGTAACTCCACATTATTAATGTTGATGGCAATCACTAAAACTCTTTCCATGTGCTGATCAACTGTCATAACACTGCTTGAAAAAATGTATTTAAATGGTCTGATCTGGTAAGGTTGTGCAGACTTTTTACAGAAAGGTGGCCAATCATGCACAGAGCCAACAGCTAAATGGAAATGACGCTTTATTTCCTCTCTGCCTCAACAATTCCTGTCCTCCAGCTTGTCCTATACTATATACATGTCTTATTTAAGCAGCTGTCTGCCTGTGCCCCCCTCCCCTATCTGTCAAAGTCTGCAGTGATACAGGCTGAAAGACAGCAAAGACAATGAAAGGCACAAAGCTAAATTGGATGACAAAGAGACCGAGAGAAGCAATACTGGGTGCAACAGAGGTAGAATAGTGATGAGATGAAGAGAATGGATTGAATGAGACAAGGGACATATTGGGGATGGAGGCCAGATGATACTGAGCTGTACAGTTAAACACATGAGGCTGATCAATAAGGTGTGCTTGGCCTAAGGGACACGTATACCTCAGGGGATGGAAGGCCCCACTTCCACCACCTTCCCCCTCACCTCACTACATATACATTCACACAGCAACACCATCAGTGTTCTCTTGGGGGTTGAGGCAGTTAACGAATCAGATCCTGACATTTCCCTGCATTTTTTTTTTTTTTTTTTTTTAAACCCACCAGCTAATGAACCTTTGACGAGCGGGACGCTGCTTTGTGTGCTGCTGCTGAACTGAAATGTTATGTCAACTGAGCTCAGTAGAATTTACTAGAATTTACTTCACTGACTTTGGAGCGTACGAGCTCTGTCACAGTAGACTGCACGCGCTTCTCTTTGCAGTATCAAACTTGGTTTTGACAGTTTACGGGAAGGAGATGAGATCATGGAGTGCTGAAGTGCAGTGTTAGATTTTAAGAAACACACACGTGTCATCATTAAACAGTAAAACGTGCTGAACTGCTAAAAAATATCAAACTACTCAAAAATTCAGCAGCTCCCTTTGATTTCAGTTTTTTGCTTCATCCAGGTTTTTCTTAATCCTCCAGGTGGCTGCAGAAAATAAAGGATATTATTTTAAAGCTTTGAACTATGAACTAAAGATGACTGAACTCACTGTGTGTTGTGATTAAAAACGTGTCAGTGGTGCTGCCAAAAGCGCTGTTTCTTTCATAAGAAGTAAAAATTAAAAAGAAATCAGTATTTCATGGGTTAAAACTGGTCAGCACTGGCACAGTACTGATAAAATAGACTGTTCAGGACTTAACTACATGGGAAAATGTGACTCACATTAAAAAATATCTCTAACACCCATTAGTCTGAGGTTTTTTTTACCTCTCTCAGCCCCTGAGCTTGATTCTGTGAAATCACACTCGTATTCAAATGCACATTCCCTGGCAATTATTCTTATTATTTCATTACCTACCTAGTATTTCTCTTTTTTGGTGTGATATTTGGGTGTTTTTGTTGCTGCTGTAGTCCCAGACTGCATTCTTTCCCTTCAGACCTTAATATGTTTCGGCAGTGGTTGCAGATAGCATAGCACTTTCCCGGGTGGATCTTCTACTTTCTTGCACTTGCATTGCTTTGGCTTCAGGCGTTACCTCAGCTGGAGCCAGAAACTTGAAATGATGTGGTTTGGGACCACTGTGGAGCTCCACCACACATGGTGTCCACTGCAGGGCAAAAGATCTCTGCCTCAGTAGGGCCTTCTGTGGCGGTGGTTCCTTCCACTTTTGTGTGGCTCTCCTTTTTTTGTCAGTGAGGTGCTCCTACCTCACGCTTCCACTCCCTGCCTTTCTCCTGGTTAGTATGCAGAACAGAGTGACGTATTGTCTCATTGGGACACTGATAGTGTAAGACTTGTAATATCAAACATTTGTTAATAAATGAATGTCCCAGCTGGGATGAAGCTGGGAGAATAGTGGGTCAATTAAACAAGGGTGTGTCCTTCCTCACTCAGCGGGTGGGGGTGGTTACTGAGTCTCCGTAATGATTTTGTCTAATGAAAGTGGATATTCTTCTTCAGCCTCACAGGAGAACCGGGCACTCGATTAAACTGTGCAACCGCGTGGCTTGAAGGCCGTCACTTTCAGGGCTTTTCTTCTGGTTCTAGAGGAGCCCTAATTGTAGTCGCAGAGCTCGGATAACGGGCTTGACCACAGAGGACTCGCTGCTGCAAAGAAGAAATAATTAAGACATTTGGGAATTGGAGCAGCACTGTAGTTTGACTGTGTGTGCTTACATGCTGATTAGATGTTTTTGTGTGTGCTTCAGCGTGTGTAATTACTGGCCTCTAGTTAAGTGCCAGCCTGTGCATCTGTTACCTGAATCCTTCAAAGCCTACGTATCCAAAGAAGTGGAGACCTGCAGTCTGTCAAAACAAATACTCTTTAAATCTTAATCTTCTCTTTTAGGAGCTGAGCGAGCACATCCACACATCCATGAGGTGTAGGAGAAGACATGAATTTCTGAACTCACCATAGCTGAGCTGTTATCTGTCTCTACTGTAGCTCTGAGGAAATGGCTTTCATGTAAGCAAACTAATGGAAATGAAGATGGAAGTTTAAATCTTTATATTTACCATATAATTCATAATTACATGTGTAGTGCCATACTAATGTCACCGTCTGTGCCTCGTCGGTCTTGGTGATGCATCGAGCTGCTGCTATGAGTCTGGCTCTATATGCCAGCTGGGAGGACAGAGTAATGACTAGTATTTAGACTGCAGTCAGGCTACTGTGCTGATAACTATGTGGGAGAGTCTGTGGAAGTAGACTGTCAATTTGACTCACATATCCACAGTACACACGAAGCTAAGATGAAGTATAGGGGAGATTTAAACAGATAATCCAAATATTTTCTGCCCTGTGAGGGTTTCAGACAAAGAAGAAATAAACGCTGTTTTTCTCTGCGGTGTGCGACTGAACCACATGAACACAGTGAAGTGCTGCTATGCACCTATACGTTTCCTTTCTTCAGTCTTGCAGCTTTGAAATTCCTAATTCACTGTTCACTCTGTACCCAGTTGGTTCTAGGTCAGCCAAACCTCTGCAGTGTGCTTTCCATCTGCTCAGGTTACACTTGTACAATGCACCTTCCTTAGGAATCCAATAGGCATCCTTGTTGATTGCCTAAACCACAACGGTCTCCTTTTAATACAGATGAGTAGTAGCTCTACTCTCAGCTCCTTGTCCTATCTCTAAAGGTGAGTGCAGCACATGGCCACAGCTGAATACAGGAATGTAGAACGCCTTCACTGGCAGTCCTTTCCTCACCACAGACTGGTTCCCACATCGTCTCACAAGTCTCCTAGTAGAGGTGAACAGTATTCCTCAGCCAGGGTGGGAAAAAAAAAAAGGCCCCTCTTTTGTGGAACCAGCTTCCAGTTTGGATTCAGGAGACAGACACTATCTCTACTTTCAAGATTCAGCTTCAAACTTTCCTTTTTGCTGAAGCATATAGTTAGGGCTGGACCAGGTGACCCTGAATCCTCCCTTAGTTATGCTGCAATAGCTGTAGGCTGCTGGGGGATTCCCATGATGCACTGGGTGTTTCTTCTTCAGTCACCTTTCTCACTCAACATGTATTAACAGACCTCTCTGCACTGAATCATATCTGTTATTAACCTCTGTCTCTCTTCCACAGCATGTCTTTCGTCTTCTTTCTTTCTCCGCAACCAGTCGCAGCAGATGGCCCCGCCCCTCCCTGAGCCTGGTTCTGCTGGAGGTTTCTTCCTGTTAAAAGGGAGTTTTTCCTTCCCACTGTCGCCAAAGTGCTTGTTCATAGGGGGTCATATGATTGTTGGGTTTTTCTCTTGTTATCAGGCCTTTGCCAAATGTGATGGCATGCTGAAGAGGTAATCAAACCATCTGATTCAGCTGTGTTGGAGTAGGGATGCATCTAAAAGCTGCAGGATAGTAGCCCTCGACGACTGGGATTGGGCTTTAACAGTAACTGTAACTTGTCAGGGGCCAGTAAGATATCGGTGAATAAAACAGAGAAATATATTTTGCCTGGTATGTTAAATCCACGCTTTTCCACCATGTAACCACATCTGTAATTCTCAACTACTGTTTGCTCTTCCTGTCATATTGAGTGAAACTACCAAGTACTCCAGCAAATCCTGGTTGAGTCATTTGTTTATATTTGGGTCGTACATCACCAGCTGCCAGTATCTTCTCCTTCATAGCCTGGTTGTGCTTGATGGTGTGTTTGTTGCCTGAAGTGGTGTTTTGAGGGAATCTTCCTGCACATTTTACAAAGTTCTGTGCTTTTGTTGGAGCTTGTTGAAGTAGCTCAGTTTATATTAGATACTAAATTATCATTGGAGGCTGACACACAGCTCTTTCACAAACATTTCTGGGCTTGTCATTCTTGTTAGGGCGATTTGGGGTGTGTGTGTGTGTGTGTTCTAGTTTCAGTTAGTGTTTTTATATGTTCATAAAACACTAAGCATATTCATGCTTAAATTTGTGGTGCACTACGCAGCTTATTGCTCATTAAATAACTGCTGTACTGTTAGTGGGCCACTTTTTTTTTTTTTCTTCTTTTTGCTAACTGCAGGCAGCGGGCGGCTCATGGGGGCTAGGAGGGTGTCCATTGTGTTTTTAATGTAGCTGTCCTCCCCCTTTTTATTACAAAAGAAGGGGTGAGAGATGGTCACACAGTGTGAACAAGCCCCACACTACCCCCTCCTGTACTTTCCCAGCCTCCCTTTTCCTGCCACAGGGGGAGGAGGACAAGGACAGAAAATGGGACCACTGATCCGTTTTGATTGCGCCACAACGGTTGGAGTGAGTCATAAATCAAACCCCTGACCTGTCCCAGCTCCTATCGTCCTCCCACATATATGCAACAGCAGCATCTTCTTGTGTTTTCACCCTGGCTTGGTTGGGACTGGTTGTACTGGGAATTGACTGGGTCTGTCATTACGTAAAGATGGATGGGGTGAGGTGCGGTGTGACCCTCCTCCCCCTTCAGGATTAGTTGTTTCAGATGAAAATATTATGGGTTATTCTATGGGTTTTAGCTTGACTGTGAGTTAGACATTATGATGCACACACACCAGCAGCTGTGTAACTGATGCTGTATAATCTCGTTGATCCTTGTAGCAGTGCGTCGGCCTCAGAGCTGTTTGCATTTATGCTAAGGGGTCAACTTGGTCCTTAAAGACGAGCCGACTGCCTGTCACCTTAGTGTTTGATTTTATTTTTGCTCACTTGTCCTGACTTAAGATTTTGAGACAGAACAAGTTGCATTTGGCAAGATGAGGATAAGACTTTGACATGCTGATAATTTAGTTTTCTACATGTTACCTACCAAGCACAGCAGCTGAGGAAGTGATTCTTCGTGCTAATTCTTCATTCTAAAACAGCAAGTGTAACCACAACGAGGAGCGAAAATATGCTAATAATATGCATTTAGCTTCCTCTACTATCTAATTCTTTATTTTTACTTCTAAATATTAGGTACAGGATCTTGGCATGTCTGATTGAAGCAGTAGGAAGTGTTAACACAACACATCCTCATATCAGCTCTTGAACAACAAATGGTTCCATTTTGAGGTAAAATGCATCATTTTCCAATCTTAATGTGTTTACACTGATCTGTAAACACAGGAAAAGACTTAGAGACGTGGGATCCAGACACCATGAAATGTCCTGTAGAGGTAACCACATCGATGCTGTAGACAATGTTAAGCAGACATGATTCACTCTTAGTTTAGTAAGCATACTAAGTTATGAGAGGAAAATAGTATCTGTACCGCATGTCTGGTGACACTTTGCATACACTTTTCTCTTTAAAAATCATGCAGGTATGGCATTTATCACTTTTGTTGCTGATGCAAAGAAAGCAAAGTGCCGGTTCCTGCTTGCATTTCAAGCTCAGGTCATTCAGACTTTGTTTCACTGTGAACGGAGCTTTGGGTAAATTCAGAGCAGGGCTGTAATCCCTTGCCTTCATGTATAATGAGGTGTGTTTTTGTGGAGATTGAGGGGCGGCTGAGCCTTGTGCTGTCTGGAGCATGATGATGAATGAGACGGTTAAGAGTGGAGATGTGACAGCAGTGTGGTTTTCTCAGCCCTGCACACACACACACACACACACACACACACACACACACACACACACACACACCTACACACACACACACACACACCTTTGAGGAAGATTTAGATCCAGTACATTAATTTCCTGACACCTGGTTACTCTCTGAAATCCCCACGGCTGGGTGTGGTTGAGTTTTTCTTTCAAAGCAGATTCTGCTGTGATATTTGAGTTTTATTCCCAATGCTAAAACGATGCTTTTCACAATTTCATATGGCTAGGTCCAAGTTTTCCCACATTTTAAATGGAAAAAGATAAGTAACAGCTGAAATCCTTCTGTTGTTAAATAAATAGCAGCTTTGTATAAATAACCATCTACAGTATGAAATTGTGACTTAAATCACTTAACAGGCCACTAAACAGGAGAGACTGCAGTTGAATACCAGGCAGCAGTGTACTGCTTAGCCTTTGGAGAGAGGGGCGCTAACCGGCTTGTTTCAGATAAAGGCCAAATATAAGATAAATACAGCATTTTAATGAACTTTGAATCATGCAAAGCTGCTCTTTTATTCTATTAGGAATGAGTAGAATAAGTCTGATATTACATATGTAATATCAGACTTATTCTACTCATTTCTGGGTCCTGGTGTCCATGTTTTTGTTCTTGAACTCTCACACAGTATCTTAACAGTTTTAACTTTTAAAATCATTTGAAACTGAGTGTTAAGGGCTCACATGGATTATTTGTACATTTATTGACTTCATAAACTGAAACTTTGGCCATGTTTAAACTGAGCATCTGCCACTGGAAATATGAGACAAGATATGTCATGGCACTTAATGCGTTCAGAGATGTTTCCACAGTTGAACGATGGGTCTAGTTCATCCCAGACTTCAAGCTTCCAACGCCACACGTGCACACACTCTGTTTTGATATAACATAAGTCCTGGAGAAAGATGAAGATGAAAGCACACCTCTGCTTATTTCAAATGAATGGCTTTCAGTTCCTTAGACCTCTTATTTGATGAACGCACAGTGAACAGTCCATTTTTCAGCTCATTACAGAGCTGAAAACACCCACTGAAATGATTTAACATCTACCTAGAGAATTGTACGGACAACCAGAAACTAAACTATGTTCCCATGGGATGAGCAGCACTCCACACCACCACTGTGGCTACCAGAGGAAAAGGTCAGCCTCTTTTCACACACAAATAACTTTACAAGACCTTTTAAAATTTTACCAGCCTTATTGTCTGGCGAGCCAGAAATGATTTAAATCCCTGTTCCTTGTGGCGCCCCTTTAAAATGCATGCTATGGAGTGCAGATTGCTAGTGTGCATTCCCTGTAGGAGGTAAGACTGATGCTAGGAGGGGAATGTTCCCTGTGTAAGCATTTAACTTTGAACACGGACCTGCTTCAGAGATCCAGCACTATTTATGGTTAGGGAATGAAGTCAGAGGATGTAGGCTGGGAAAGAATCTGATGCAGTTGTTCCTACAACATTGCACACTTCAGTGATGCTTTGGGGTGGTGATGGCTTCAGAGAGATCGAAACCTAGCTTGCTACAGAGATGCTGATTTCTACTTGAAGTCCAGTTAACCACAGTCATGTTCTGTGGTTAATGTTTTCTATTTGTTTTCTCTTTCGAGTAGATTTATGTTCATTATGACGTGTGTGTGTGTGTATAGCAATTAAGTTTGCCCTTCTGTGGATGTAATATCCAGACAGATTTTTGATGTGTAGAAACTGAAATATGTTGCAGTCCTACAGCCTAATAAGCACGCTGATATCCGTGTCCTTCAGCAGCTTATTATAAACCTCAGGCATATAAAATAGGACAGAGTGAGAGACAGTGATGCTCTGTCTCTCTGCTTCATGTATGCACATCTACATTTTCAGTTTTTTTTAAAACTGAACTTCTCTTTCCATGATGTGCCTCAGTGCGCAGGCTCTGCTTGACCAGCAAGACTGACTCCAGCCTGCAGCCCGTTCACCAGGGGTGGCCCAAACAGTGAAGGCAAGATCTCCTTCAGGGGTGGTCCTCTGTGGCAGAGCAGGTTTCTGGTTTAGGATTACTCATGGTTTCAAACATTGCCCTTGCTCTTTGGCTGCAGTTATTATTGTGTTACATTAGCTTATGTGACACATTTTGGCCTACATTCTCACACTGCTGCACAGCTAAACTGCACTTCAAGGCATTTTCTGGAGAGATGAACTTGCACAGATACTTAAAAATGCATCCACAAAGACTCACTCACTCATTAACTCTGTCTCTCGCTCATTCTCTCTCTGTGTATATGTATAAACACTCTACCCTCCCCCCATAACATATCCAGAAAACTGGCTACATTTGCATGGTAAGCAGCTCATAAAGGTCCCGTGCCTGCTTGAGCTGCATCACATTCTGCCTGAAGCACTAAACCTGGAATAAAACATCGGCTGATGCTCAATTCTAAGAGGAATCTCAGGCATTTAACAGAGCCCATCATAGGAGGCTGTCTGAGGAAGTCAACAAGATGGTCTTAAGACCGTTTTCAGTGTCGTCAACAGGATTATGCAAGAACATCAATGTTCGATTTCTTGAAACATGGAAACGTTTTTTTCCTGAGGTGGATCATGAGGTTGGTGATTGAGTGCCTTTCTTCTGTCTGTCAACAGTTATGAAACTGGTGGAAGTTGTGGCTCCTGGGCTAATAAATAACACTAATAAATGTCACTTTCTTTAACATTATTAAAATGGAGCACTGGCCCTGGTGGAAGACTGTTTTTTGGGGTGGCTTTTACTTTTGTCTGCTTGTCTTTAAGCAGAATTGTTTAAAAACTACTTGGCTTAATTTAACTGAATCGACAGTTAAGAGCAACATGTCCAAAAATGAAGAATGCCCAGAGGAACAAAGTCACAGCAGCTGAGAAACAAACCTGAGATGACAAAAATAACCACACAAAAACCGCACAAAACCCAGAATGGAACTGATTCTGATTGTGAACTGACGTTTCCCCTTTTCCCTTCTAGAAAAGGAAACGGGGGAAACTTTCACAGAGCATCTATTCTGTGACATGTTTGTTTGTTTGCTGAGGTTTATTCGGTTGAGCCCTCCAGTGAATGCAGCTGTGTTAGCGCTTGTTTGTCGTGGTTATCAACCTGCGTCTCACTCTCTGGAGTGGCTGCAAGCTTCAACAGAATCATGATTTTCATCTCGACTTTGTTGGAGAAGCTCTTGAATTTTTATGCCTTTGCAGTCTGATTAAAAGAGCTCCAGCAGGGCTCCTTAAACTTTTTAAAGGCTTCATTCTCACCTCAGTACGTTATGTAACGAGCCTGGCTCCATAAACAACACACACCTATGTTTCATTAAGGCAACATTATGGAAAAGGGGCATTAGCTGCATGGGACCACAAAGAAGCTCTTTGTGTACCGGTGTGTTTTACACACACAGCATTCAGAGAGGAGCAGACAACACAGCAGTCACACTAACATTTACCCTTCACTCTGCCCTTGTCAGTGCTCAGGCAGGCACCGAAAGGAGTGTGTGTGTGTGTGTGTGTGTGTGGGTCTGTCTAGCCTCTCTAGAAGAGTGCACTATGTGTTTTGCAAAATCCCATCTACAGCCTTGCTTCAAGAAGCCTTTAATATTCCTTAGGTATAACGGCTGACTGCTTCTCAGAAAAAGAGCTGCTTTATGAGGAAAAGAGGATTATGGTGCTGGTTTCTAAAGGAAGGAAGACAGAGGTGTGTGTGTGTGTGTGTGTGTGTGTGTACTTGAATAGCATGTCAATGGGAAATGAATCTTTTGTTTTATAGCAGTAGTTTTTTTTCACCATTGTGTCTTCAGTGGCTATGAGTCCGTCCCAGACCTACAGCAATAGTTGTGTTAAGGGTTCAAAGGTTAAAATCAGCCAAGGGTCTAACATGTGACTGCTTAGGGTTAGGAGGATTAGCCATCTGCCACCCCAACCGGTCGTGGCAGATGGCCCCGCCCCTCCCTGAGCCTGGTTCTGCTGGAGGTTTCTTCCTGTTAAAAGGGAGTTTTTCCTTCCCACTGTCGCCAAAGTCCTTGCTCATAGGGGGTCATGCGATTGTTGGGTTTTCTCTGTATGCATTATTGTAGGGTCTACATTACTGTTGCTGTGATTTGGCGCTGTAGGAATAAAATTGAATTGAATGCTCATTGGCCGTACTTTGTGCGACTGCTGATGCCAAAGGTAGACAAAGAGAAAGTGGTGGCTCTACAGGTGTGTTTACATTCAGTGGGAGGTTATTCCTTTTTGCCTTTTGTTTGAATATATTTGAATGCTGCACTTTGCAATTCATTGTGGAGATGGCACACACTGATGATCCCAGCCTGTACTCCATTGTTGTCTTGGAACAGTGCCATCTTATTCACAAGAATTTAGTTTCAACGGTACAGACATGAGCTGGAGTGCTCTACATGTCGGCATCTGTGGGCTGTATTCCTGCTAGTTTCCTCCCTTCTTTTGTGACACTGTATGCTCATGTAAAGGTTGCTGCCCACTAAGTCCTTAATTTTTCACATCAGTCTTTTTTTGGACTCTACTTGAGTAGCTTGTATTATTTTCTAAATAATGCAGAGCGTAGGAAGAGTAGCACGCACTAGCACGTGTGCTAATGTTTGGGTTACTGCAGCCATACACACCAGTACGTTAGGGGTGTGAGAGAGTTCAGAGACTAAATGTTATCAAAAACTTGAACGACAATGTTACTGAACATGACCCCCAACAGGTACAGTAGTCTTTGTTGTAATAACAGTGGAGAGAAGACAGAGTTGTGGGTAGACAACAGGCAGGAAAACAAGCCTCGGGTGGATTCAAGCGAGCAACAGCCTGCAGTGACCTTACTTTGTGTGGGACGTCTGCTCAGCCCAGACAACATCAGAGATATACTGGCGCCCAGCATCTAAATGATGAAGGAACCTTTTTTAAAAAAAAACAAGCGCGTCCATGCTCACAGGTGTACACACGGGTGATCACACCCACAAACTACACCCTTTTTGGCTCCGACCTCAAAGCACACTGTGTTCTGTTGATCTTACGTGCTGCACAACAATGTTTAATATTTAGTATTTACAGTTATATTCCCATATATCATCATGATGATGTTGTTTATTATGTTGCTCTTTTTCCTTTGCTTGTTTTCTCTTTTTTTCTTTCTCAACAGGTGATCCAGGTGATTGATGTATGTATTTGTTGTCTGTTTTGTTGGTTTTTTGTCCGTTATCACCGTCCCTCTTCCCCGCTGTTTTTCTTTCCCTCTTTCTTTCTCCCTTTTCTTTTCCCCAGGCAAGTCTGTCCTGTGTTCAGCAAGTGAAAATAAAATAAACAATAAAAGCAAAGGTGAATCAAATGGACCAATACGGCAAGGCTGGGATGGTCCATTTGGTAAAGTAAATCCATTGGGCATCTTTCTTCGCCTTTAGACAATAATTCTGATGCAAAAGAGCCAAACGGGACAGGCAAAACAAACAAACAAAAGACAGAATTTGTGTGTGTGAAGGAGAGGGCGACTGGTGAAAAGGTTGACATGCAAGGAGTAAAGATGGTGAAGGTAGATGAATTTAAATACCTGGGCTCACCATCCAAAGCATGGTGCAGGACAGTGCATGAGAGAGGTTCAGAAGAACGTGCAGGCAGGGTGGGTGGAGACGAATGCCAAGGTTGATTTGTAACCAGAGAAAAAGGGAAGGTTTACAAGATGTTAGTGAGACCTGCTATTATGTGTGGTTTGGAGACAAAGCTCAGGATCGCAGCGTGAGGTGGCAGAGTTGAATCTGTTAAGAGTGCAGAGGAAGGATACTGGATATACTGGACGTTGAAGATGGTGCTGCCAGGAAGGAGTCTTGGTGTGACACAGGGATGATCCACTGTGGAGAGCCATAGAGGAAGGAGGAGGATATTTGTTTTAATGAGTGAAGTTAATCAGTGGTTAACCTCCTACTTGGCTCCAGTAAACTGGACTTAATATAAACTTTAGGAGGAGACAAGGTGTCAGCGCGTTTGTGCTGATGTTTGCTATTGTGGTCAATTCTTCCATTCTTCCTTGTACAGCTTATCTAAAATCTCGCATCGGAGCCCATCCTCCCTCCGTCTCTCATAGCAGCCATCTGTCAGTCCGTGGCTTACTGTCTGTATCCCTCTCCCACTACTAATTCTAATAATAGCTTGTTTTTGTGCCATATTGCTACTAGCTATGTTTCTGCTCCATGAGAGCCCAAATATTTGTCTTTCTCATTACTGCATGAAGTTTGAACAACTGACCGACTGCTTTGTTTAGCCAGTCTTCACACACAACAACTTCTGTATCTTTTGATTAGCTGTATTGCTCACACATCTCTGATAGCCAGAGTAATACCTCTCGCTCTGGTTGACTAGCATGTGAATGTTTTGTAGTGACCATTCGACTAAATATGCAGATCAAGGTAGATTATCACACATATTTGCAGTGCTCCAGCACTCTGCTTCTGAATGGTGGTGTGAGCATGTTTAGTGTCTTGTGACATGAAGCAGAGATCTGTTCTTTACTTTAGGCTGGGATAGGCTAATACATTCATGAACCCATTAATAATGTAATCATTTTAACACTGAATTGTCAAGTGATGATGTGGTGCAGCTGTTTGTATCGGCACATAACATGAGACATGAGAACTAAAAGCATCTGGTGATTGGTGTTACTGGACATTGTCATTGTTGCAGCAGCACATTTTTTTATGAGCACGTGACCCTGGATAAATATTCAGTCATCAAAGTTGAGCCGAGTTTCAGAAGCAGACTGTAGATTATCCCAGACTGAAATCGCAGCGCTGTAGAGCAATGGTAAAAATGACCACAGCAGTTTCAACCAAGAATTTAAATAGTTTCAGTGGAGCAGACTCAAATACGACTGCCAAGAACAAATCTTTTACATTTAGCCTTTTATAGTTTAACCTCAGTCTTTGCACATTTACTTGACCCAGCACCGTGTTATAGTCCGTCATGCATTCCTGAAGATTGCACAAATGAGCAATTTAATCCTCTGACTCTCAAATGAGTTATTTTGTGAATGAGTTGCCAGTAGTGCTTGTTCTGGTCTGCAGCAGACTACATGCACATGAACCAGAACCAGCACACAGTGCAAAGTGGAACTGCTGTTGCCCCCTACAGCACAACGTGGTGGAGCCCAGGACAAGATCCTCTCTGGGAAAGGAACTGAGAAATGTTGACAGCTCTCATAGTCACTGAATATGCCAGCGAATAGGCTCTTAGTGGAATCCAAAATAGCACGGGCTACTTGCTTGTTAAAAGTGACTGACCTTTCAAAATAAGAGCAATGAGCAATTAGATTGTTTTGTTTTTTTTTCCATTTCTTTCATTTAGTAAACAAACAAAAAAGCCCCAACAAAGCCAAAATGAGTTACCAATAATATGAGTGTGCTCAGGAGTTTGCATACACTCATCTTTGGCATGAATATCAGGGGCATTTGGGGATTTTAGTCATTTCTTTGAACTGTTCTTTTCTTATTGCCACCTTCTGTTTCTGGGAAACCTGAACACTTGATTTTGCTGCTGTTATATTGGTTTCATTCTCAGCAGTGTGCTTCTGGTGTTCTGTACTGCAAGGCCAAATGGCATTAACAAGCTGAAGGGCTGCGTATATCTGTTCCATCTCCCGTGAATGAAGGAAGAAATGTTGAGCAGGGGGTGTCTGTCACTCGTGCAGCATCAAACAATTGGGCGAGCAGTATAATTCAGGCTGGAACAGAGCGCTTTTTTTTTTTTCCTGTCAAATTTGTTTATTTGTTATGAACCAGAGAAATTCAGCCAAAATGGCCGAATGTTGTTGTTGTTAACTGCTGCAACAAAAGAATAATGTAATATCTAATTTTACCTTAAATATTCCAACTCAGAAACATGTGTGTCCAGGAGCTGCTGCTTTGTCAGTCCTGTTCAGGAAGTTGCCATTCAGGTGTTCACCCACTCTTAGTGTTGTGTTTTCCAGCTGCATATAGGCCAGTTACTGTGGTGCATGGAACCAGTGGGGGTGTGTGGGGGTAACGATAGCTTGTCCTTCCTACTTTTGCTCTCCGTCAGAGGATTTTCTGCATTCTTTCTGATAATGTGTGCATAGTTTTCCTCACCATAATCAGCATGTGAAAACACAGGCTATAATTTGCCTGTGAAGACATTGCCTCATTAAAAAAACAGTGCACGAGTGTCCACACATGCACGCTTTTCTTCTAACTTCCCAGCATATCAGCGCTACACAATGACTGAGTGTGGTTAAAGCTAATATTAAAGTCCAGTGGAGGAGAGACGCACAGGCTGTAGCTTCTCGTGGTTTCTAAAAGTCACACAGTAAACTCATAATTATCTTTCTCTGTCCTCATGTTTCCTCAATGGTTGTCGAGATCGGTTTATTTATGAAAACCTTTTCACAGCAGTCGTTTGAAAAGTTTAAGTACATCCTTACTATTTCATTCCAAATTAAGAGGAAAGTAGCATCTGGATAATGCTAGAAAAGGCCAAACAAGTATGTCTTGTTTGGAAGGGTTGCCAAGACAAAGTCTCTTCTCTCTAAATAAAACATGGAAACAAATCACAGGACTTCTGGAACTCTGTCCTTTGAACAGATGAGACCAAAGTAGACTTCTTTAGCCATAATGCATAGTGCCATACCTGCGGGGGAAGCAGACACAGCCTGTCAGCACAAACATCTCAGCAGAGGGCTGATGATTTGGGTTTATTTTGCAGGCACGGGACCCTGGGCACCTTGCAATCATTGTGATGTCCTCTGTATACCAATGCATTTTACAGGGAAATATGAGGCTATCTTCTGGCTAAAACTTGGCTGAAGTTGGGCCATGCACTGTGACAATGATCCCAACTAATCTACAGCAGTGGCCCTGTCCAGACCTAAATTTGATTTGAAATGCTGATGTTATTGCTGCGCATAAACAAATGTTTGCAAACCTCAATGAACTGAACATTAAAAGGATAGAAAGAAGTGTGGGCCAAAATCACAACACAACAATGTTGGAGACTGACAGTCATGTTAATGATTATGATTTTAAGTTACTGCTGCAGAAGGTGGCTCCACAAACTACTGAATCGAGCGCTCTGATGGGGGGGGGGAGAATATGACTGTATTCAGACTGGAAATAAATTTACAATCTGAAAATGAAAAGAAAAAATGTTTTGTTTTTTTTTCCTTTGGATGTTGTATTGCATCAAAGTGTTCTTAGTATTGGGGTCCTCTAGTGAGAACCTCTTATAACATGTTGTATTGTAGGCTCTGAATCTGTGGGTATGCATTGACCTGCCCGAGTCAAATGTGACCATGAGGCTCTCTGTAGACCTCTGCGAACACTGCAATAAAACAACTCTGCATGTGTCCTTCCGGTGGACTCGAAGCACACTTGAGTAGTAGGAAAGAGTGTAACAGGAAAATGACTTGTATCATACAGCTGCAGACACCTGGACAAGTATAAAAAGTGATTAAAATACGATTTATATAATCCACTTCTGCTATTAGAAAATAGTGAAGGGCAGCAAAGCTATCTCCAACTGGCCCCAGGCCTCTAAAAACACACAGCTTGTTGGCACAATTTGACTGATGGCTCAGAAACCCACTAGGCCCAACAAAGTCTGCAGACACACAATTGTGTGTATAACTATCCCACAGTGTCCTGTGAGCAGGGCCAGAGCTGCTGGGATGGAACAACCTTTATTCACTGAAGGGGTTTCTCTCTGAATAGGTGCTGCCCTGCCCACTGTGGCTCCTGGTGGTAGGGCTGCTCAATTAATCGAATTAATCACGATTACGATCTGGGCTTTCAACGATCATTAAAAATGACTGAGCCGATTATTAGCCCCTCCCTCATTTATCCGCGACACCTTAAAGGCCGGTCTGTGAAAATATTGTCGGGCATAAACCATCCGTGGTGCAAAAAAGGTTGGAGACCGCTGATTAAGAGGACCCGAGGGAAGCTCGGAAAGCTAAGCAGAAGTTATTTGGAGAGGAGAGAGTGACTGCCGTTGGTTGAAAAGAGAGGTAAAAAAAACTTCAGTGGTGTTGCACACTATTTTATATTATTTTTTAAAGTCATTGTTAACCCTTTAAAGCCGGTCAGAGCAGCACGCTCCGTTTTGTGTAACTATTTTTAAATCCCTGTAGAACCTGAACCGTGTAAGCTAGCGCAATAAACCGGAGGAGTTGTACTTACATCTGATGCCATCAGCTTGTCCTCGGTCACGGTTTCCTTCCATAAAAAGCGCTTGCAGGAACAAAAACATAATATTCCAGAAACACGCTTTGCCGATCCGATCAGCTGTTCGTAACACTTCCCACAGTGAAACAGACGTCAGCGCGAACTGTCACATGTCCGCCATTTCCTGCCCGAAACCGGAAGTGACGTCATTTTTGCGGAAATTGTAGTTTTTCTTTTTTACTTGTAGGCCTTAAAAGCCTATACTGGTCATGTTTGACTTTTCTGAATAGTTTCTGGGATGCTTAGAACTCGAATTGCACTGCTGGAAATAGTTTATTTTGATGCACGTGCTGTTTTCTTTGCAAATTTGCATCATAGGATTGTTTTTTTTCGTTTTTCCTGCAGTATATAAAAATTGGTGTATCTCCAAAATAAAACTATGAAGACACTCAAAATAAATTTCCTGTTGTTGTAAACTATTTTTTGCAACTTTTTTGTATTTAAAGTTTTGAGGGATAAGCCTCTTAAATTTCTCCAAGTAGAAATATATGTAAAAAAAACAAAAACGATTTTCAATTTTTTTTTTTTTGTAGTTTATTGCACTTTTTTGCAATCAATGTAGTTACTATGGACTTAATGCATACATATTATTAAAATATGGGCTATAACAGTTGCATAGCAACTTGAAATGCTCCCACAAATGGCACTACAACATGTAAAAATATAATATAAGCTCTGGCGGACTTGGTTCTATAGTAGGTCTTAAAGGGTTAAATAAATATCGTCAAATAATCGAGATCTCAATTTCAGTGAAAATAATCGTGATTATCATTTTTGCCATAATCGAGCAGCCCTACCTGGTGGAACAGAAGTAACAATATGAATGATTTTTATTTATTTTTTTATTATATAGTTCTGGGCCTTGACCCAGAATTTTACTGTTGGCTCTATGTGATAAACACTGAATGTGTCCTGATCTCTCTTCTGTTCTTCTCTCCTCTCTGTTTCTTATTCGTGTCCATCAGCTACAGTTGTGGTCAAAAGTTTACATACACTTGTAAAGAATATAACATAATGGATCTACCGAGTGTCCCGTTATTTCTAAAACTCTGATTTTTCTCTGATAGAGTGATTGGAACAGATACTTCTTTGTCACAAAAAACATTCATGAAGTTTGGTTCTTTAATGACTTTATTATGGGTTAACAGAAAAAAGTGATCACATCTGCTGGGTCAAAAATATACATACAGCAACATGAATTAGCAATTTTGGTGACTTAGAAAGTTGTCAGTGAACTGAGCTTCATAGCATGGCCTCTTAACTTCTTGTGAGTGATTATGAGTGACTACAGCTGGTGACTTCTCTTAGACAGGTTAAATAGGGCTCATTGGATACAAACGCCCACAAATGCTACAATGGGAAAGTCAAAGGAGCTCAGCATGGATCTGAAAAAGCGAATTATTGACTTGAACAAGTCAGGAAAGTCACTTGGGGCCATTTCAAAGCAGCTGCATGTCCCAAGAGCAACAGTGCAAACAATTGTTTGTAAGTATAAAGTGCATGGTACTGTTTCATCACTGCCAAGATCAGGAAGAGAACGCAAGCTATCACCTGCTGCTGAGAGAAAATTGGTCAGGAGGATGAAGAGTCAACCAAGAATCACCAAAAGGCAGATCTGCCAAGAATTAGAAGCTGCTGGAACACAGGTGTCATTGTCCACAGTTAAACGTGTTTTGCATCTCCATGGACTGAGAGGCTGCCGTGCAAGAAGGAAGCCCTTGCTCCAAAAGCGGCACCTTAAGGCTCGACTGAAGTTTGCTGCTGATCACATGGACAAAGATAAGACCTTCTGGAGGAAAGTTCTGTGGTCAGACTAAACAAAAATCGAGCTTTTTGGCCACAATGCCCAGCGATATGTTTGGAGGAGAAAAGGTGAGGCCTTTGACCCCAAGAACACCATGCCTACAATCAAGCATGGTGGTGGGAGTATTATGCTGTGGGGCTGTTTTGCTGCCAATGGAACTGGTGATTTACAGAGAGTAAATGGGATAATGAAGAAGGAGGATTACCTTCACATTCTTCAACATAACCTAAAATCATCAGCATGAAGGTTGGGTCTTGGGCGCAGTTGGGTGTTCCAACAGGACAATGACCCCAAACACACATCAAAAGTGGTAAAGGAATGGCTAAATCAGGCTAGAATAAGGGTTTTAGAATGGCCTTCTCAAAGTCCTGACTTAAACCCCATTGAAAATGTGGACAATGCTGAAGAAACAAGTCCATGTCAGAAAGCCATCAAATTTAACTGAACTGCACCAATTCTGTCAAGAGGAGTGGTCAAAGATTCAACCAGAAGCTTGTGGATGGCTACCAAAAGCGCCTAATTGAAGTCAAAATGGCTAAGGGACATGTAACCAAATATTAGCACTGCTGTATGTATATTTTTGACCCAGCAGATGTGATCACTTTTTTCTGTTAACCCATAATAAAGTCATTAAAGAACCAAATTTCATGAATGTTTTTTGTGACAAAGAAGTATCTGTTCCAATCACCCTATCAGAGAAAAATCAGTTTTAGAAATAACGGGACACTCGGTAGAGCCATTATATTATATTCTTTACAAGTGTATGTAAACTTTTGACCACAACTGTATATAACGCTCCTCAGAGGCTGACTTATGAATCGATGGCTCTGCTTCTGTCTAATCACAGTCTGACCTGGTCTGTGTATCTTAACTCAGACTCCAGAGGAGTTAAACACAGCGTTCAAAACTCAGGGTCAGTGTGTTTCCATGGCAATAATGGCGTGATGTTGCGTCTCTGCCCTCGTGGGGTGGAGTCTCCCACTGGAAAGCTGCCATCCACCGTGTAAACACACACCGTCCACTTTATGCTTTACCTAACCCACTGTGATGCAGAGAACACACACACACACACACACACACACACACACACACACACACACACACACACACACACACAGTGCTGGTAAACAGTTCAGAAAGCTACTTGAATATATTAACAGTAATGTCATGCAAAGGCAAGACAACGGTTTGTCCTTTAATCACAGGCCTCAATGGTCCTTCGATTGGATATATCCGTTGTGATGCCGCCTCCTCAGTGAGTCTTCAGGCTGTATGTTGACCTTTCTGGACTGCAGTTTGGTAGTTCTTCTGTTCTGCAGCCTCAGTGAGTTCAGTGGCACATGAACTGGTTCTGGTTGGTTTGGCCTTCTGCTAGCAGTTTGCTGACTAGTATCAACAAAACTTTCAAAGTAAGATTAAGAGGATTATTTGTAGTAAACTGATGAAAATTTATGCTGTTCTTTCAGACAGTAAATAAATAAAACTTTTTTAAAATGAGCTAAAATAAATGTGGGGGAAAATTGGGAATTGTACAAAGAACAGTTGATCTCATCTCTAACATATTGGCAAAATTACTGCTTGGTTCATGAAATGTGTGCAGTTGCCAATATTGTTCTTAACACTGTTCAATTTTCTTTGAATAAGAATAATTCTAAATACTGCCATGCCCCAGTTTCTGTGAACAAGGAAACATTTTTACCTCAAGGTGAAGTGGTGACGATATTGTAAGAGAGACTCCTGCACAGCCGGACTGAAGTCAATGATGTCACAAAAGGACTTTTCCAAAGTTTTTTCACCAGTGTGAATAAACTTTGGAAGAGTTTAAGGCTACTAATGCGTTTTCATTTGAAAACACATCGTTTTCTCTCCATTTTGGCCTCCCGTCCACACTGAGACGGCGTTTTCGCTCTAGAAAACGCATACATTTGAAAACGGTGCTTTGGCATTGCAGTGTGGACAGCGAAAACAGACTTTTTGAAAACAATGACACATTTTAGTCATATGATGCAGTCATGTGACCAATTAAACTAAGACAGCGGAGGGCATTATACAGCAGTTGTTTTGTTTGCTCTCAATTTTGACAGCCCTAAAAAAGATTAATATCAGTCTGTACGTGCTCCTTTTCTTCAAATACTTTCATTCTCACTCGCTTTTGCTACTTTGTACTTTTGTGTTACTCGCAGCAACAACTCCACCTCATTGTTAGTCCATTTAAAAACTTTGCTTTTCCTCGACATTTTGCTGCGACGTTTCAAAGAACCAGACACTAAATAAACAGCAAGGAGGCAGGTCTTGTGTTTCACGCATGTGCAGTACTGGAACGTGAGCGTTTTCGACCGTTTTAATGTGGACGCACAACTCTGTGAAAACAACTGAAAATGCTGGTGTAGACGAAAACGCCACTTTCAAATCTATCCGGGTTAGTGTGGGCGTAGTCTAAAAAGATAAAGGTGATGCTCAGGCTAAAATACCAGAGGTGCTGAATATCGCTTTTAGTTGGTATTTTATGTTTGTAAATGTAATTTCATATCTTTATGCATTGATTTGTAATTCTCAGCATTTGTTTTTTTGCGTGGGGGTTGCTTTGTTTTTGGAGGAGGGGGGGACCGGTATAAAGAAAACACTGAATCAAACTTGTGAATGAAATTTTTGTCTGCACAGATTTTTTTTTTCTTTTTTTATATATGCAAATACTTGTGTGTATTCACCGTTTGTGAATGAGCCTCGGTGTGAGGATGGACACAAACAGATGGAACGTGCATCAAGGTTGTATTCACAGTGCATTTTCTTCTCTGTGGCAGATCATACCTCATCCTCTGAACTTTTTATGTGTCTCTAGGTTTTAGTTTATTGTAGATGATAACACTCCCACCTCGCCAACACTAAGAACTGAGTGGAAGGCATAAGATATGACTTACCCTGAAACATAATAGCTTGGATTTCATTCAGAAGTCGTGGCCTTGCAGCGCCGTAGATACTCTGTGGTGTGTCTACTGTCAGCCGCACCTGTTTGCTGCATCTGATCCAGATACGATCCAGATAAACCGACCCTCTTTTATAGCTTCCTGTCTGGCAGCTGTTGCTGTTTGTTTATGATAGCCCTCATGGCTCGCTACTTGCTCTCATTTAACATTTAATTCCACCACAGTCGGGCACTTCGTCACACAGCTTAAAGTCATGCCATGCTTTTCTAGTCCCTAAGGACCCCAAAGCGCTTTACACAACCAGTCATTCACACATCCACACACTGGTGATGGCAGCTACATTGTAGCCACAGCCACCCTGGGGCGCACTGACAGAGGCGAGGCTGCCGGACACTGGCGCCACCGGGCCCTCTGACCACCACCAGTAGGCAACGGGTGAAGTGTCTTGCCCAAGGACACAACGACCGAGACTGTCCAAGCCGGGGCTCGAACCGGCAACCTTCCGATTACTTCTGGAAAGACCTTTTTCTTTTAATGATGAGAAACAGTCAATATAACTGCAGTAAGGAGAGTAAGGGTGATCGTGGCTCAAGAGTTGGGTGTTCGTCTTGTAATCGGAAGGTTGCCGGTTCGAACCCCAGCTCAGACAGTCTTGGTCGTTGTTTCCTTGGGCAAGACACTTCACCTACCACCTACTGGTGATGGCCAGAGGGGCCAATGGCGCTGGGGGGCAGCCTCACTTCTGTCAGTCTGCCCCCCAGGGACTGACACTGTAGCTGCCTCCACCAGTGTGTGAATGTGAGAGTGAATGACTAGTGATATTAAAGCGCTTTGACGGGTCCCGAAAAGCGCTATAAAAATGCAATTTATTATTATTATTATTATTATTATTATTATTATTATTATTATTATTAGTTTTAAAACTAGGTTTTTGTTATTGAACTTTCACATTATTTTGTTGTCTGTTAACTTGAAGGGATGCTAACCAACAGAAGGCAGAGCCTAAAAGATATTTAGATCTTTAAGTTGTAGTTTTTGGAAGAAGATGTACTTAATGGATGGTGAGCCCAAGATAGCGTACGCATCTTTAAATCTGCCAAACTGAAAAAGCTGAGAACAAGCGTTTTGTGTCTGACATACAGAGAGGCTGATTTATCGTGAGGAAACAGGAACACATGTCCATGTGCTTGGTCAAAGTCATCGAGGGCCACCCAAACACAGAGGTGATCCTTAAGACCCGATCCTTTCCTGTGCCAGGCTCATCCTCTGTCACCCTAAAGTGATTTCCTCAGGGTTATAAAGTTTAACAGCCATGGGAACTTCCTGTACGGAGGCAGTGAGAAGTGACTGCCCTTGTCTGACAACTGAAACGTGTCCAGGAAAGCTCACCGTTATGGCACTGAGGAACTTCATCCCTTAAATAGTCCTGACCCAGAAACCTATGAACTTTTATGTCTTCATTTCTGGAAAGATGTTTCCTTCCGGAAGAAAGCACGGGCCAACGATTTCCCTCCTCCTCATTTCCCTTTTCATTCCTGCTCCCCATGAAGTTAATCACCAGTTAAAATACGTTCTTTAAGATGGGTGGCAATTATTGAGGGTTTCTCTATAAATAACTATTTGGAAATCCATTATGTCAAATAGAAGTTAAGGAAAGACTGTTTTTGGCTTTAGGTAAACATATTGTTCTGTGACTGTAGGCATGTTGTTGGCACCTCACCTCAGGTAATCCATTGGAGCATGTGATCTAATTAGACTTTGGAGCAAATTTCTGCATAAATTTGCATATTAATGGTGGGTTTTAAGAAAAAATGCTCCTTCTCTTGGATATTTGAGCTTTGCTTTGTGTGTCATTATTACTAAGAATGCAGAACATGAAGCTGGTTCATCGAATAGCTACATTTCTTATTTGCATTGTTGTCTCAATATACAATCAACAAAACACATCCAAGGAAAAAGTAGAGTAGAGGTAAAGTAAAGACTACTACGAGTAACGAGTTTATTTCCCAATCCTTCCTGAAGGAAACACAAAGATTTGGCAGCTGCAGAAACTTCAGGGTCCATTTCTTGTAAATTCAAATGTAAACTTAATACGCTGCCACTTTGATCGGTCCAGCTCATACTCCAATGGGATATGGTATATACTCTGTCTATTGGAAACAAAAGAAGACTGCAGAGGCGAGCAGCAGCTTCTCAGATTTGATTATTGATTAACCATTTGAAGTTCCAAGTCGATGTATTTCTTGTGTTTGTATAAATCCTAGTTTTCTTCCACTTTATTATGCAAAACAGGCGATTCTGTGCCGGTTTTCACATCAAACTCTTCCATGATTGCATTTTCTGAAAATGAGGAATGATGTCCAACAGCTGCACTCACTGTAAAGTGAATGTTAGCTTTAATAATCATACTGTTTGCAATGCTGGACAAAGGAAGTTTCATGATCAGGCCTACTTGTGGTTTAAAACAAACAAACATAAATAAATATATATGTATGTATCCATCCATCCTCTTCCACTTATGTAATTCAGGGTTGCGAGGGGGCTGGCGCCTGTCCCAGCTGCCGTAGGGGAAGAGGTGGGGTACAGCCTGGACAGGTCACCAGCCTGTCACAGGGTTTGTCCACACTCATGGACAAATTAAAATCACCAATCAATGTAACCCCGCTAACTACATGTCTTTGGGTCATGGGAGGAAGCATAGAGATCCCACACAGACGCACGGAGAACATGCAAACTCCCCGGATGGTGGATTGGAACACTGGACCTTCTTGCTGTGAGGCGTAGGTGTATTAATGTTGTTTATACCACTCGTGTAGCAAAGCAGTAACACTGGTGACCTAGTGAAACAAAGAAGAGGAGGATGTTGGACAGCCAACGTGTGTCAGCTCTCACAGACTTCAAACCAGGGGTGTCAAACATAAGGCTAGGGGCCAGAATCGGCACGGCAAACACTCCAATCTGGCCCAGCGGGCTGCTTTTAGACAATGGCATAAATTGGGACTTTAAAATGTGTGAAAATGCAGTTTAACAAAAAATGTTTTTTTTTTTTTAAAAAGAAAAGAAAACAAAGAACTGCTGTGGCGTTTCACACTTCAACAAGTAAATGAAATGATTTAATTGAGAAATGGTTTACAGCCGGTAACTGGTCGCACAAGAGACATTTTCTATGGATTAACCCAAAAGTTGTGTTGTGTAATGTGAGATGCAGTGTAAATGTGTAATCAAGCTTTACAGTCAGTCCCGCCCACTTAAGATCAAAGTGGCCTTTATGTGGTCACGATGTAAATGAGTTTGTTACTTTAAAGCATCCTTTGTAAATGCTGTTTGTTGGTGTAGAGATTTTTGGAGTGAGTGTTTGTTTTGTTTAAAGCGTAGTAGGAAGAAGTTCTCATTATAGGCATGTGTTTGTGCTCCTGCTTGGTTGTGTTTATTCTCTAAATCATGTCACTAATTAGAAACTTGCTTTATTTCCCTCCCCCTTGTTCTGTGAATGAATGGGTCATTATGGATGGTCGCTGTAATTAATGGTCACCTCATCCTCTAGCTTCACTCCCCTCTTGCCCCCTCTCATTCTTTCTCTGGCTTATTATCATTAGTCACATTCCATCAGTTCTCAGTGAGCACTGAGGCTTGTCTGCACTCGTTTCTGGTCTTTTTTTCTCTCGTTGTATCCCCTTCCTCTTTTCCTCACCCCCTTCCTCGCAATTTTACGATTGTCCTTCTGTAGCCCTGAGCCAGCTTTTTCACTTCAGATATACTCTGTGCCCTGCTCTGCTGTTGCTCTCATCCGTCTCCTTCAGAATAACTGAGTATAACAGGATAACTGAGTTGAGAATGAATGAAAAGATGGACTCGGTGAAGCAGATGATGGCTCAGTTTAATGCTCTGTGGTGCTGTGGAGTCTGGCAGGCGTGGTTTGTGCTACAGGGAATCTCTCCTGCTGGTCCCATTCATCTGCTTCAGCACCCACTACTATCATGACCTTAACAATATATTAGTACATTTACCTTACTATTTATTTTTTTTGCACATTTACACTAAATCTGTCCCTTTTGCTTGCGCTGTCTTTGGACGCTCATCATATTCAGTGTAGTCATGGTCTCTTAGCTCTGTGGGAAGCTGCTTGTTTGGAGCCATTTGTGGTTTATGGATCCCCACTGACACTGCAATGATTCAACACTACTACACTGCAGAACAGTCTACTCAGACAATTTGCATATGAACCAAACTATTATAGTGAACTGAAATAAAACCTAAAAACTAAGCGTGGAAGAAGTTTTTTAGTAAACTAAAATATAATAAAAGCATAACATACAGGAAATGGCTTCAGTTCTACTGTTTGGGGAAATCTGTCATAAAAGCCATAATTGGGCTCATCTCCACAAAGTCTGCTTTGGTACTTGTGTGTTTTATGTTGGGGTTTCTTTTGTTTTTGTTAATAGTTTTGTACAGTAGACAGGAAGTACTGGGACGACTTGTTGGTGAACTTTCTGAATGGTGAATGGACTGGTTCTTAAGTTGCACTTTTCTGATCTACCTGAGCACTCAAAGCACTTTTAATTAGACACTAGTGAGATAGCCATTGACCTACTGGTCTTAGTTCCAGTGTAGCGAGGCTTTAATGATGGGGTCATTGTATTAGTGTATATTCTGGGTGTAAAGCTTAAAGTGTCTTTTTCTAGCTTTATTGTATTTCCAAATGTCTTTGGGTGCCTGCATCTTTCATAACTGCTGGAAAAGTGCATATTTTATTGCTACTGAGTGAGGAGACTAGAACAAGACTGGAGTCCATTACATAAAAGAACATTTAGATAAAAGCAATTACAGGCACATATTTCTTCGCTCTTACATCTGGCGGATGCCCAAGGCGTGCTGAAGTTAGAAGGCTTCCACTCCGAGTCCAAATGTAGGGGAATTGAATCAGGAATCCATTTTCTAGTTCTCAGGTGTCTGAAACTTTGAAGTTGAGTCTGATTGGATTATTTGATGCAGGAATGGGAAACCTTTTCTACATTTCTGTAAGTGTCACAGTGGTCCAGTTTAGTGTGCTTTTGGCTTTTTGTTTTGCAGCTTTGTGAAAATAGTAGATTGCTAACTGGGGCCTGCAAAGTCGAAGGGTTAGAGAACACATCCCTTAATTCTAGCGCTGTTACAGTAATGTTAGTTTAACTTGGTAATCCTGGAAAAAGAAAGCCACTCTATATTTTTTGGAAAAATTCTTTTATAAATGAATGTGCCAGTCATTTCTGCCTCTGCTCTGTTAGGCTCGTAACTGCTTCCCAAGTATAATCCTCACAGGGAACTTTTCCACCAGGGAGCTGCAGCTTTATAAATAAGATATAAACACTAGCTTCCCCCACCCTCAGGGGTCAAAGGAGCCTGTGTTTAGGTTTATATGTGATCATTCCCAGCTCAGTCACCAAATGAATCTGCGTGCTTGACCTCATTGGCTGTGCAGGAAGATGCATGTTGTTGGATGGAAAAATCAGAAACATTTGGATGAGAATTGACATTTGGTAACATGTGTATATAATGTGTGATATAAAGTATCCATTATGATGATGATGATAATAATAATGCTATTATTGTTATTATTATTATTAGTATTAATAATAATAATAACAACAGCAATGATAATGATGATACTGTCCTTGGCCTCTTACCAGACCTTTACCCTCATTCCCATATATAGGAGATTTCCACCAACAAAGCAAGCTTTCTAATGCTCTTAATCTGGCAGGGGAAAAGGTGTGTGTGTGTGTGTGTGTGTGTGTGTGTGTGTGTGTGTGTGTGTGCACGTACACTGGTTGAAGTTCAGCCTCTTCAGTGGCATGAATAGCGTCTTTTTCCCAATCTCCCTTTTGGATAAGCCTGAACTCGTAAGAGATAAATCTGTGCCAGCAGTGGAGTGCGGGCAGGCTGTGGAGGAGGAGAGGTAATGAGCAGCCATATACTGTATGAAGAAGAAAGTCGAGCTTTCAATGTCATTTAACAATTATAACTGAGTAAACGCTGTAGACTTGAGGTAGAAATGAGGGTTTGTGGTGTATAAACAGTCCATGCAGTCCTGTTTTACCTCCTACCAACTTGTTTTTCTGGCAGAGACTTGGAAGGTTTTGTACCTTGTATCCTAGCAATAAGAGAGGATTGAGTACTGGGAAAGTGTGTGACACTGAGAACCACTCTTGGACTGGCATCACTTGACTTGGCCCCTACTGCAAGGTTTTTATGTAGTTTTTTCTGATTTTGGTTTTATTTTAAACACACAAAAACGGATGTAGTCTGTCAGATACGGGTCTGACTGGAATTTCAATGAAAATGAGCTTCCCACAGCATTCTTTGGACTGTGGTGGTACTCAAAAATACTAGGTGCTGGAGCCCTAGAGGCAAACACACATGCTTCATTGGCCTGCATTAATATCCTTTTAGATGTGTCGTCGCTCCGCTTGTCTCACTGTCTAAGAATAGAGAATAATGATATATCTTCTGTTTGCTTTGTGTTGCAGGTTGTATCCAGAACTATGTGTGTTTAAACCCAAGCTGCTGGGAGGTCAAGAGGTGAGATGCCTCTATAAAACACCACTGGAAACAAATGGTGAGAAGCTGATGTGTCCTATGGTTTATTTCTAGTAGTCCTTCTGTTTGAAATAATCAAACTTAATGAGATGGTCATAAAGTCCAAAAATAGACACAGTGTCTTCTTATGTAACAGTGAGTTTTATGAGTTGCCCTTACATGGGGGAATGAACAGGTTTCCATACAAACAAGGCTTACATACAGCAGCATTTAATATAGGTTAGAATTAGTAGTTAGGACTACTAACTAGACTAATACAATTACATGTGTAGTCTTGACACATATACAGTGAACTGTATAAACTGGACAGTGGTTCTTCAGCCGACATATCCTCAGCATAACCATGTTTAATATCCACAAAACTCAAGAGGTTACACACACACACACAATACAGTAATATTATGTTGAAGCACAGTGCGTATCACTCCGCGAGGCTGCCTACGAGAGCCGTAATGCCGTAATGCTCCCACAATCCATCAGCTTCGTAGCTTACGAAAGTCGTAATAAAACATTTTTTTGACAGATTTTCGAGCGCCGTGCACCACATAAAATCGTTTCGAGGTCAGTAAACACAACCAGAGTTCATACATGAGGGGCACTGTCGATTTTCCAGAAAATCAAAGGATTGATTTTAAGTGGGCGTGTCTGTGAAGGTTCTCAGTCATCCAGGTCATCGTAGTCAAAGGAGCTTGCACTGAAAAGCGTCTGGACTTCTTTAAGTTGCTTGAAGATGTTTCACCTCTCATCCGAGAAGCTTCTTTAGTTCTAAGGTCAAATGGCGAAGAGTCCCAGATTTAAACCTAGTGGGAGTTTCCCCCCAAAGAGGGGAAAAAAAGACCCCTGATGATCCTCTAATCGCCTGAGCCTAGGTGTGAAAACGTCAAGACTCTAGAACAGCATCTAAACAACTCCTCAGTTTATGATTCAACAATCATGAATGCAAGAAAGTGACTGTGCAAAAATGGCATTCGTGGGAGAGATCCAAGACACGCAAAGTCTCATCTCATGTTTTCCAGAAATATCTTGACGATCACCCAAGTGTTTTGGGAAATATTCTGTGGCCTGACAAGACAGAAGCATTCCATAAAAACAACATCATATGAGCAGTCAAACGGGGGCCTGTCAGTTTGACTTGGTGTAATTGGAACCATGAATCTCTCTACCAGAAAATCCTGAAGGAAAATGCCCGGCCATAAGTTTGTGGCTGAAGCTCAGGCTCACTTAATTGTGCACCAGGACAAGAGGAAGACCAGTAGCAGGGCACCTCTGAATGGCTGTGAACTGGCATAGTCCAGACTGAAATCTGATTGAAGTGTGTTCGCATGACCTCAGACAGGCTGTTGATGCTCTCAAGCCCTCCAGTGAAGTTAAAACAATCCTGCAGTTTAAAGGGGGCCAGACTTGCTTCAAAGATGCGAAAGACTCGTTGCAAATGATCACAAATTCTTGATTGCAAGTTTTGGCGTCAAGGGTGGCACAAGAATTATTAGATTTAGATTTCATCTACACTATGTGCTCTGAAGCAGCCTTTTGTGTTTGTTTGTTTTTCCCCGTTGTTTCATTTCATGTCCTGCCTCAGTCATTTTGAGACAGAAGTTAAATGATGTTAGTGGACAAAACTGATGTTGATCACTGCTCCTCCTCCGTGATCACACAGGTGATACAAGAGAGCAAGCTTTGCCTGTTTCGACTATAGCATATCTATAATTTCTCTTGGCTGTGTCATGTCAACGTTAATAACACAATTACCTGAAAATAAAAGGAGTCAATGACCCCATTAGGAGGACAGAGAAATAGTCTTGCATTAGCTAGTTATGAACTAGTTATAGAAAAATTTTTTTTAGTCTTATTGACCATTTAAAGCACTTCAGAAACGAGCCATATTTAAGCATACATTCATAGAGTGCTTTATTCGCCATACTTTAGTTTATCTGACGTCCGTTTTCAGTTTAGAGTTATCAGTTAGCCTAACACATATGTAACCTAACAGACCACAGACCTTGGGTTGGGGGAGGAACCTGTAGTACCTGTAGGAAACCAACGCAGGCAGAGAGGGAACTCTCCACAAAAAGGGCCCACTTTGGGTTTGAACCAAGAAGATTCTTGGGAGACGGTGCTGATTGGTTCATCGCTATGCTAATTTCAATTCAATTCAGTTTTATTTCTACAGCGCCAAATCACAACAACAGTCGCCTCAAGGTGCTTTATATTGTAAGGTAGACCCCACAATAATACATTCAGAGAAAAACCCAACAATCATATGACCCCCTATGAGCAGCACTTTGGCAACAGTGGGAAGGAAAAACTCCCTTTTAACAGGAAGAAACATCTGGCAGAACCAGGCTCAGGGAGGGGCGGGGCCATCTGCTGCGACTGGTTAGGGAGAGAGGAGGAAGACAGGATGAAGACATGCTGTGGAAGAGAGACAGAGATTAATAACAAGTATGATTCAGTGCAGAGAGGTCTATTAATACATAGTGAGTGAGAAAGATGACTGAAGAAGAAATACTCAATGCATCATGGGAATCCCCCAGCAGCCTACAGCTATTGCAGCATAACTAAGGGAGGATTCAGGGTCACCTGGTCCAGCCCTAACTATATGCTTTAGCAAAAAGGAAAGTTTGAAGCCTAATCTTAAAAGTAGAGATAGTGTCTGTCTCCTGAATCCAAACTGGAAGCTGGTTCCACAGAAGAGGGGCCTGAAAACTGAAGGCTCTGCCTCCCATTCTACTTTGCTAACATTGGTTTATGCTGTAACTGTTACAGCAGCCATAATATACAAGTATAAGTAAATATATTTCTCAAGGACAAGAAAGTCTTACCAGATGTTGGTAACCACACGTCCAATCCACACATGCAAAGACATCAAACCATAGGTGTCCATAAATTATGTGTAATTATGAGAAATGACACAGGGGAAAACGTACTGGATGACTCTTCTGGTAATTCTTTTCACTCTTCGGTTTGAAATTTTACGGGGAGCACCTGGTCGCGGCCGGCTTCTCCGGATTATGGCCTCAACAATGCTCACTGGTACCTTCAGCAGTTTAGAAATTCTTCTGTAACAAATCCCATCAGTATGTTTTACAAGAATAAGGTTGCAAAGGTCTTGAGAGAGCTCATCATGAGATGTTTTATAATTGGGCTCCACTACAGTAGCTTTGCATGATTCACAATTCAAAAATGATCTTTATCTATGTTGGTCTTGAGTCTTTGAGCTCATCTGCCTAAAGATGTTTTTCACTGTCATGTTGAGAAAACTTTTTTCTGATTTGTTGTCCTTTGCAAATAAAGGACAACTAGAGCATAGCCAGCCCTTTTATTTACATCGTACAGACTCAAGAGTAGAAGTGTTTAGAGGAGGATTACTTGTTCGTATGCTCACCTCATTATTTTGGTCATGATTAATATTAATATATAGTGGGGCAAAAAAGTATTTAGTCAGCCACCGATTGTGCAAGTTCCCCCACTTAAAATGATGACAGAGGTCAGTAATTTGCACCAGAGGTACACTTCAACTGTGAGAGACAGAATGTGGAAAAAAAATCCATGAATCCACATGGTAGGATTTGTAAAGAATTTATTCGTAAATCAGGGTGGAAAATAAGTATTTGGTCACCTCAAACAAGGAAAATCTCTGGCTCTCACAGACCTGTAACGTCTTCTGTAAGAAGCTTTTCTGTCCCCCACTCGTTACCTGTATGAATGGCACCTGTTTGAACTCATCATCTGTATAAAAGACACCTGTCCACAGCCTCAAACAGTCAGACTCCAAACTCCGCCATGGCCAAGACCAAAGAGCTTTCGAAGGACACCAGGAAAAGTATTGTAGACCTGCACCAGACTGGGAAGAGTGAATCTACAATAGGCAAGCAGCTTGGTGTGAAAAAATCAACTGTGGGAGCAATCATCAGAAAATGGAAGACATACAAGACCACTGATAATCTCCCTCGATCTGGGGCTCCACGCAAGATCTCATCCCGTGGGGTCAAAATGATCATGAGAACGGTGAGCAAAGATCCCAGAACCACACGGGGGGACCTGGTGAATGACCTGCAGAGAGCTGGGACCAAAGTAACAAAGGTCACCATCAGTAACACACTACAACGGCAGGGAATCAAATCCCGCAGTGCCAGACGTGTTCCGCTGCTGAAGCCAGTGCATGTCCAGGCCCGTCTGAAGTTTGCCAGAGAGCACATGGATGATACAGCAGAGGATTGGGAGAATGTCATGTGGTCAGATGAAACCAAAGTAGAACTTTTTGGTATAAACTCAACTCGTCGTGTTTGGAGGAAGAAGAATACTGAGTTGCATCCCAAGAACACCATACCTACTGTGAAGCATGGGGGTGGAAACATCATGCTATGGGGCTGTTTTTCTGCCAAGGGGACAGGACGACTGATCCGTGTTAAGGACAGAATGAATGGGGCCATGTATCGTGAGATTTTGAGCCAAAACCTCCTTCCATCAGTGAGAACTTTGAAGATGAAACGAGGCTGGGTCTTCCAACATGACAATGATCCAAAATGAGGAATGGGCCAAAATACCAGCTACTGTGTGTGCAAACCTGGTAAAGACCTATAGTAAACGTTTGACCTCTGTTATTGCCAACAAAGGTTATGTTACAAAGTATTGAGTTGTATTTTTGTTATTGACCAAATACTTATTTTCCACCCTGATTTACGAATAAATTCTTTACAAATCCTACCATGTGGATTCATGGATTTTTTTTTTTCACATTCTGTCTCTCACAGTTGAAGTGTACCTCTGGTGCAAATTACTGACCTCTGTCATCATTTTAGGTGGGGGAACTTGCACAATCGGTGGCTGACTAAATACTTTTTTGCCCCACTGTATATACCGCTAAACATTAAAGTTCAGTAAGGTCTTGTGTTTCAAATCATAATTGTGTTGTCAAAAAGAGATTAAAAATAGATGGGTGGATGGTTTCTAAAGTAAGTTCTGTTATGTGTGAATCCATGATATAACTTCTGTGTCTGGAAAATTCTTTGACATCCTGTGTTTTGTTCTTTCCCTCAGCTCTGCCGCCATGCCTCTGGGGATGGTGCGTCTTTCATTTTCAGCAGTCAAAACGCTGCTTTCTCTCCTGCTGCTGGCCACTGGCTGTCCCTTAATTTTATTTCCTATAGGCACTGTCCAAGGATCAGACTCATTCCCATCCAATTTTTATCCTACGTTTATCCGAAATGACACTCTGTTTGAGCACCTGGCCCTGCATCCTGACCACAACGTGGGTCGGGTCTACGTCGGGGCCCGAAATCGCCTGTTCCAGTTGGATCCCTTCCTCCAACCTGAGCTACAGGATGACACAGGCCCCGTTACAGACAGCCGGGATTGCTTACCTCCTGTAACTGAGACCAACTGTCCTCAGGCCCGAGAAACTAGCAACCACAACAAGCTCTTGTTGGTCAATCCTTACTCTATGGAACTTATAACCTGCGGTAGTGTCAACCAAGGAATTTGCCAGAAGCGTAGCCTGGATTCTGTGGATCAAGTGCTTTTTTCCACAGAGAGGCCGGTTGATACTCAGTACGTAGCGGCTAATCACCCTAATGTTAGTACTGTTGGGCTTGTGGTTCGCTCTCATCCTGACAAGCAGCCTGTTTTGTTTGTGGGTCGGGGTTACACCAGCAGCCATCCGCCTATTTCCACGCGAAACCTTGCCCAGGATCCCATCTTTTCCTACGAAGAGACTGCCAAGTTGGCCGTGGCTGGCCGCCTCTCAGAGTATGATCATAATTTTGTTGCCTCGTTCGCCCACCGTCAGCACGTGTACTTCCTTTTCTACAGAAGGGACCTAAAGTCGCCATCGCGCGAGTACCGTACCTACATCTCTCGCGTGTGTTTGGATGATCAGGCCTATTACTCCTATGTGGAAGTACCGCTGACATGTCGTTCAAGGACGGGTAAAATTTACAATCTCTTGCAAGCTGTCCAGCTGGGCGTGTCCAAAGAAGACGTAGGGGGCCGGGGTTCAGAGACTCTAGTTGGTGTTTTCTCCACTCGTTTGGCTTCAACTCGGCCCAGTGAGGAGTCGGCTCTTTGCGTGTTTAACCTTGAAGATGTAGACCGCAGGATCAACTCCACCAGAGACTTTTGCTATACACAGATGGGTAAAGAAGCAGGAGTGGAGGCAGCCTACATTGAATATGACGTCAAATCCAACTGTGCCAATCTGCCAGAGGTGAGCTCACCTGTTGAATCAGCTGGTTTTTGTTCAGCTACTTAATGTCGTATGGTTTTATTTAAGACACAGAATTAGGGTGAAACGCTTGCTATTTCTGCTCGCACTTTGCTTGTAAACTGCTTGCTTTGCTTGTTGTGCAGATATTGTGAAACTTGCATTAGGAAGTGAGTTTCTTCTGTGAAGCTGCTCAGTGGTCAGCGTTCAGTGACGGAGCTCCGCTCCCGCGTCACTGTGTAATTGTAGGTTTGTGTCTGAGAGGGTGTTGCTAAAAGGAAAAATTACTGCCTACAAGAATAATGATAGCCTTTCATTATATTGTGTAAAAATGTAATTTGTGGTTATGAAGACCTTCCTTGTTCCTGGACTATTTTCTTTCCTGTGAATGGAAATGTTCACACAAACTGAAAGTGAACGCAGTAAACCATTAACTGTGAAAGCTAATACGCAGTGCACCATCACTCACCTTGTTTTCATCATTCTGTTTGCAGAAGAACATGTTGTTGTACTCTAGTGATGACTCTCCTGAGTGAAAGCTAATGTTAGTGCATCTGTGCACAGCAGTCCTCTTCCAAGAGAGGGATCTCTATACAAGACAGGAGTTGAAATTTAATGTAATTTCTTTCTAAGAGACGGTATCGAATTAGACCTCTTAAATCCAGCTGACTTTTTGTATGTATCCTTGTGAACACTGAATTTGGACAGAATGCTTGACATCCCTCTGTTATCGTTCTCTCGTTTGCAGTAGATGTGAGAAACCCGTGCAGCCACACACAGCCGATTGTCTTGAGGGGAGAATCTATAGCAGGTGGTGCAGTTTAATACAATTACTGGTCAGGGAGGATCGATTGAGGCATTAGCTGTACTTAGTGGGGTGGAGTTGGTAGTGTTTAACAAGGCCTGACAAAGAGGGATAAAGAAAGACGAGAGAGAGAGAACAAGATTAAGGGATACAGGCACATAGTGTGACAGAGAGATGTTTTTGAGTCCAGGTAAATCATAGCAAAGCAGATGGTTATAGGCGAACAGTAGGGAGGCATCTGGAGCTGAAAAGAGACGTGATATGATGAGGATGTCAAATCATCCCCGTTCACTGTTTGTCACTGCTACAGATGGAGCATTGTGGCAGAGTCTCACACCAGCTCTGAACCACTGGAAACGGTTTTTTTTTTTAATGCTGATCAGGATTTGTGACTCATGCCTGACATTAGTGGCTGGAATGCACTTCAAGTGGTCTTTTGACCTTATGGTTACTCTCTTGTGCTTTTACTGTCCATATAATTTATGGCTAAAAGTCCGGATGATCTAGTGTGCACAGCACTCGTCAGCCAAACCAGCAGGTCGCATGCAAGCATCCAGGGCATGTTCCTAGACTGGGTGTCATAACTTTAGAACTCTATTCTTAGCATGCAGTGTTCTTTGTTTGTTTTCCCCTAATGCCTCGGTTCTCCCGATGTGGACAAAGCAGGCCCTTAATTAGCTTAATCAGTCCTCTGTGAAGCTCCCCATATGGTCAGCGACATGTTCACAGTCAGGCTCAAAGCTGTGTGCAGTGGTTACATCTGAAAACATGTTTTTACTGAGCTTCTCTTAGGATGAAGCCAAAAAAGGAATCTATTCATAACACCACACCAGCCAACAACACGCAGTCCATCAAAACAAGTAGCGCTCGACAGGCCGGGCTCAGGTTCATCCCCTCTATTTCCTACTGTTAGGACAACCAGTGATGAAGCAATGACCCCGATGTAACATTCTTGTGGAAAAACAAATGGCCTGGAACAAAAAACAACTGCCCTGCAGCCAGAGCGAGGACTCTCGCCAGAGCTACACTGTGGAGAAAAAGCAAATATTGTGTTATAGTTTTAGTTTGTTCCCAAACCCCAGCCCTTTCACAATACATCCTGCTGTGATTTTACTGCAGTAGGAGCGCTGCTGTTATATTTTTGGCTACTGGCTTAATAACAACTCACCCGAGGGCTTCTTTGTGCACAACACTAACTGAGGAGTTTACATTTAATTTGTTCTTTATTTGTGTTTTGCTTGAACGTAACACGGACTGCAAACGGATTTTCTCTCCTGTTCCCCCACTGTTAGAATACCCTGGATGCCTACCCCTGCGGCTCCGACCACACCCCCAGCCCCATGGCCAGCCGGATTCCTGTGGAAGTAGAAACCATATTAGACAGCCCTTCTGCCCGTCTTACTGCTGTGGCTGTCAGCAGCAGAGTGGGACATACCATCGCCTTCCTGGGAGACTCCAAAGGGAACTTACACAAGGTAACATGGCTCATCGTGTTTCAGGACATGCACAGACAGGTTGCGCTTGGATTCTGGTCTTAAGAAAGAGCATTTTGTGCCAACTTTGATGTTCTGCACAGATTGTGGTGGAACGTTCTTTTGTGCTTGTTATTTTGAGTTCAAACCCTGAACCGTAGTAACATGCTGGGTGTATTAACTGTAGGGCTGCCACAAACGATTATTTTGATAGTCGACTAGTCACCGATTATTTTTGCGATTAGTCGACTAATCAGATCATCATCCATTAGACGTAAAACTACAGCTTATTGCACCAGCAGCATCTGCTCTTATATAACTATCATTAGCTTACAGCTTTAAGTGTTTAAGGTGCTAACTAAAAATAAAGACAAGATGATAGTTTATTAAATTTTAATGAAATTTGCAATTGTTTTGGTGAAGTTTAATAAACTCCTTGCTATCTAAAATATAACAGGACACTGGAGGATATTCTCGAGCATCTCACACTTCTGATAATCAGCTGTCTGCTTGACGTTTATTCAGCTGTGTAAAAACTATAACTTTAATCTCAGACAAACTGATTTACTCAGGAACAAATAAAATACTAAAAAAAAAGCCAAACAACAACATTTTAAGTTATCTAAGTGACTCATATATATTTAACCTGAGTAGCGAAAGACAGCGGTGGGTTTGAAAACGATTTGCGGGGAGTCCGGTGTTCTCACAGCGCTAGTGAGCCCAGCCCCCGGCTAGCTAACGAGCTAGTGGGTAACAGATGTCTCCGAAAACGTCGGAGCGCTTTTGAAAATATGTGGTGTCCTGATAAACTGAGCAGATATTTGAGATTTACACAGCTACATTCTCACCTGAAAATATGTTAAACGTTTATTTTGTGACCCAGAAAGAATAATAAGAGTAACATTAAAACTAACTAGCTGCCGCCATTGTTGGAAACTGCGCTGGGCCGCGCTATGAATTCTGGGACACAGCTTCTTCTTCTTCTTCTTCTTCTTCGGGGTTTAACGGTAGCTGGCATCCTTGTACATGCAGTGCTGCCATCTTCTGTTTCAGTTCGTTATTACACTCTTAAATCCTACTACTCATTCCTGCGTCCTTTGGGATCTTACAAAGCTTCAAACGACGCGTCGACTATTAAATCAGTCGTCGACGATTTTGATAGTTGACGTAATCGTGACTAGTCGACTAATCGTGGCAGCCCTAATTAACTGTAGTGTACATATGCAGAGATCAGCTCAGCAAACATTGAGCTCAAGTCTTCCCTCTGTTCACCTCCAGACACTGCTCTCTGCTGTCAGGTCTGAAATCTTTGTGTTTACAGACAGACGGGCTACACTTGGTACACCCGGAGTAATCTCTACAACATCATCCTGCTGGCGGTGGAGTTGGGTTTCTAGCAGCAGTCTTACCTTTTTAACAGTGTGCTGAAACATGAGACCAGTGCAGAAAAATAAACAGTATGAAAAACACCTAATCCATCCACTGATACTTTCATTATTGAGAATGAATGTGCTTCTGTGTTTTTAATACCACACTGCTCCATAAGAGAATTTGTTTATAATCTTTCCTCTCTTGCTTAATGCTGTTTATTTAAACCTAAGAGTTCACCTTTTTAAATGCAAATGTGAGCCGGTAACTGGACTTTACTAATATCACTTTTAGCCACTGAAACTATTTTTTGTTTAATAATTAAAGTTAATAAATTTAATGTGGTTAAAAAAATAATGATGATGTTATTAACTATTTTCTGCTTTTTGTAAATACTAAATTAAAATTCATGATAATTTTTTAGCCTTAAAAATATCATTTTGATTAAAGAGCTTGTGCTTGTTTACAGAAACATACAGTTGAAACCAGATATTTACAC